>NC_088236.1:47435443-47780101 GCF_036934945.1 Oncorhynchus masou masou
CCTTTTGCCACATTTCAGGCTTCAAACATAAAGATATAAAACTGTATTTTTTTTTAAGAATCAACAACAAGTGGGACATGAAGTGGAACGACATTTTTTGGATATTTCAAACTTTTTTAACAAATCAAAAACTGAAAAATTGGGCGTGCAAAATTATTTAGCCCCTTTACTTTCAGTGCAGCAAACTCTCTCCAGAAGTTCAGTGAGGATCTCTGAATGATCCAATGTTGACCTAAATGACTAATGATGATAAATACAATCCACCTGTGTGTAATCAAGTCTCCGTATAAATGCACCTGCACTGTGATAGTCTCAGAGGTCCGTTAAAAGCGCAGAGAGCATCATGAAGAACAAGGAACACACCAGGCAGGTCCGAGATACTGCTGTGAAGAAGTTTAAAGCCGGATTTGGATACAAAAAGATTTCCCAAGCTTTAAACATCCCAAGGAGCACTGTGCAAGCGATAATATTGAAATGGAAGGAGTATCAGACCACTGCAAATCTACCAAGACCTGGCCGTCCCTCTAAACTTTCAGCTCATACAAGGAGAAGACTGATCAGAGATGCAGCCAAGAGGCCCATGATCACTCTGGATGAACTGCAGAGATCTACAGCTGAGGTGGGAGACTCTGTCCATAGGACAACAATCAGTCGTATATTGCACAAATCTGGCCTTTATGGAAGAGTGGCAAGAAGAAAGCCATTTCTTAAAGATCTCCATAAAAAGTGTAGTTTAAAGTTTGCCACAAGCCACCTGGGAGACACACCAAACATGTGGAAGAAGGTGCTCTGGTCAGATGAAACCAAAATTGAACTTTTTGGCAACAATGCAAAACGTTATGTTTGGCGTAAAAGCAACACAGCTCATCACCCTGAACACACCATACCCACTGTCAAACATGGTGGTGGCAGCATCATGGTTTGGGCCTGCTTTTCTTCAGCAGGGACAGGGAAGATGGTTAAAATTGATGGGAAGATGGATGGAGCCAAATACAGGACAATTCTGGAAGAAAACCTGATGGAGTCTGTAAAAGACCTGAGACTGGGACGGAGATTTGTCTTCCAACAAGACAATGATCCAAAACATAAAGCAAAATCTACAATGGAATGGTTAAAAAATAAACATATCCAGGTGTTAGAATGGCCAAGTCAAAGTCCAGACCTGAATCCAATCGAGAATCTGTGGAAAGAACTGAAAACTGCTGTTCACAAATGCTCTCCATCCAACCTCACTGAGCTCGAGCTGTTTTGCAAGGAGGAATGGGAAAAAATTTCAGTCTCTGATGTGCAAAACTGATGTGCAAAACTAATAGAGACATACCCCAAGCGACTTACAGCTGTAATCACAGCAAAAGGTGGCGCTACAAAGTATTAACTTAAGGGGGCTGAATCCTGTGTGGCTCAGTCGGTAGAGCATGGCGCTTGCAACGCCAAGCGTCGTGGGTTCGATTCCCGCTGGGGCCACCCATATGTAAAAGTAGTGGCCCCAGCCGACTTGTAAGTCGCTTTGGACAAAAGCGTCTGCTAAATGGGATATATTATTATTATATTATCATTTTGCATGCCCAATTTTTCAGTTTTTGATTTGTTAAAAAAGTTTGAAATATCCAATAAATGTCGTTCCACTTCATGATTGTGTCGCACTTGTTGTTGATTCTTCACAAAAAAAATACAGTTTTATATCTTTATGTTTGAAGCCTGAAATGTGGCAAAAGGTCGCAAAGTTCAAGGGGGCCGAATACTTTCGCAAGGCACTGTACCTAAGTATTCACACACCTGAGTCAATACATGTTAGAATCACCTTTGGCAGCGATTACAGCTGTGAGTCCTTCTGGGTAAGTCTCTAAGAGCTTTGCACACCTGGATTGTACAATACACATTATTATTTAAAAAATACTTCAAGCTCTGTCAAGGTGGTTGTTGATCATTGCTAGGCAGCCATTTAAAAAATCTTGCCATATATTTAAGTCAAAACTGTAGCTAGGCCACTCAGAAACATTCAATGTCATCTTGGTAAGCAACTCCAGTATATATTTAGCCTTGTGTTTTAGGTTATTGTCCTGCTGAAAGGTGAATGTGTCTCCTAATGTCTGGTGGAATGCTGACCGAACCAGGTTTTCCTCTAGGATTTTGCCTGTGCTTAGCTCTATTCAGTTTATTTGTATCCTAAAAAAACTCCCTAGTCCTTGCCAATGACATTCGTAATGGCATCGAAAGAGAGGCAGCAGACCTTCTAGCCCCTATGCAACTTTGCAGTATTTTGTTTTTTACATGTTATTTCTTACATTATTAGGCCAGAAATGTTTTGGTGTTATTACATACAGCCGGGAATAACTTTGGATATCAGAGCGGCGGTAACTCACCGGCATTACCAGCATTACGACCAGGAATACGACTTTCCCGAATCGGATCCTTCGTTCGTACCATCCAGGGCAGTTGTACTGATTCCAGGGGCTGACCCAAAACATCACCAGAAGGGGAAGAGGTACTTGGAGTGGACTTCTAGTCCGACTCAAGAGACGCGTACACCATCCACCACTTCCGAGTATATTACTCGCTAATGTTCAGTCTCTGGATAATAAAGTTGACGAGCTGAGGGAGAGGATTTCCTTCCAGAGAGACATCGGGGATTGTAAAATAGTCTGTTTCATGGAAACATGGGTGTCTCGGGATATACTGTCTGAGTCCGTACAGCCAGTTGGGTTCTCAGTTCATCACGCAGACAGGAATAAATATCTCTACGGAAAGAGATAATCAGCTTTCATGATTAACTACTCATGGTGTGATTGTGATAACATACAGGAACTCAAGTCCTTTTGTTCACCCGACCTAGAATACCTCACAATCAAATGCCAACTGTCTTACCTCCCAAGATAATTATCTTCGGTTATAGTCACAGTTTCCCCTCAAGCCGAAACCATGACGGCCCTCAAAGAACTTCACTGGACTTTATGCAAACTGGAAACCACATATCCCGTGGCGGCATTTATTGCAGATTGGGAATTTAACACATATTGACTGCAGTACTCGCACTGCTAAAACACTCGACCACTGCTAATCCAACTTCTGGGATGACAACAAGGCCTCCCCCGGCCTCCCTTCGGCAAATCTGATCACGACTCCATTTTGCTCCTCCCTTCCTATAGGCAGAAACTCAAATAGGAAGTACCTGTGCTAAGAACTATTCTAAGCCGGTCTGACCAATCAGAAGCCACGCTTCAAGATTGTTTTGATCACGCGGACTGGGATATGTTCTGAGTAGCCTCCTAAAATAACATTGACAAAAATACTGATACGTTGACGGTTTATCAATTCCTGATACGGTTTATCAGGAAGTGTATAGGAGATGTTGTACCCACTGTGACTAGTAAAACCTACCCTAACCAGAAACCGTGGATAGATGACTGCATTTGCGCAAAACTGAAAGCCCGAAACACCGCATTTAACCATGGTAAAGTGACTGGGAATATGTCAGAATACAAATAGTGGTTACAGTGGAAAGAAAAAGTATGTGCACCCTTTGGAAATACCTGGATTTCTGCATAAATTGGTCATAAAATTTGATCTGATCTTCATCTAGGTCACAACAATAGACAAACACAGTCTGCTTAAACTAATAACACACAAACAATTATACGTTTTCATGTCTTTATTGAACACACTGTGTAAACATTCACTGTTCCTCGGCGTACACATCACACCTTCTTCGCCCGCTTTGAGGATAACACAGTGCCCAAGACGAGGCCCGCTAGCGGCCCAGACGGCATCCCTAGGCGGGTCCTCTGAGCATGCATAGACCAGCTGGCTCGTGTGTTTACCGACATATTCAATCTCAGCCTATCCCAGTCTGCTGTCCCCACATGCTTCAAGATGGCCACCATTGTTCCTGTCCCAGCTTTGATGCACCTGTACTGACCTCGCCTTCTGGATGATATCGGGGTGAACAGGCATCAGGTGGTGTAGGTGTCCTGGAGGGCAGGTAGTTTGCCCCCGGTGATGCATTGTGCAGGCCTCACTACCCTCTGGAGAGCCTTACGGTTGTGGGCGGAGCAGTTGCCGTACCAGGCAGTGATACAGCCCGACAGGATGCTCTCGATTGTGCATCTGTAGAAGTTTGTGAGTGTTTTTGGTGACAAGCCGAATTTCTTCAGCCTCCTGAGGTTGAAGAGGCTCTGCTGCGCCTTCTTCACGATGCTGTCTGTGTGGGTGGACCAATTCAGTTTGTCTGTGATGTGTACGCCGAGGAACTTAAAACTTACTACCCTCTCCACTACTGTCCCATCGATGTGGATAGGGGGGTGCTCCCTCTGCTGTTTCCTGAAGTCCACAATCATCTCCTTAGTTTTGTTGACGTTGAGTGTGAGGTTATTTTCCTGACACCACACTCCGAGGGCCCTCACCTCCTCCCTGTTGGCCGTCTCGTCGTTGTTGGTAATCAAGCCTACCACTGTAGTGTCGTCCGCAAACTTGATGATTGAGTTGGAGGCGTGCGTGGCCACGCTGTCGTGCGTGAACAGGGAGTACAGGAGAGGGCTCAAAATGCACCCTTGTGGGGCCCCAGTGTTGAGGATCAGTGGGGTGGAGATGTTGTTACCTCCCCTCACCACCTGGGGGCAGCCCGTCAGGAAGTCCAGTACCCAGTTGCACAGGGCGGGGTCGAGACCCAGGGTCTCGAGCTTGATGACGAGTTTGGAGGGTACTATGGTGTTAAATGCTGAGCTGTAGTCAATGAACAGCATTCTCACATAGGTATTCCTCTTGCCAGATGGGTTAGGGCAGTGTGCAGTGTGGTTGAGATTGCATCGTCTGTGGACCTATTTGGGCGGTAAGCAAATTGGAGTGGGTCTAGGGTGTCAGATAGGGTGGAGGTGATATGGTCCTTGACTAGTCTCTCAAAGCACTTCATGATGACAGAAGTGAGAGCTACGGGGCGGTAGTCATTTAGCTCAGTTACCTTAGCTTTCTTGGGAAGAGGAACAATGGTGGCCCTCTTGAAGCATGTGGGAACAGCAGACTGGGATAAGGATTGAATATGTCCGTAAACACACCAGCCAGCTGGTCTGTGCATGCTCTGAGGGTGCGGCTGGGGATGCCGTCTGTGCCTGCAGCCTTGCGAGGGTTAACACGTTTAAATGTTTTACTCACTTTGGCTGCAGTGAAGGAGAGTCCGCATGTTTTGGTTGCAGGCCGTGTCAGTGGCACTGTATTGTCTTCAAAGCGGGCAAAAAAGTAATTTAGTCTGCCTGGGAGCAAGACATCCTGGTCCGTGACGGGACTGGTTTTCTTTTTGTAATCCGTGATTGACTGTAGACCCTGCCACATACCTCTTGTGTCTGAGCCGTTGAATTGCGACTCTACTTTGTCTCTATACTGACGCTTAGCTTGTTTGATAGTTACATTCGGTCATGTTTCCGGTCACCTTGCCCTGATTAAAAGCAGTGGTTCACGCTTTCAGTTTCACGCGAATGCTGCCATCAATCCACGGCTTCTGGTTTGGGAATGTTTTAATCGTTGCTATGGGAACGACATCTTCAATGCACGTTCTAATGAACTCGCACACTGAATCAGTGTATTCGTCAATGTTGTTGTTCGCAGCAATGCGGAACATATCCCAGTCCACGTGATGGAAGCAGTCTTGGAGCGTGGAATCAGATTGGTCGGACCAGCATTGAACAGACCTCAGCGCGGGAGCTTCTTGTTTTAGCTTCTGTCTGTAGGCAGGGAGAAACAAAATGGAGTCGTGGTCAGCTTTTCCGAAAGGAGAGCGTGGGAGGGCCTTATATGCGTCGCGGAAGTTAGAATAGCAATGATCCAAGGTTTTACCAGCCCTGGTTGCGCAATCGATATGCTGATAAAATTTAGGGAGTCTTGTTTTCAGATTAGCCTTGTTAAAATCCCCAGCTACAATGAATGCAGCCTCAGGATATGTGGTTTCCAGTTTGCAAAAATAAATAAAGTTTGTTCAGATGTGACTTGCTAAGCACATATTTGAGATTATTCAAAGTAGCCACCCTTTGCCTTGATGACAGCTTTGCACACTCTTGGCATTATCTCAACCAGCTTCACCTGGAATGCATTGTCTGTGATCAGGCCTACCACTGTTGTATCGTGAGCAAACTTAATGATGGTGTTGGAGTTGTGCTTGGCCCCGCAGTCGTGGGTGAACAGGGAGTACAGGAGGGGACTAAGTGCACACCCCTGAGGGGTGTACACCCCCAGTGTTGAGGATCAGCATGGCAGATGTGTTGTTGCCTACCCTTACCACCTGGGGGCGGCCCATCAGGAAGTCCAGGATCCAGTTGCAGAGGGAGGGCTTTAGTCCCAGGGTCCTTAGCTTAGTGATGAGCTTCGTGGGGTAGCTTCAGATTAGCTTCTCAACACTGACTGTAGGTGGTATTTATCTCATTCAGAAACAGTCTAACTATCAACGCTCAATGGCTTTCTGCAGTGAGGTTTATAAATGTGTTTCCATTTCCCTTCCATTTCAATCAATGGTGTTGCTCTATAGTGCCAGGATGTGACCAAGTAGGAACACTTGACAGTAGGTTGATCAGTGGAGGTGCTGAGGGGAGGACGGCTCATAATTTTGTCGGGAACGGAGCTAATGGAATGGCATCAAACACATGGAAATCATGTGTTTGATGGATTTGATACCATTAAACTGACTCCGCTGCAGCCATTACAATGAGCTCGTCCTCCCCAATTAAGGTGACACCAACCTCCTCCTCTTGTTAGGAACAAAGCCTTGTTCACACTGCAGGCCTTAATGCTCATATCTGTTTGTTTTTTTGTTTCAAATCCGTTTTGAAAAACGGACTGTCCCAACAGCAAGTTACAGGGAACCAAATCAGATTTGTGTGTGTTCAGACAGCAGTCATTTCAGACATGGCTACGCTAGTTGTCATAGTAATGACGGGTGTATGCACAGTGTTGTAAGCTGATTGGTGGTGGTGCGCTTGCGTCCTATCATGCAGAGGTTATGTAGCAAGCTAAGGTGACAACAATGCCTGGCATGGATGTTTCCCAGTTGCTTTGAATGTTCAAAATCATAATGTAAGAACAATTTTAAAGTCTCAAAGGATAAGACGATCCAACTCTCAAAACAAGTCCTTTTTGGCTAGCCACAGCAGTCAACTAGACAGCTAGGTAGCTGTTTAGCTCTCTAGCACCTTCACTAATTTGTTTGTATAAAATTAACAAGCTAGTTAAATACCATATGTTCTTGTCAAACTGTCAACAGAGTAGCTAGTAAGCAACAAGATATGCCAAATAACAGTCTAAAATGTGACCATTCAGACACAGATCACATTTTAAGGAATCAGATTTGGCTGTTGCTGGAAAATGCTGCAGGAAAAATAACACATTCAAATCAGATATGCAAAAAAAATGGATTTTGGTCATTTCAAACTGCCAATGTGAACACAAGGCTATAGTGTACTGAGCATGTTGCTTCAGCCCCGACACTTCAGGTTGACTTTATATCAGTCGTTTAAATGTCAGGAGATAAAGCTGGAATTTTATACCCGACAGGCAGTCAATAAAGGTTAATTAGCATTGAGGGAGAGTGGGAGACCTGCAGGGGACTTATAGTTAAACGGCCAATGGAGTTTAGCACACAGACGTTGTGGAGGGAAAGCTCGCATTGGACTCATCTGTCTGCTTTCCTGTAAACACAACACCAGGAAAAAAGGTATTCAAGTTAGAACAACTGCTTGTTGTTGCCACAAAATGGCCACTGCACCATAATGGTGGCTAAAGTGAGCCGCCAGCAGATGTTTAGCCCATTAAATACAGAAGGTAAATGCGCTCTATTGCATTACGGATATTACTGTGTTTAAAACATAAAAATCACCTGTTATGGAAGTATCAAAGTTACCATCAATATTGTACTTCAGGGTGCTAAACTGCTGTCTTCAAAACAAATACACAGGCCTCCCGGGTGGCGCAGTGGTTAAGGGTGCTGTACTGCAGCGCCAGCTGTGCCATCAGAGACTCTGGGTTCACGCCCAGGCTCTGTCGTAACCGGCCGAGACCGGGAGGTCCGTGGGGCGACGTACAGTTGGCCTAGCGTCGTCTGGGTTAGGGAGGGCTTGGTCGGTAGGGATGTCCTTGCCTCATTGTGCACCAGCGACTCCTGTGGCGGGACGGGTGCAGTGCGTGCTAACCAAGGCACATTGGTGTGGCTGGGTTGGAGGTGTGCTGTGTTAAGATGCAGTGCGGCTGGTTGGGTTGTGTATCGGAGGACACATGACTTTCAACCTTAGCTACTATCTGAGACAAGGTAGTAGCTGCTACAACAATTGGATACCATGAAATTTGGGTAAAAAAATTAATTAATAATGAATATATATAAAACAAATACACAAATGGGAGAGAGATGTTTGTGTGGGCAGGTGTGTCTGGTTGTGTTTAAACGGGTGAAAGTGTTTGTGTATGGTACGCTGCATTTACATGTGGCTCTGTGAAAATATTGTAGGTAATGTATTGCACTTGCGACAGATGTTGTGAGTGGGTGGGCTCTGTGAGGTGGGAAAAGCAGGGGGAATAGAACGACTGTGGGCGAGGAGGATGTGTGTGACTCACACTGAGAGTCCTTATGAAAACAGCTTCTCACTGTGGCAGAGAGCATATGAGAGGCAGGGGCGTCGTAATAATACAGTGATCATGCTAAGCATAGCCTGGGAACTATTTGAACTATTACTGACAACACCCTCTCCTTGGCCAAGCTCAGGTGCTCTGCCTAACTCTTTGATGTGGAGAGAGAGAGAGAAAAAAAAGGCTCTGTCTATCCATGCCCATGGGAGACAGATGGGGGTCTGGCTGGGGTGGTGTGAGCAGGGATTCCGGAGGTTGTTGCTTCCCCCCACTTCCACCTCTGCTCTCCACTGATAAGTCTATTATTGATTGGCTTTAATTGCATTATTGTGCACATTTCCAACAAGACAGAGGTGTATAGGCACACAGGAACTTGTCTCGGCACTGCTCCCAGCAGCCATCCACCAGCGATTGGATTAGTCACAGCATACAGCCCTCAGACAGAGCTAACAGGATCGCTTTAGCTGGGATGTCAGAAATGTCCTATTACTCCGGCCATGCCTTAATCTCATTTCACTTATCTCCCATCCCTGACAGAAATATGGAGCGGAAACATCACGCACATGAGGCGGGAGGAGAGGAAAAGAGAAAAGGCAGGCTTTTTCTTTTCACGCAAGTTTACCTGACTTCCAGAAACCTTCCTCTTGCTATTCAACCTCATTAAGCTGTGGTTTTCAGCTCTAGTTTCACTCAAAAGCACTGGATTTTTTTTTAAATAAGTTTTTTTAAGAACCTGATTCTCTTGTCACTGTGGTGAAAGTGGTTAATTGGATGTTATTCTGAGTGAGTGTATAGAGGTAACAATGGCTGCTATAGCTGGTGATGAGATGTAGGAATGTTTAGTAATGAGTCGCCCACACAGAGGTGGTCTGATTTCAAACAAATCAAATTAAATGTTGCCAGGCAGAGGAAAAACGCAAAATGACAAGAAGAATATAATCTCAAAATTGTCATACCTACAATATTTAAAATGTTCTGTTGAGCGTGAATGGGAATGAGATTATGCTGGGTTTATGAGATGCACTGTGAAAACAATCAACAAGTCTATGGGAGCTTGCTAGACCTTAATACAATGACAGCCTAGGAATAGTGGGTTAACTGCCTTGTTCAGGGGTAGAACGACAGTTCGGAGATTCGATCTTGCAACCTTTCGGTTACTAGTCCAATGCTCTAACCACTAGGCTACCTGCCACCCCGTGAGGCATTACCACTAGCCATTCATCATGTCCTGTAGCCATTACCCAGCATGCAGTGCACCACAATAATATGCAGGGTATAGAGACAACACAAAATTAAGTATGCATAACGCATCCCCAAGTAGGATAAGAGGATCAAATAAACCTACAGCCTTCTTTCTCTCTCGCAATTGACTTATCTTTCTTTCCTGCACTAATTTCCATTTGTTTGGTTTGTCTTTAGGCATAAAGATACCTTTATTTTGGCATAGAAAGCAGAGTAAATTAGGAGACATGCTGTGTAGCCTGTTAAAACCCAAATGTTGACAGAGAGTTTAAACAAGTAGCAATTTGACACATGTTCCTGTGTTAGTCATGAGTCATACTCTAGTGTAGTTTTATACAGATAATTGTGGGTAGACCATCAGTGGAGACAAACTGAGAGCGGTAGGCTATCTAGACTCAGAAAACATCATTAGCGCGTATATTGCACACAAACACAGAGGCATACACACACAGAGAGGCACAGACAGACACAAACACACAGAGACAAACACACACACACCACGTGCCTGATCCTACTTCTGAGGTCTACTGCTACTCACACTCTACTGTGATCATGTGACCAGTGTCAGAGCGTTTTCTCACAGTGAACAATTATAGAAACAAAACCAGGGGCGTCAGTGACCTGCTAGACCTGCTGTTTTCAACTCTCTAGAGACAGCAGGAGCGGTAGAGATAGTCTGAATGATCGGCTATGAAATGCCAACTGACATTTCTTCCTGAGGTGCTGACCTGTTGCACCACTGTGATTATTATTATTTGACCCTGCTGGTCATCTATGAACATTTGAACATCTTGGCCATGTTCTGTTATGATCTCCACCCGGCACAGCCAGAAGAGGACTGGCCACCCCACATAGCCTGGTTCCTCTCTAGGTTTCTTCCTAGGTTCTGGCCTTTCTAGGGAGTTTTTCCTAGCCACCATGCTTCTACACCTGCATCGCTTGCTGTTTGAGGTTTTAAGCTGGGTTTCTGTACAGCACTTTGAGATATCAGCTGATGTACGAAGGGCTATATAAATACATTTTATTTGATTTGATGACAGTCACCATACTCTAGCTCAAGACCAAAAATGTGAAGTAGGCAACAGCAACACAAAGTAGACTAAAATCATTCCAATCCCGATTAAAATGCAATGGCTGGATAGCATATTACCTGGTTTAAGACCATGCGGAGCATTGACCGTAGAGCAGCCAGCCTGTGCGCCTTCTCTGTCACTTTTAGAAAGCAGAGGGCAGAGACCGTGCCATTTGCCTTGCCAGTCAGCCTGTGCGTCGTAAGCCTAGTTGTATTTTCATTTATTTGCCCAGTGGGTTGGTGCAACTTTTATTTCATGTCGTCCTATTGGTATGAAAATGAACATAACTGAACAACTTGCTATTTAGAGACGTTCCCCAAAATACATGTCTTTTTTTTGTTGACAATACCATTTTTAGACTATAACAAATGTGCATTGTCATGCAGTCACAGAATAATAATTGAGATCATGGAAATAATGAACGATTACCGAGTTGGGGTAACTATTTAACTTCTTGCTGTAGGCCTGCTTCATTAAATGCGGAAGACACATTTCAGTTGAATGCATTCAGTTGTAACAACTGACTAGGTATCCCCCCCATTTCCCTTTCCTTTCCTCTGCCTGCATCCTTGGTCCCTACCTGTAGCCTACCTGCCTCTGGTATAATGCATTCTCACCTCTCACCCTGTCAGTCTTGCCTGTCCATCTTCCTGAATTCTAACTAGATATTCTAACAGATCAATCTCGCTGGCAAAATGTCATTAAATATTGCTAAGTTATTTAGATATAGTGTGGGTGTAGCGCCAACCCCCAAAAAATATTTGCACCTAGGCAACACAATAATCAGACAGAGACAAGCTATTCTGGGGGGGGGGGGATGTGGGCGTGCCGCCTTCTCGTTGGCTACTATGTTGTTCTTGATACAACATTTTTCAATATTCTCAGAGACACCTCATCCATTGATACAGTGTTTACATTTTCTCAGAGCCACCATGTTGATGCAATGCTTCAATATTCACGGAATGTTTCCCTTCCCTGAGTGACACAGGCAAGCGTATGTAAAAATGAGCTGGCCACACACATTATAAGGACCATCTCTGAAGGCAGAACAACAATTTCGGTGGGAAGTGCACGAGACAATGACATTGTCATAGAATACTGTGTCAATTTATAATTGATCCTACCATTTCTAATGATCTGCGTGCCAGTTATGATTTTCATACTTGTATTGTGGGCTACTCAACTGTGCCCTGAAATTTCTAACTGCCCACAAATGGAATAATTCTAGCTGGCTACTAGACAGGGACACCGTCTATTCAGCCACATGCCAAGGAGCTCCACTATGCCTACCTGTACCGAGGCACTGTCCATTCAGGGGTGCTGTATCATGGGCGCGGCCTTGAAGTGTCGATTTTCCTTGTGTATGTCCTCATTTTCTTCATTCTTGGATAGAGTTTGTTTGTCTTCACGCGTCCTTGTCAATTGTTGCCCAAAGTAAGTCCTTTGATGTATGCCTTTTATTTCAATGCATGTGTAGGATATATCTGGCATAGTTGCATTCGCAGTCAGCTGTTTTATGCTCTAGTTATTTTCACATTTATGTCGGTATTTGAAGTCGGCCTTGACACTTGATAGCATGTATTATGGATTTATTTCATGTTGCTCTGTATGCACTTTCCCACAAGTAAATTAGTCAATGTATATATTATGAGGTTCAGTAGTACATTGTACACGCCAATCCACAGACATTTAAACCTAATATAAACCTAATATTGTGGTGATTTCTGTTTGTTTTTGCTGTTCTACAAATAGCAATTGTGCAGAACTACGCTAAATGAGCTTCCACTGGTGTGGGTATTTCTACACAAGTCACTTTGTCATACCCTGGTTCAGCTGAACTGACACCACTGCCCTCAACATGGCAGCCAGTGGTCTTTCTACCCTGGTCTCCAGGCTGATAAGCTAATACAGTGGCTTGTGAAAGTATTCACCCTCCTCTGCATTTTTCCTATTTTGTTGCCTTACAACCTGGACATATTTTTTTTTTTTTTGGGGGGGGGGGGGTTGTATCATTTGATTTACCCAACATGCCAACCACCTTGAAGATAAATTACTTTATTTATTATGAAACAAACAAGAAATAAGTGTGCATAACTATTCACCCCACCTCCCCAAAGTCAACACTTTGAAGAGACACCTTTCACAGCAATTACAGCTGAAAGTCTCTTGGGGTATGTCTCTATGAGCTTGGCACATCTAGCCACTGGGATTTTTGCCCATTCTTCAAGGCAAAACTGCTCCAGCTACTTCAAGTTGGATGGGTTCCACTGGTATACAGCAACCTTTAATTCATACCACATATTCTCAATTGGATTGAGGTCTGGGCTTTGACTAGGACATTCAAGACATTTAAATGTTTCCTCTTAAACCACTCGCGTGTTGCTTTAGCAGTATGCTTAGGGTCATTGTCCTGCTGGAAGGTGAATCTCAGCCCCAGTCTCAAATCTCTGGAAGACTGAAACGGGTTTCTCTCAAGAATTTCCCTGTATTTAGCACCATTCATAATTCCTTCAATTCGGATTAGTTTCCCATCCCCTCCCAGCTCTGTGGAGTTTACGGCTTAAAGTGGTCCTATGGACAGATACTCCAATCTCCTCTGTGGAGCTTTGCAGCTCCTTCAGTGTTATCTTTGGTCTCTTTGTTGCCTCTCTGATTAATGCCCTCCTTGCCTGGTCCGCGAGTTTCGGGTGGGTGGCCCTCTCTTGGCAGGTTTGTTGTGGTTCTTTCCCTTTTTTTTATAATGGATTTAATGGTGCTCCATGGGATGTTCAAAGTTTCTGATATTTTTTAATAACCTGATCTGTACTTCTCCACAACTTTTTCCCTGACCTGTTTGGAGAGCTCCTTAGTCTACATGGTGCCACTTGCTTGGTGGTGCTCCTTGCTTAGTGGCACTGCAGACTCTGGGGCCTTTCAGAATAGATGTATATATAATGAGATCGTGTGACAGGTTTATGTGACACTTAGATTGCACACCGGTGGGCTTTATTAAACTAATTATGTGACTTCTGAAGGTAATTGGTTGCACTAGATCTTATTTAGGGGATTCATAGCAAAGGGGGTAAATACATATGCACGCACCACTTTTCCGTTTTTTATATTTGAGAAGTTTTTGAAACAAGTAATATTTTTCATTTCACTTCACCAATTTGGACTATTTTATCTATGTCCATTACATGAAATACAAATAAAAATCCATTTAAATTACAGGTTGTAATGCAAAAAAATGAGAAAAACACCAAGGGGGATGAATACTTTGGCAAGGTACTGTACTATTTACAGAAATAATTACCCATTGATGTAAACCAAATAATGTCATAGTTTGTGTGTTCAGCATTACTTTTGTTTAGTTCAGACATGATACCAAAACTCTGGGGTCTGGACAGGCACTGATGCAGGCTGACAAATTGTCAAAAATATCTTTGAGCCTTGACTGACAGCCCTTTAGGTTGTGTGGCCCTGTTCATAAGGACAACGGCTTTTGAAATAAATAAATAAATAAATACGAACTGATCTGTGATCTCTTAGCTCAAATAGAAAATGCAGGCCCCATTGATGGACGACAAAGTGGCAGTTTGGAAATTAAGTTTAAAAAGCGCTCCCTTCACATCACTCCAGAAGAAGCCCAGGGCATTGGCTTAAGAGTAGACTCCTCAGCCATCTATCCTTCAATGACACTATCCATTATTAAAGCTGTTATTGAAATGGCCAAGTGTTACCAACACAAAGGCATTAGAAGCCTTGTGCTCTCTGACGAGCTCAAGCGCCCTCTTTAGTACTAAAGAGGAAGGGGTGAGTGACACTCAGGCAGATTCTCTGCTTTAAAAAGCGAATCCCTCTCTCGGTCCAATCATTAGGATTTAGACCATGACAGGCGTTCTCTAGGATGATAATAGACTACAATTGTGTGGAGCTGCCATGAATGCTTGACAATGAACTGTCACCAGCTCAAGACTAAATTCCACCCCTGATTTTGACATATGAAATGGATCTATATTTCGATTGTTTTTAATGACCATTGCGCTTTGAATAGATCATAGTGATTGGTTATTTAGGAATTGCTGGTTTTATACAGCAGAACCGTGTATATTCACCTAACAGGATGCCTCTGTTTCCTTTTTTGAAATCCAATCATGTTGATTGATAGCACTGGCTGGTGAGCTGTGATTAGGGATCAGGGGGCTGCTTGATGGTAGCCATGGGTCTCGGTGCAATGAAGGGTAGCCCTGTTTAGAACCAGGCTCTCTCCTGTCCTTGGGCTAATGTTGCGTCCGACATTTAAGGGCTGATTCCCACCCAAACCAGCTTTAGGAAAGAGCTAATCTGGGCCAGAGCCAGGGATGGTGAGCATTCATGTGCAGCTTGCATATAGACAGGACAGTCTCAGGATTGACCACTGCAACTGTCTGCTTCTGGACCACACTGGGAGGAGCTATGGCAGGGGTATTCAAATCCAAGCCTGGAGGTCTGGGGTGCTGCTGGTTTTCTGTTGGTTTTCTGTTCTACCTGATAATTAATTGCACTCACTTGGTGTCCCAGGTCTAAATCAGTCCTTGTTTAGAGGGGAAGAATGTAAATCAGCAGTGGAACTGGCTTTAAGGTCCAGTTAGAATATACCTGGACTGTGGCACGTCTCTGTTATCTGTCCAACGCGCACGTCACCAAAAAGGCATTGTCTATCATAATATTACTGTTGAAATATTTGAAAAGGAAATCAATTGTTTGATTGGTGGTAGATTGTCAGTTTACCTCGGGGTTGTGTTTTTTTCAATTGCATTTCATTGCTATTCGTGCTGTTGACAAAGGCGGAAGATAAGTCACAATGATGTAGAAGTGATGGCATTTCATGATTTTGTTTGAGGACACTACATTCTAAAAACACTTGCAAGACTAACATTCAAAATACTTTCTTTTTCTTCTACTTCGTAAGTTCTTATTTTATTGTACTTTAAAATATTTGACATCACTGCTGGCTTTTATTTTCCCTTCCTCATCCAATGAACCTCATCCAATGAACCGCTGCACACACTGAAACTGTTACGTAACCACACTGTTCAGTACGGTTGTATATTCACACAAATGTATCCATGTAGTTCATCTTTTTTTAAATTAAATGTACCAGAATCTTACTTCAGTTCAAACCGAATGTACTGACGATTTTAAAATGACCATAAGAAACAGTAGACATTGCATGAACCATTGAACGTTGTTTTTGTTTTATTTTGTTTTTGGACAGATTTGATCTGATGTTCATTACTCGTTGGTGAAAATCCACAAATCCACATCCGGCTTCCATCTGTAGCCGGGCTGGGTTGATCTCTCTCCTTGCAGGCGGATATTTATAATCACAAGCATTCAAAATGAAATCAAATGGACACATGACCTACATTACAATCCGTAGAGCAGGAGCACATTTTCTCCCAGGATGCAACTCCCTGCATAGCTGATTGGTTTAGCTTCCCGAGACGTGTTCAACAGAATTACTGACACATCTCACTGAAAGTGAAATGGAGAAAATAGATATATCCCACTACTGTCCCTTGCTCCAGCTGGCTCACAGCTCTCTGGACAGGGATAGCTCTTTTCTGGATCCCTATCGTCATAAAAAACTAGTTCATATTTGTTGAGAAGCATTGAGGTTATTCATTTAGTTGCTTAAAAGAGGTCTCTTCCATTTTGACGATTGGCACAATTTAAGTCTCTTGCTCAAGGGTACAGAAGACTTAGCTAAGCTGAAAAGAACTCGACAGTCTGCAATTGCTCTGCAGTTCAGAGAAGCCACACATAATTCCATCAGAAGACTTACATCATTCTGAACCTAAGGTACCGTGCATTCGTAAAAGTATTCAGACCCCTTGACTTCTTCCATATTTTGTTACGTTACAGCTTTATTCTAAAATTGATTAAATTGTTTTTTTTTCCCCTCATCAATCTACACACAATAGCCCATAATGACAGGGCAAAAACATGTTTTTAGAAATATTTGCAAATGTATTAAAAAAAAACAGAAATATCACATTTACTTCCTTATTCAGACCCTTTATTGAAGCAGCTTTGAAAGCAATTACAGCCTCGAGTCTTCTTGGGTATGACGCTACAAGCTTGGAACACATGTATTTGGGAAGTTTCTCCCATTCTTCTCTGCAGATCCTCTCAAGCTCTGTCAGGTTGGATGGGGAGCGCTGCTGCATGGCTATATTTAGGTCTCTCCAGAGATGTTCAAGTCCGGGCTCTGGCTGGACCACTTAAGGACATTCCATAAGCCACCCCTGCGTTGTCTTGGTTTTGTGCCAGGGTCGTTGTTCTGCTGTAAGCCCCAGTCTGAGGTCCTGAGCGCTCTGGAGCAGGTTATCAAGTATCGCTCTGCACTTTGCTCCGTTCATCTTTTCCTCGATCCTGACTAGTTTCCCAGTCTCTGCCGCTGGAAAACATCCCCACAGCATGATGCTGCCACCACCATGCATCATCGTAGGGATGGTGCCAGGTTTCCTACAGATGTGACACTTGGCATTCAGGCCAAAGAGTTCAATCTTGGTTTCATCAGACCAGAGAATGTTGTTTCTCATTGTCTGAGAGCCCTTTGGGTGCCTTTTGGCAAACTCCAAGCAGGCTTTCATAGCCTTTTACTGAAGAGTGGCTTCTGTTTGGCCATTCTACCATAAAGGCCTGATTGGTGGAGTGCTGCAGAGTGCTGTTTCTCCCATCTCCGCAGAGGAACTCTGGGTTCTTGGTCACCTCCCTGACAAAGGCCCTTCTCCCCCAATTGCTCAGTTTGGCCGGGCGGCCAGCTCATTCCATTTATGAATGATGGAGGCCACTGTGTTCTTGGGGACCTTCAATGCTGCAGAAATGTTTTGCTACGCTTCCCCAGATCTGTGCCTCAACACAATCCTGTCTCGGAGCTCTACGGACAATTCCTTTGATGTCATGGCTTGGTTTTTGCTCTGACATACACTGTCAACTGTGGCATCTTATATAGACAGGTGTGTGCCTTTCCAAATCATGTCCAATCAATTGAACTTTCCACAGGTGGACTCCAATCAAGTCGTAGAAACATCTCAAGGATGATCAATGGAAACAGGATGTACCTAAGCTCAATTTCGAGCCTCATATCAAAGGGTCTGAATACTTCCGAAACCACTGTATATTCAAACATCTATAAGTCAGCAACGCAATGTATATTCAGATTTCCCCTCGTGTTATATATAAATACAAAAAAACTGTATGGCACGAAAGTGTGAATTGTTGCTAACACCATGATATTACAGCAACCTGGTCCCAGTGTAACAATGGTGCAATAACCATGTTCCACAGCATCCAGATACCAGACACATTTGGCATGTTTTCATTTTCTTCAGAGACCTTAGAAGCCGTGGGCCTTGTGGCAATTTAAACAGAGAAGCTGCCTGAGGTAGTGAGGTAAAGGGTGTCTGAACCTGAGGACAAGGCCCCAGCAGGAGTAGTCGGAGAGGGCTCAATTCACACCAAATATTCAAACACAGTCTGGCCTGACACCTCTCAATATCCCTTTTTAGTACAACACACTAGCAGGGCCAGTCATATAACTTAGCCTATAACACTGCAGCACAATGCACCAGCATACATTCATGACTGGCATTAATAATGGATGAGCCGCTTCAATTAACAACCATGCTGAGTGTCTCAGTGCATCAAAGTTGAACCATACACCTTGGTAGAGAGAGAGAGAGAGAGAGAGAGAGAGAGAGACCAACCCAGCACACACATCAATTACTATATAGTGTGTGCGTCCCTCCTCATCATGTCTATATTTAAACATGACTATAGCAGGCCCTGTGTTTACACTGATCATGTGCTACAAGGGACAATCTGTGACCTTCCGGAGGGAAATAAAGACTGCTTTTGATTGATCCATTTATGAGCATGCTGCTGCGTGGCGGTGTTTCTGCTGTGTTTCTGCACACACGTGTGGGTGTATAGATGGTTTTGATTTGCATACATAAATAAATGCATACTCATTGAGCTAATTAGCAGGCACATCACACAAAGTTGCTGCTCATCAGGGTTAAATGCCGGATTAGACAGGAATTATATACATTTCCAGGCTACATGATGTGAATAGAATACAGGATGCAGAATGCAGCCATGTTGGACTTCGGAAATACTTTTTAGTGGGAGTAGTGAGGCGGAGGGAGATATAGGTGATGGAAGATATACCATAGGTTAATAGAGTGGCCAGCCAAAGCATTGCTAATTTTATTTGCTGTGTTAAGGGGCATCCAAAACGAAGGGGTTAGTCGAAGGAAATAACAGTACCCTGAAAGTGGACAGAAATAGTCTTATCTCCTCTGAAATAGCAACAGTAGCAGAAGCAGCATCAAAGCACATAGAATGACCAAACAGTGAGACGCCATTGCCTTCTCATAGTACAATAAATCATATCTAACACTGGCATGCTAAATACGGTATTAGCTTTCAAGCTAACATAAAAAATATATCTTTGGTTCCTTCAAGCTCAGCTACGTTTCATCATTACCATGTTAGATGGCTTTGTAGTTACAAAAGCTGGTAATGCTGTGGATTGGACATTGACAGTGATTTCCACTTTGATTAAAGTACTGTATGTTCAGTATGTAAGGCGATTTTGACATGAGCTTGGGCTTGTTAGGACATTATGTATTGTTGGGTAAGCTTTCCAGTACCAATACTGTAGGAGATGCCACTAGAATATGAGTCCAAACTCTAGTACAGAGCAGCCAGGGCACTTACCTGGGAAAATCCTAACTGACTACTAGGCTTCCAGAATTCCAAGCCTCAGCCCAGAACTGCACTAAATTCCATAGCCAGGCTCCTGGCTCAAAAGATCTCTGTGGCTCTATAGATGTGATACTCACAATTATTTTCAGCACATCATTTATCCAAGAGATTTTATTTGGATATGGGTGTCGTGTGTGCTTGCTTGTTTGTGTACATACAGTATATGTCTATATGGGTGTGTGTGCATGTTTGTGTCCGTGCATTTCCTCCAGCCCGATATATATACACTCAGAACTTCCATCTCCTCCAGCCCATCATCAACATGTTGAGTGGGGTTAGTGGGGCAGTCTACTATAGATGTCCTGTATCCAGGGACAGTCTATGGAGGTGAGTGCTGGCCAGCGAATACGTAGTTGAGTGAGTGTGTAATAGACTCTAATAAGTCTGACCTACAGAACAGCAGGAGGTCCACAGCCACAGACAAGCCCATCCCAGTGCAATACAAATGAGGAGGAAGTGGAACTCACAGATGTTGGGGGGGGGGGCTCTCTTTCTCTGTCTATTTATCTCACATTTACCTACCACCAACACCCCATCTACCTCCCGCCTTGGTCCAGATTAATCAAAGTATTCATCATTGCTGCTGTGATTATTACAAGGGCAGCTAACAAGCTGTTTTAAAGGTCGATGGGTGGTACTGTTAGAAAGGATGTGCGGAGGGAAAAAGAGAGAGAATTGAAATTGAGAGAGAGAGAGAAATAGAGAGAGAAAGATAGATGGAGAGGACCTCTTTATTACGGGTGGATTGCTGCATCGCTTGTCTGTGTAGCCAGAGCAGTGCTCAAGAGGCTGTCTGACCCCATAGTCCTCTCCAACTGTTTTCTGCTTAAGTGGTTTGAAACAAGCAAGACAGCAGCTCTGCGAAAAAAAGGCCAACTTGTCAGAATTTGATGCTTAAATTATATCACTTATAGAGAGAGGGCTCTCAAGATTTCATGCAATAGCATACACAACAGGATTGGGCTCAATTTGAATTGAAGGCAGTCAATTCAGGAAGTAAACAGGGCATTTATTTTCAATGACTTCTCAATAAACTGAAAAGTAGAAACCATTTATTCCATAAGTTTTTAAATTTGGAATTCAAATCACTTCTTGAATTGACTGTCTTCAATTCGAATTGAGCCCGACCATGGTACACAAATACCAGGACTCAAGAGGCATGACTGTGGACACAAAGTAGTGCAAAAATAAGCCATTTTAAAATTCAAGCACATCATGTTTCCTGCTTTAATCAAATGCATCTGAAATAAACTAAAGAGTTTTTCATCTCGAGCACCACCCCAACATCAACATATGTGAAAACGCCGGGAAAGTATAGTGCATTCGGAAAGTATTCAAGAACCCTTCACTTCTTCCAAATTGTTCCAGCCTTATTCTAAAATTGATTTAATTAATTTTGTGATATTTCATTTAAAAAATAAATTTTATACATTTGCAAAAATGTATAAAAACCTGTTTTTGCTTTGTCAAAAACAGGTTTAATCAATTTTAGAATAAGACTGTAAGGTAACAAAATGTGTAGAAAGGGAAGGGGTCTGAATACTTTCTGGATGCACTGTATTTGTTGTAGTTATAAAGATAGACGACAAGTGTTTCCCATGACATGATCCAGAGACACTGATGACATCATAGGGTGTGCATCGTGTGATTTTAACCAACTATGAGCAGGTAAACTGTACTCTGCTATGAGAACCAGGCTTTAGTCCCACTTCTCATAAAGATATATTCAATGAAAACCGGATAACAGGGCTGGTTGCATGATATATTTCCACAAATCTAACAACGTAGACTATGCAAATGTTTTCAAAAAACAACACTTATATATACACTTATATTTTCTCAATTTGAGTTACATTTATCGAAAACCCATATACCAACAATACCTTGCGGCTTTGACGTCAAGAAGGGAATGCGACAGTGCACTACAACCACTGTTTACTGGTATACATTTTTTGCTGAAATGTGAGAAGATGGGAAGAAAGTGGGACTGCTTCTTAAGGATGTGGTGGGCAGACTGGGTCAGGGGAACCCCTGGCGCTCACTTTGTCCCAAACGATTACGATGGCTACCAACAGTAGAAGAGTGGATTTGCCATGAAGCTGAGGATAAAAACTGGTACTGTGCCCACAGTCAATGTGGGCGCCAAGTCTACTGACACCACCGGTGTTACTATGATGGCGGACGTCTTCGGTGATGGAGGTAGGTACTAAAGTGCCCAAAAAGTGTTGTTGTGTTGCTAGCAGATTCTAAAAGACGAAGACATCCACCTATCTAAGGGCCATGCTAAACAAACTGGCCCACTCACAAGGCTCTAGCATGGTGTTTGGGGATGGAATAAGTCAATACTAATCAGATTAATATAATTGTTTATTTCAAGGTATGGCTTTATTAATATTGAAATGCCTTTATTGGCCGATATAACTTGCAGGATATCATGGCAGCCAGTGATTGTTTGCAATTATACTTGGATTTACTGCTAGCTAATAGCTACCATCGGCCAACAACAAATTTTTAGCACGTTTGGTTATAAAAGTTCAATGCCTACTATTGATTGTGTGTAACAATACAGTGTGTGTAACAATACAATAAATACTGATGTGCAAACTTCTAATAAGTGATGTTTCAAGAATGCTAGTAGGAGTAAGCCAGGTTTGTAAAAGAGGCTACGCTAAAAGCCTGCAAGCTGTATAAGTGTTTTTTTTAATGCTGATCTTGGTCTAGGACTGTGGCGGTCATTACATTTTTTTTCAGCTGGTGATTGTCAAGCAAATAACTGCCAGTCTCACGGTAATTGAGCGTTAATGAACATAAACATGTTTAGCATCTCCTGGCTTCCACGCACAGCCTACAAGCCATTGATGCAGACCTTTGGAACATTTAAAAAAAAGTCTAATTATTCAATTTAATATAGCCTACACTATTACAAAAAATACATTATTTATTTTAGACAGATCTAAAGAAACATGATTTGAAGAAAATGTAGTCTATTTCAGAAGAACAGAATAGCATACTAGGAGTTGTCCTTATGTTAGGTCCTCATCTGGCTAAGCCATATGTCTGTGGGCTACACTAGTTCATTTAGCAGACAAAGATTTGCTTTGAATTCCGTGGCATTATTTTATAGTATGAAGAATGCAATTGAACATAGCTGAACAAAATAGAAAGGATATGTTCTCCAAATGACAAAGAAACGGGTCCTCCTACAGTGCCTTCGGAAAGTATTCAGACCCCTTGACTTTTTCCACATTTTGTTACATTACATAATTATTCTAAAATGGATTAAATAAATAAAACATCCTCAGCAGTCTACACACAATACCCAATAAGGACAATGCAAATACAGTTGTTTAGAAATGTTTGCAAATGTATTGGAAATAAAAAACAATACTACCTTGTTTACATAAGTATTCAGACCTTTCGCTTTGAGATGTGAAGTTTAGGTCCAATTTGCACCCTGTTTCCATTGCATCCTGTTTCCATTGATCATCCTTGAGATGTTTCTACAACTTGATTGGAGTCAAAGTTCATGACTTCAAAGGAATTGTCCGTAGAGCTTCCAAGACAGGACTGTGTCGAGGTACAGATCTGGTGAAGGGTACCAGAACATTTCTGCAACATTAAAGGTTCCCAAGAACACAGTGGCCTCCATCATTCTTAAATGGACGAAGTTTGGAACCACCAAGACTCTTCCTAGAGCTAGCCGCCCACCTGAGCAATGGGGAGAAGAGCCTTGGTCAGGGAGGTGACCAAGAACCCGATGGTCACTCTGACAGAGCTCCAGAGTTCCTCTGTGGAGATGGGAAAACCTTCCAGAAGGAAAACCATCTCTGCAGCAGTCCACCAATCAGGCCTTTATGGCAGATGGAAGCCACTCCTCAGTAAAAGGCACATGACAACCCGCTTGGAGTTTGCCAAAAGCCACCAAAAGTCTCTCAGACCATGAGTAACAAGATTCTCTGGCCTGATGAAACCACGATTGGCCTGAATGCCATGTGTCACGTCTGGAGGAAACATGGCACCATCTCCACGGTGAAACATGGTGGTTGCAGTATCATGATGTGGGGATGTTTTCAGTGGCAGGGACTGGGAGGCTAGTCAGGTGAATGGAGCAAAGTACAGTGAGATCCTTGATGAAAACCTGCTACAGAGTGCTAAGGACCTCAGACTGGGATGAAGGTTCAACATCCAACCGGACAACGACCCTAAGTACACAGCCAAAACAACGCAGGAGTGGCTTCGGGACAAGTCTTTGAATGTCCTTGAGTGGCCCAGCCAGAGCCCGGATTTGAACTCGATCGAACATCTCTGGAGAGAACTGAAAATAGCCGTGCAGCAGCGCTCCCCATCCAACCTGACAGAGCTTGAGAGGATCTGCAGAGAAGAATGGGAGAAACTTCCCAAATACAGGTGTGCCAAGCTTGTAGCGTCATACCCAAGAAGACTCGAGGCTGTAATCGCTGTCAAAGGTGCATCAACAAAGTACTGAGTAACGGGTCTAAATACTTATGTAAATGTGATATTTCAGTTTTTATTTGAAATAACTTGGCATAACTTTCTACAAACCTGTCTTTGCTTTGTCATTATGGTCTGCTGCATGATGCCACTCTAACATGCTGACCACACCGCTCGCATCGAGTGAGCGAGCGTTGCAAAAAAAATGTACACATGCATGTTATTCAATCATTGCACCCACAATGCTCGCGCGCGCCTACGAGCGTCTGCGTTGCCTAGCGCTAAAATAGAAGTTGGTTCTATTTGTATCAAATCAAATTTTATTTGTCACATACACATGGTTAGCAGATGTTAATGCGAGTGTAGCGAAATGCTTGTGCTTCTAGTTCCGACAATGCAGTAACAACCAACAAGTAATCTAACTAACAATTCCTAATCTACTGTCTTATACACAGTGTAAGGGGATAAAGAATATGTACATAAGGATATATAAGTGAGGGATGGTACAGAGCAGCATAGGCAAGATACAGTAGATGGTATCTAGTACAGTATATACATGTGAGATGAATATGTAAACAAAGTGGCATAGTTAAAGTGGCTAGTGATACATGTATTACATAAGGATGCAGTCGATGATATAGAGTACAGTATATAGGTATGCATAGGAGATGAATAATGTAGGGTAAGTAACATTATATAAGGTAGCATTGTTTAAAGTGGCTAGTGATATATTTACAACATTTCCCATCAGTTCCCATTATTAAAGTGGATGGAGTTGAGTCAGTGTCAGTGTGTAGGTAGCAGCCACTCAATGTTAGTGGTGGCTGTTTAACAGTCTGATGGCCTTGAGATAGAAGCTGTTTTTCAGTCTCTCGGTCCCAGCTTTGATGCACCTGTACTGACCTCGCCTTCTGGATGATAGCGGGGTGAACAGGCAGTGGCTCGGGTGGTAGATGTCCTTGATGATCTTTATGGCCTTCCTGTAACATCGGGTGGTGTAGGTGTCCTGGAGGGCAGGTAGTTTGCCCCCGATGATGCGTTCTGCAGACCTCACTACCCTCTGGAGAGCCTTACGGTTGAGGGCGGAGCAGTTGCCGTACCAGGCGGTGATACAGCCCGCCAGGATGCTCTCAATTGTGCCTCTGTAGAAGTTTGTGAGTGCTTTTGGTGACAAGCCGAATTTCTTCAGCCTCCTGAGGTTGAAGAGGCGCTGCTGCGCCTTCTTCACAATGCTGTCTGTGTGAGTGGACCAATTCAGTTTGTCTGTGATGTGTATGCCGAGGAACTTAAAACTTGCTACTCTCTCCACTACTGTTCCATCGATGTGGATAGGGGGTGTTCCCTCTGCTGTTTCCTGAAGTCCACAATCATCTCCTTAGTTTTGTTGACGTTGAGTGTGAGGTTATTTTCCTGACACCACACTCCGAGGGCCCTCACCTCCTCCCTGTAGGCCGTCTCGTCGTTGTTGGTAATCAAGCCTACCACTGTTGTGTCGTCCGCAAACTTGATGATTGAGTTGGAGGCGTGCGTGGCCACGCAGTCGTGGGTGAACAGGGAGTACAGGAGAGGGCTCAGAACGCACCCTTGTGGGGCCCCAGTGTTGAGGATCAGCGGGGAGGAGATGTTGTTACCTACCCTCACCACCTGGGGGCGGCCCGTCAGGAAGTCCAGTACCCAGTTGCACAGGGCGGGGTCGAGACCCAGGGTCTCGAGCTTGATGACGAGCTTGGAGGGTACTATGGTGTTGAATGCCGAGCTGTAGTCGATGAACAGCATTCTCACATAGGTATTCCTCTTGTCCAGATGGGTTAGGGCAGATGGGTAACGCTGAATGCGGTGCAAGTCCTGCCTCTCCCATCTCCTCATTGGTTTATAGAAGCAGATACCCACGTGCCATCTCCTCATTGGTTATACCCACATGGGTGATTGAAAGACGAACTGAGTATGTCGGTCATCGTGGTAATACGATAAAAGTTAGATGCCGATCACCATATGAAGTCCAAAGAAGAAAAAGCCTGGAAGGAGGAAAGATGGAAGGAGGAGAGATGACTAGAAATGATTTGGTGACCGTTTTATGTGTGGATTAATTGTCGGGGTAGAGGACCTTGTGCATTTCAGGTAAAATAACAACTCAACATTTATATCCCAGGACAAATTAGCTAGCAACTGCAAGCTAGCTAGTAATATTGCCATAATTGTTTAATGCCTTTCTACCTGACACCAAATTAAATTAAATTGTTTCAGAGTTTGTTTTGATATTTCAACCTGCGTGTCGTGATCGCGTTTGTGTGGGGGGACAAAATCAATTTGTGCACGATGACACAGGCGCGTGTCCTGTTTGGGTACGGTGTAATGATGATTTGAAAAGTTGCATGAAAGGCATGAGCTCTCATTTGTTTCTTGTGCAGGTTGCACACACTGCATCAGTCTCTCATTCACAACTTGACAAGCACTTGACAATGTTCTCACCAGGCCTCAAATTTCTAGGTGGTATCCCCTTGTGTGGCCCTAAAAGTGGCCGTTGTGCTCTTGGGTTAAATATAATAATAACAATTCTCTTCTCCCGGCTGCCGTGCTCCAAAGTACCTCTCACTCACCTGGCTCTCTCAGATATCTCAATTCTTATTAGCCAATGCCCGTCACGTGACCGGGTTCTTCTAACAGGTATCTCAGCTAAGAAGTAGGCTACAAGTGAAGACAGACACATTGGAGATGCAACTGCACGCGTCCCTCATATTGAATTCCGAGGAGCATATTGAAGTTAGAAGAACTGTCCACATTTAGCCTACTTTTCGTCAGCCAACAGCCTATGTCAATCTACTATCCCCCATAGTAAAAAGATTGACCTATTCTATTGATCAACTTGTCCTTCTGTACAATAAATACATGTTCTATAGAAATGCTGCGCTACATGAGCTCATGGGCTCTCATGAAGTGTTTGATTTGATTTTTGTAAACATTTGCATTGATGTCAGAGTGATTAGTGGGACAATATAGTGCTGAGTACCATGCAGTTAGCAAGTTTGGTAGGCTACTAAGACCATCAGCAGAATCAGAGCTTTGAGCCTAGTTACCGTGACTAAGCGGTCACGAGAAATTTGGCTGCGGTCATGACTTGTGACCGCCGACGTGGCGGTAATACGGTCACCGTCTGATGTGGACAGTAGCTTCACTCGTGCTCGTTTAGTGCTCCTTTTCATGTCACGTTTCTGAGCGCTTTACCGACATTACTTCCAGCAACAAAAACAACCAAGAAATCCCCAAAAACAAATGTTAAGTGATATGTCGTATTGGTACATTTAGTTGGAAGGATGAAACAAATCCGAATATTTAACAGCAACCTAATCTTGCCTTTAAGGACTGTTGTTTCTTGAACCAAAGCTAAGTCTAATAATGGGGGCCCATCTGCCTGTCATCGATGTCTATTTAAAAATAAAATAAATGAATTAAAACTTTACAGAAAGAGATTAACTATATAGGAAGCTCTGGGGACAGGTCTTCTGGATACTGGACAGCCAATAAATTGCCAGATGCAAACAGATTATCATCTTTAGCAGACAACAGTTCTTGAGGGCTTGAACAAAAAAACAGTGCTTTGCAATGTCCTTCATACTGGTAAACCACCGTTTGAGTTGTGTGGTTGCAATATCAACAATCCCTTATCTCTGGTATATTTTGGCAAGCATCATTCAAGACTACGTTTAAATTCTGTGCAGCGCAATGGACATATAATACACAATGTCTCAGGAAAGCGTGACTGGATTGGCAAAACTCAGTATAGAAAACAGTCGGGCCCACAACCTGGACCTACAGGCTGTGGTGAAAACATTTGCACATAGAAAAGGAAGACTTCAGGAGACCAGGGGAGTCTCACAAGTTGGATTTAATTTGATTGAATTTCCTTGACAAAACCCACTGAGTTCAACAATAAATAGTGTCTCAATTTGTCCTCAAGCCGACTACATTTTTTCTCATTGTTAGGCTATTTGATGTGTCATTTTCCTAAGTGTATGAATAGCAGCTCAATACCCTTTCAATACAGTATATATATATATATATATATATATATATATATAGTACACTGCATAATGAAACAATCCCTAGTAAGCTAATGTTTTTAGGGTGGACTGATTGGCATTAATAGACTGGTTTTACACACAACAACTCTATCCTACTCATGTCATGCAGGTTTAGGTAGCCTATACAGGACAGTTGTGTATTAAACAAAAATCAATTGGTAGTGGATTAGTATGCTATTGCATCGAAAAATGATTTTATAATCTGCAATCTTTGAATTTCAACTTGAATTACTGAACAAGTAATTGCATTATTGCCACCAAGCCAGCAGTCAGAAAATGGCAGCATTGCAACATCGTGTATAGCTTTGTGAAATGTTAAATGACCAAATAGGCCTACCAATAAACATTTATCTATTAGCTAAAGCAAAGCCATATATGCCCTGGCACCACAGAAAGCCCATCATCGGTTCAATAGGCATGCAGCCTCATAGACATGTGGCAATTTCAGCACCATGGACAACAATCGGTAGTCTATACTTTGGGAGTGGCTGTCTGGGGTGGTGAACCCGAACTTGTGGGGGTGTCCAGGGAAACTGCATTACGCCAGTGAGTAAGAGATTGGTCATGTTCAAAGTGCACTCCTCTGTTTAGATCCAGCTGTGTTGATGTAGGCTGTTACAGTAATGTAATCACTTTGGCTATGTCCCAAATGGCACCCTACTCCCTATTTACATGTAGTGTGCTACATAGGGAATAGGGTGCCATTTTGGACACATACGTTGCTAATTAGAGGCCATTCTCGCTTCTTTCTCCAGGCAGATGAAGAAGCAGAACGTGGGCATAGTATGGCATTGTGTTTACTGGCTCTCTTCTAAATCACCACTCAGCGGGAGCCACTGTGGCATCAGAACAGCTGATCTGACTCTGGGAAGGACCCGTGTTCTTAACTACAGGGCTACATGGAGCTAGGTGTTTACCATGGTGCCCCTCTTCTCTGTCACTGTCCACACGCACAGACATGCTCGCAGGAAAGCAGTTACACACTCACAGGTACGCACATGCGTGTACACACACACAGAGACGTGAGAGCACACTTGTGCACCCGGACACACACACACACACACACACACACACACACACACACACACACACACACACACACACACACACACACACACACACACACACACACACACACACACACACACACACACACACAGCTGAGCCATTGGGAGTCACCTGCCTTCTCCACCCCTCACTGTGTCTACATCTGTGTCTACTTGGCTCAGCTGTCAGTCAAAACAACACTAGCATGATACGCTAGAGCGAGAGACCATATGTCAACGCTGCTTCATACATAGACAATCTGACTTCACCAATTGCCATGATATATTGAAAAGTACAGATGTTTTCATCTGGGATTACCGATCACAATCTTGTAAAATACACATTTGTGCATGGTCTGTACATCTACCATATGCTGTCAGTGTCTCCTGTCTGGGTATGTGTTGTCTATCTCCTGCTTGTGGCACAGTAATATACGCAGGAATATGATTGATCTCCACATTATTTATGATTCAGATCATTGCCTATGGAGTGCATTGCACTACGTCTGGGCCCCCCTCATAACACCGCGCCAATGTCAGAGACAATTCAAGCACTGACCTTCAATAGCGCCAGACAGGCGCTCTCACTCAACAAATGAAATGGGGGAAATTATTACAATACAAAGTACTTACATATGCCAAACATCTAGCCTTAGTTAATTGCATTTAATGTATCTTGAATTGAGATCAGTAACAGGCATGTTAACAGCACTTGCAGGTTTAACAGCGCAGGAAGGTTAACATCACAAGGATAATTTACAGTGCCTTCCGCTGACAGTGGTGCCACCCAGTGTCAACACAGAGAGGCCCAGAACCAGAGCGCTAGCTGCCCATTAGGGATTACTGAGAGAGAGAGGGGTGGGGGAGATCAAGAGAGGGGGAGGGAAAAGGGTGAGAGAAAGAGAGGGAGAGGAGGAGAGGTGTTTGTGAGCTGAGGCTCGTGTTATTCTCTGATTAGTAATAAGCAATGTGTTAGATAGTGTGTTGGAGTTAATACTCTGACAGCTCTGAAATCACATGATCAGCTGTGGGGAATGGATACAGATTTGGAATTACATTCTGACTTTTTGCGTGTGTGTGTTTGTGGAAACCAAATGTGGCAGCAGGGATGAAGTGGGGGGGGTTGAAGGGAGAAGGATAAGAGGTAAAAGCGAGAGAAAAGCTCTGCGAGGGAATGAGATGTCGAAGTCAAACTGAAACTACAGATTTACATCTTTCCAGTGCTGTTGGAGCATTTCTGGCCTATTTTTGTTTTCACTGGAGGGCTAAATAGTGAAATGTAGGTTTGGCACCGTCATAAGAGCTACGATGTTTGTAAGGTTTTACCATGTTTTTTTTGTAGTAGCATGTGTTGTTACTTCATGCTCAAACAGGTAAAAAAAAACATACAATACTGATTTTCTTGAACAAAATGGTCAATCAAAATATACCGTAGTTGTAGAACACATTTTTTTCTCTAAGCAAAAATAGCTGAGATCAGGACCAACAATGAAATATGTTTACTGTCCATACCGTAATTGAAAAGTAGGAGTATAATCCATATTATTGATACTTCCTTTGAATTCATCACCAAGCAACCATCGACAAAATACATAACACTGCAATGAAACACACATGTTCAATTACTTGTCACGTTTCATACCAGCGAGATTTACATTTTTCATCATAATCAGAACTATTCTGGAAGGACTTTACGTTGACCCCAAGACGAGCTGCTTTCAGATGCAAAAACATTTTCACTCACCATTAAAAATGAAAGAAAATTAACTAACATTGTACTAAAAAAGTACCCTAAACCAAATCTGCACAGTGACAGAGAACCTCACCACTACATTCTCCTATCAGGGAGCAGTATTTTGATCAACCTGCACAACCAAACCATGACCTCTATTACAGAGTGCTGGCAATGCACCAGCCTACAGTAACCTCTCTTTCTATAATGGTTGTGTTGCAGCAGTAGTAGCAGCACATGGGGTCGCTTCCACTCTTGCCTTTATTGATCTCTGGGGAATGGTGTGGCGGGACTGTGTAGGGCTGACCTCATCTATGGCCACAGGGAAAAAATCTTTAAAATGGTCAGTGAGCTGGAAACACACCAAAGACATGCAGTCTTTGAAAGATAGAGTTCCTTATATTTCAGCACATAACAATGAGAGCCCTGTGTGATCTGGTCAAAAGTACAGCACTATATTGTGAATAGAGTGCCATTTGAGACGTGACTATGACACTAGTTCACCATTATCATCAGGTCAGGTAGCCTCCATATACAGGATGTCAGGGTTGAACGAAGGGAATTTTCTCATGTTGGTTGAGTGTTTTCCCCATGGAGATAGTATTACTATATATTCAAATTATTGTTCAGTTTTATTCTATTCTGGTCCTTTGATCTCGGGCGGTAACAAATGCTGAGTATAACAGAATGTGGGGAAACGAAAAGGGAGAGCTAGTCTGGCAGTCTTGACCTTTACCATGCTCTGACCTTTGACCCCGTCTGCCATCCACGACAATGGCCTCATGACCTGGTGAGTTCACATGAACTAATGTGGCTATTAAAATGAGACCCACCACCCTCATCATCACCCCAGAACATAGCATGTTATGACTCCTCAGTGATCAAGACTGGTTGACCTTTTAAAACAACATTATTTGATTTACAGCCAGATTAATCTGTGGAGACTCCCCGAGCACACATACACACTGGTTATTAATTTACATTCCCTCTCTGTTTGCCAATGACTACCTCCTTCCAAAGGTCATGGTTGCATCTCAAATGGCACTCTATTCCCTTAGTGCACTGCTTTTGACCAGCTGGGCCCATACTCTATAGAAAAAGGGTTATTTGGCTGCCCCCATAGAATAACCCTTTTTGGTTCTAGGTAGAACCCTTTGGGTTCCATGTAGAACCCTCTGTGGAAAGGGTTCTACATGGAACCCAAAAGCGTTCTACCTGGAACCAAAAATAGTTATTGAAATGGTTCTCCTATCGGGACAGCAGAAGAACACTTTTTTGGGTTTTAGATAGCACCCTTTTTTCTAAGAGTGCACTTTATAGGAAATAGGGTGCCATTTGAGACGCAATCCATATCTTGATGTTGGGATGTTTGAGACGCAGTCCATGTCTGGTGTTGGCAAGTAGCCTAGCGGTGAAGGGGAATTGGGCCAGAAGCTGAATGGTCACTGGTTCAATTCCCTGAGCCAACTAGGTGAGAAATGTGCCCTTGAGCAAGGCACTCAACTCTGTGTCTGCTAAAATGTAAATGATCTGGCTTTAACACTGGCTATCCATCTTGGTTAGCTGTTCATGTCTACATCCTTGCTCTCTCTCCTAGCAGTTGTTTTTGTGGTGCACTGCGACTGGGAGTGGCCTAGTGACACAGGTGACATGGATTGTCTAAAAGCAAAGTGACAGATTCCAGCATTGATGCTAGTCTTGCTTCAGCCTCTTCTCCCCCCAACATCTGTGTGTTTGTGTGTGTGTGCATACGTGTATGTATGTGTTGAAAGTCAACTGTAAGCCAGATGACCCTTAAATGGAGCTCATTTATAAGGTCAACATGGGATTGGCTCTATTCTTCTCTAAATAAATTGAACATAAAGAGAGGAAGAATTCACACATACTTGGCATCTCCCTCCAGCTCTGAGACTCCTAGTCAGGGGAGGGGATCAGGAGACTAATTGTTCAGATCCTCCTCAATCAAGAGTTGAAGGGAAGATAAGGCAAAGCAGGTTGAAGAAAAGGAGGGACAGACAGAAAGAGGGACAGACAGACACCGACGGACAGACAGACAAACAGAGAGACAGACTGACTAAGAGATGGATAGATCTCCCCATGAATAGGAATAGGGCCTGTCACTCTTATATTTATCTAGCAGGGTAAGGTAACTGTTATTTCCATGCATATACTGTAGCTAAGCTCCAGCTCCAACCAGGGTCCATCTGAAGATATAATATGCCACATGATTAATGTCTTTAATTATTCTGGGCTGTAAGAGTGGGGAGATTACACACATTACTGATGTTAGACTCATCCCTCACTCATACTTACATAACTCTTCTCTCACTACCTCTCACTTCCCCCTCTCGGCTAATGCAACCTCTTTCCATTTTGTCCCGTACAACTTCTTCCAAATTTTGACCTATATTATACTTAAGCAATAAGGCAAGGGGGGTGTGGTATATGGCCAATAAACCACGGCTAAGGGTTGTTCATAAGCACGACGCAAAGCGGAGTGCCTGGATACAGCCCTTAGCCGTGGTGTATTGGCCATATACCACAAACCCCCAAGTATATTGGTCTGTTTACAGATACTGTAGACTTGGGCCGTGTGGGAGATTTGGTTTGCGAAATAGTTATTTGTCACATCAGAATTTCATATTACTCACTGATATGATTAATGGCACCCAAACACATTCATCTTTCTTTTTTTTTTACTCCAAGGATTTCAGTGGAACGGCATTTCCAGTATTCCGCTGGGAAATCTTTGTTCCAAAGCCCTGGGTTTTTACAAATGGCATTAGCTAATAAAGCTGAAATGGCATCTTTTACAGTGTTACATCAAACAGGGTTGTAAAGCATTGCCATGCATTCCCGCTCCTATAAATCTATACCATATGTGACTGTAAAAAATCCCAAAGATGCAATCCTGCAGCCAAGACCAGGAACTGCTGCCTGCTCCCCTTCATGGCTCAGATCTCCTGAGCTCAGAGCCCACGTCTTTAAAAAATAACCCTTATTTCACAGAAGTGATGATGATGAATGAAATGAATGAAGGCATCATACAGCATGCTGCTTACTATCAGTAGCCAAAAACGGCCTGTACTGTGTGGTATTGCACCCTATAGGGTATAGGGTGCCATTTATATAGGGAATAAGGTGACATTTGGGATGTGAGCTACATTACTTACACATCATAGCTCCAAATAAGAGTTGTTGCGTCATCATGATTATGCTCATGGTGAGATGGTGTTATTACGAGCAGGCAACAAGGGTTTAAAAATCAGTCAGTCAGTCAAGTAGCTAACAGAGAGCTATTGTTTACATGTGATTTGCAATGTGTGTCTAATGTTACAATTGGATTCTTTGGCATGAAGTGAAATGTCAACCACATTACATTCCTGAGCCATTCTTGATTCTTAAAATAGACATATACTGTACATATAGAACTACATATACAGTAGTAATTGATACCTTGTCAACTAAGACACTGCATCTCAGTGCTAGAGGCGTCACGACAGACACTGGTTCGATCCTGGGATGTACCTCTTGTTAACTTTTTGTATTTTTCGCCTTTTTTGTATATATTTCAATTTATTTTCAATCTCTTTTCCATTTTTAAATTAAATATACCTTCTTGTAACCCACCTCACCCAATGTGACATGGATCCGCTATTTTTTAGACCTTATAGCCAGAACCTCCATCAGAATCTAAACAGCCATTTAGTCATTGTCAGCCACTGCTAGCCACTTTACCTTCTGCACAGTCACCAGACATTTTTTTTTTTGCCTGGATGATACTTGCCAGCCTGCCAGTATCAGACTGTTTTCTACACTACAATGCCGGATTCCTGCCGTAAACCCTGGACCACTACTCCTGATCATCACAGCTAGTTAGCTGCCACCGAGTGACCCAGCCCCGAAGCTAGCCCTGAGCCAGGCCCAACTCCCGGCCTACTCTGTGATCACTCGGCTACTCAGCCGATGCCTCCCGGACTCTACGCCAACATGGCTAGAATCCACTACTCCACCGGATCCTTTCCGTATGCTCTGGACCTTTGCATCGGCTCATAGCTTCTAGCTAGCTGCTACCGAGTGGCTATAGTGAAGCCCCTGCCCCGAAGCTAGCACCAGTTAGCCGCGAGCCAGGCGCATCTCCCGGATAGCAAACAAAATTACTACAACTACAATACCTCTACAGCCATCTGGCCTGGGCCCTTTGTCGACACAGCGCCCCGCCGTACCACCACGACTGGTCCGCCGGCGTAACTCCATCTGCTGTGACCTCAACCAGCCTTTGCCGGACATCGGAGCAGACGCTTCTACTTACCCCGGCCTGGTAACTTTAAACGCTGTGTCTCCCGCGTGCTAGCGTAGTAACGACTACCCCACGGCTTTCCTGTTCCATCTATAGCTATTCACTGGACCCTATGATCACTTGTCTACATAGCTGATGCCTGCTGGACTGTTCATTAATCACAGTACTACATTTAGTTTATTATTTGTTTATCTGTTGGCCCCAGCCTCGAACTCAGGCCCTGTGTGTAGCTAACCGACCCTCTCTGACCATTCATCGCCATTTTTCCTGTTGTTGTAGCTGATTAGCTGTTGTCTTAGATAGCTCTCCCAATCAACACCGGTGATTGCTTTATGCCTCGCTTTATGTCTCTCTCAAATGTCAATATGCCTTGTATACTGTTGTTTAGGATAGTTATCATTGTTTTAATTTACTGCGGAGCCCCTAGTCCCACTCAACATGCCTCAGACACCTCCTTTGTCCCACCTCCCACACATGCGGTGACCTCACCCAGCATAACTAGCCCATCCAGAGATGCGACCTCTCTTATCATCACTCGGCGCCTTGGTTTACCTACACTATACACGCACCCCACCATACCCGTCTGTACATTATGCCCTGAATCTATTCTACCATGCCCAGAAATCTGCTCCTTTTATTCTCTGTCCCCAACGCACTAGACGACCAGTTATGATAGCCTTTAACCGTACCCTCATCCTACTTATCTGTTCCTCGGGTGATGTGGAGGTTAACCCAGGCCCTGTATGTCCCCAGGCACTGTCATTTGTTGACTTATGTAACCGAAAAAGCCTTGGTTTCATGCATTTTAACATCAGAAGCCTCCTCCCTAAGTTTGTTTTACTCACTGCTTTAGCACACTCCGCCAACCCTGATATCCTTGCCGTGTCTGAATCCTAGCTTAGGAAGGCCACCAGAAATTCTGAGATTTCCATACCCAACTACAACATTTTCGTCAAGATAGAACTGCCAAAGGGGGAGGAGTTAGCCTGCAAAGTTCTGTCATACTTTCCAGGTCTATGACCAAACAGTTTGAGCTTCTAATTTTGAAAATGAATCTCTCCAGAAATAAGTCTCTCACTGTTGCCGCCTGTTATAGACCCCCCTCAACTCCGAGCTGTGCCCTGGACACCATATGTGAATTGATTGCCCCCCATTTATCTTCAGAGTTCGTTCTGTTAGGTGAGCTAAACTGGGATATGCTTAACACCCCGGCAGTCCTACAATCTAAGCTAGAAACAAATAAGACGCAATCTAAGCAAGACACAAATTATCAAGGAACCCACCAGATACAACCTTAAATCCGTAAAAATGGGCACCCTCATAGATATTATCCTGACCAACTTGCCCTCCAAATACATCTCTGCTGTTTTCAAACAGGATCTCAGCAATCACTGCCTGCATCCGCTATGGGTCCGCGGTCAAACAACCACCCCTCATCACTGTCAAATACTTCTGCAAGCAGGCCTTTCTAATCGACCTGGCCTTGGTATATTGGAAGGATATTAACCTCATCCCGTCAGTAGAAGAGGCCTGGTCGTTCTTTAAAAAAGCATGCCCCTTTCAAAAAATGGAGAACTAAGAACAGATATAGCCCTTGGTTCATGCCAGACCTGACTGCCCTCGACCAGCACTAGCATCGAATAGTTCCCGCGATATGCAACTTTTCAGGGAAGTCAGGAACCAATACAGGCAGTCAGTCAGGAAAGCAAAGAATAGCTTTTTCAAACAGAAATATGTATCCTGTAGCACTAATTCCAAAAAGTTTTGGGACACTGTAAAGTCCATGGAGAATAAGAGCACCATCTCCCAGCAGCCCACTGCACTGAGGCTAGGTAACACTGTCACCACCGATAAATCCACGATAATCGAGATTTTCAATAAGCATTTCTCTACGGCTGGCCATGCTTTCCTCCTGGCTATCCCAACCCCGGCCAACCGCTCCGCACCCCCCGCAGCTACTTGCCCAAGCCTTCCCAGCTTCTCCTTCACCCAAATCCAGGTACCAGATGTTCTGAAAGACCTGCAAAACCTGGACCCGTACAAATCAGCTGGGCTAGACAATCTGGACCCTCTCTTTCTAAAATGATCCACCGGCATTGTTGCAACCGCTATTACGAGTCTGTTCAACCTCTCTTTCGTATCGGCCGAGATCCCCAAAGATTTGAAAGCTGCCGCGGTCATCCCCCTCTTCAAAGGGAAAGACACTCTAGACCCAAACTGTTATACAGTACCTATATCCATCCTGCCCTGCTTTTCTAAAGTCTTTGAAAGCCAAGTTAATAAACAGATCACTGACCATTTCGAATCCCACCGTACCTTCTCTGCTGTGCAATCCGGTTTTAGAGCTGTTCCGGTGTACCTCAGGCACGCTCAAGGTACTGAACCATATCATAGCCACCATCGATAAAAGACAGTACTGTGCAGCCGTCTTCATCGACCTGGCCAAGGCTTTCGACTCTGTCAATCACCGTATTCCTATTGACAGACTCAATAGCTTTGGCTTCTCAAATGACTGCCTCGCCTGGTTCACCAACTACTTCTCAGATAGAGTTCAGTGTGTCAAATCGGAGGGCCTGTTATCCAGAACTCTGACAGTCTTTATGTGGGTACCACATGATTCAATTCTTGGACCGACTCTTTTCTCTGTATATATCAACGAGGTCGCTCTTGCTGCGGGTGATTCCCTGATCCACCTCTACGCAGACGACAACATTCTGTATACATCTGGCCCTTCTTTGGACACTGTGATAACTAACCTCCAAACAAGCTTCAATGCCATACAACACTCCTTCCGTGGCCTCCAACTGCTCCTAAACGCTAGCAAAACCAAATGCATACTTTTCAACCGTTCGCTGCCCGCACCTGCCCGCCCGACTAGCATCACTACTCTGGACGGTCCTGACATAGAATATGTGGACAACAACAAATACCTAGGTGTCTGGTTAGATTGTAAACTCTCCTTCCATACTCATATCTCCAATCCAAAATTAAATCTAGAATCGGTAGGTAGGTAAAGCTAGGTAAAGCTCCACCTTATCTCAGCTCACTGGTCACGATAACAGCACCCACCCGTAACACGTGCTCCAGCAGGTACATTTCACTGGTCATTCCCAAAGCCAACACCTCATTTGGCCGCCTTTCCTTCCAGTTCTCTGCTGCCAATGACTGGAACAAATTCCAAAATTCGCTGAAGCTGGAGACTTATATTTCCCTCACTAACTTAAAAAATCAGCTATCTGAACAGCTAACCGATCGCTGCAGCTGTACATAGCCCATCTATAAATAACCCACCCAATCTACCTACCTCATCCCCTCATCCCCATGTTTTTATTTACTTTTCTGCTCTTTTGCACACCAGTATTTCTACTTGCACATCACCATCATCCAGTGTTAATTTGCTAATTTGTTATTTTGCACACACTGTGTATAGACTTTATTTTTTTCTATTGTGTTATTGAGTGTACGCTTGTTTAGTCCATGTGTAACTCTGTGCTGTTGTTTCTGTCGCACTGCTTTGCTTTATATTGGCCAGGTCGCAGTTGTAAATGACAACTTGTTCTCAACTAGCTTACCTGGTTAAATAAAGGTGAAATAAATAAATTACAAATCACAACTCACCATGATTAAAATCTAATCAAATGTATTAGTTACATACAAGTGTTTAGCAGATGTTATTGTGGATGTAGCGAAATGCTTGTGCTTCTAGCTCCGACAGTGTAGTAATATCTAACAAGTAATATCTAACAAGTAATATCTAACAGTTTCACAACATATAACCAAAATAAACGTACATCTAAGTAAGGAATGGATTAAGAATATACAGTGGGGCAAAAAGTATTTAGTCAGCCACCAATTGTGCAAGTTCTCCCACTGAAAAATATGAGAGAGGCCTGTAATTTTCATCATAGGTACACTTTAACTATGACAGACAAAATTAGGAAAAGAAAATCCAGAAAATCACACTGTAGGATTTTTAATGAATTTATTTGCAAATTATGGTGGAAAAGAAGTATTTGGTCAATAACAAAAGTTTATCTCAATACTTTGTTATATAACCTTTGTTGGCAATGACAGAGGTCCAACGTTTTCTGTAAGTCTTCACAAGGTTTTCACACACTGTTGCTGGTATTTTGGCTCATTCCTCCATGCAGATCTCTTCTAGAACAGTGATGTTTTGGGGCTGTTGCTGGGCAACACAGACTTTCAACTCCCTCCAAAGATTTTCTATGGGGTTGAGATCTGGAGACTGGCTAGGCCACTCCAGGACCTTGAAATGCTTCTTACGAAGCCACTCCTTCGTTGCCCGGGCGGTGTGTTTGGGATCATTGTCATGCTGAAAGACCCAGCCATGTTTCATCTTCAATGCCCTTGCTGATGGAAGGAGGTTTTCACTCAAACTCTCACGATACATGGCCCCATTCATTCTTTCCTTTACACGGATCAGTCGTCCTGGTCCCTTTGCAGAAAAACAGCCCCAAAGCATGATGTTTCCACCCCTTAGGTTCACAGTAGGTATGGTGTTCTTTGGATGCAACTCAGCATTCTTTGTCCTCCAAACACGACGAGTTGAGTTTTTACCAAAAAGTTTTGGTTTCATCTGACCATATGACATTCTCCCAATCTTCTTCTGGATCATCCAAATGCTCCCTAGCAAACTTCAGACGGGCCTGGACATGTACTGGCTTAAGCAGGGGGACACGTCTGGCACTGCAGGATTTGAGTCCGGGGTAGTGTGTTACTGATGGTAGGCTTTGTTACTTTGGTCCCAGCTCTCGGCAGGTCATTCACTAGGTCCCCCCGTGTGGTTCTGGGATTTTTGCTCACCGTTCTTGTGATCATTTTGACCCCACGGGGTGAGATCTTGAGTGGAGCCCCAGATCGAAGGAGATTATCAGTGGTCTTGTATGTCTTCCATTTCCTAATAATTGCTCCCACAGTTGATTTCTTCAAACCAAGCTGCTTACCTATTGCAGATTCAGTCTTCCCAGCCTGGTGCAGGTCTACAATTTTGTTTCTGGTGTCCTTTGACAGCTCTTTGGTCTTGGCCATAGTGGAGTTTGGAGTGTGACTGTTTGAGATTGTGGACAGGTGTCTTTTATACTGATAACAAATTCAAACAGGTGCCATTAATACAGGTAATGAGTGGAGGACAGATGAGCCTCTTAAAGAAGAAGTTACAGGTCTGTGAGAGCCAGAAATCTTGCGTGTTTGTAGGTGACCAAATACTTATTTTCCACCATAATTTGCAAATAAATAAATTACAAATCCTACAATGTGATTTACTGGATTTTTTTTTCTAATTCTGTCTGTCATAGTTGAAGTGTACCTATGATGAAAATTACAGGCCTCTCTCATCTTTTTAAGTGGGAGAACTTGCACAATTGGTGGCAGACTAAATACTTTTTTGCCCCACTATATATACATATGTCAGAGTGGCATTGGTCTAAGATACAGTGGCATAGTATAGAATACAGTATATACATATGAGATGGATGATGCAATTTTTACACACAATTAAAATGACTAAAATATTGTAGAATAATGAGTACAGTTTATACATATGAGATGAGCAATGCAAGGTATGGAGACATTATTAAAGTGGCTGTTGTTTAATTTACTTAAAGTGGCCAGTGATTCCTAATCTATGTCTATAGGCAGCAGCTTCTGATGTGCTAGTGATGGCTGTTTAGCAGTCTGATGGCCATGAGAGAAGCTGTTTTTCAGTCTCTCGGTCCCAGCTTTGATGCGCCTGTACTGACCTCGCCTTCTGGATGATAGCGAGGTGAACAGTCAGTGGCTCAGGTGGTTGAGGTGCTGTCAGTGGCTCAGGTGGTCCTTGATGATCTTTTTGGCCTTCCTATGACATTGGGTGCTGTAGGTGTCCAGGAGGGCGGGAAGGTTGCCCCTGGTGATGCGTTGGGCAGACCAGACCGCACCACCCTCTGGAGAGCTTTGCGGTTGTGGGTGGTGCAGTTGCCGTACCAGGCGGTGATACAGCTTTACAGGATGCTCTCAATTGTGCATCTGTAAAAGTTTGTGAGGGTTTTAGGTGTTAAGCTTAATTTATTTAGCCTCTTGAGTTTGAAGAGGTGCTGTTGCACCTTCTTCACCACACTGTTTGTGTGGGTGGACCATTTCAGTTTGTCAGTGATGTGTACGCCGAGGAACTTGAAGCTTTCCACTTTCTCCACTGCGGTGGAAGGTGGAAAGCTTCAAGTTCCTTGTTGTACGCATCACTGACAAACTGAAATGGTCCACCCACACAGACAGTATGGTGAAGAATTCGCAATAAAACCCTCAAACTTTGGGAGTCCCATAGGGTGGCACACAATTGGCCGTCATTGTAAATAAATAAGAATTTGTTCTTAACTGACTTGCCTAGTTAAATTATATAATTGCAACCTTAATGCCTTAGTGTTGCCAAAGGATCTGATGGCACATGAGGCAGGATATTATTATAGGCCATTCTAGTTCTGTGTGAAAGCCACAGAGCAGTTCAACACACAGAGTAGTCCAAGATCGGAGTGGGAAATCCTTGTATAAAGTAACAGGGTGTTTATTTATGGTTTCCCAATCAATGGGAGCAAGCCATCAATAAATCTTGTTTGCAAAACCTGTGTTGACCTCCTGTGTATAGATTGGCACACATCAATCTCTTTGATCCCTTGGTCCCTCCTGTGTTTCAAGTGCTGAAATTGATAGTCCTCATTTTCTCCGGGCAGTTTTAGATACCTGATAGAGAGGCTCTGTTGATTCTCCTCTTTCCCCCACTGGCTTTCTTTGGTTTCGACACCAGATTGAGAGCCTCCGCCCTCTGGTCATCTCCCTATCCACTCTCACAGTAATAAGATACAGTTAAGAGAACTCTGGGTGGACACTGCCAGTCAACATGCATCACACCCCAATTCATACACCACTGTTTTCTCATAATTTCCTCTTTGACGTCAACGGCACCAAAAGCAATAATGTTCTCTCTGGGAGCCATGCATGGCTGCGCTCATTGCCTGAGAAATATGAACTTAGTTTAGCCACATTCAGCATATTACAAATCGTCGTTTTACTTGTTACAGTGTATACAAGAACCAGAGCACATGACTTGACAAGTCGTTTACCAATCTTGACAAAATCACAAAGCAAATCAAATGTTTTCACCTCACAGATCATATCAAATACAAGCCTACTGGCTAGCCTAACCGTAGCGTGTAAGCTAAACAGGGATAACCATTTTAGGGGGGTTTTTGGGATGGTTAATTTAATTTGTGAGGGGGTTTCAAGTCCATGGGTGTAGAAATGGGGGAAGGTATCGTGTGGGGATATGATGCAGGAAATATTACTATGATGGGGGGATTTATCAATAAATGGGGGACAAACACGAGAAGTGTATATTAAAAAAAAATGTATTTCACCTTTATTTAACCAGGTAGGCAAGTTGAGAACAAGTTCTCATTCACAATTGCGACCTGGCCAAGATAACGCAAAGCAGGTCGACACATACCACAACACATGGAGTTACACATGGAGTAAAACAAACATACAGTCAATAATACGGTAGAAACGTAAGTCTATATACAAATGAGCAAATGAGGTGAGATAATGGAGGTAAAGGCAAAAAAAGGCCATGATGGCAAAGTAAATACAATATAGCAAGTAAAATACTAGAATTTGCAGTGGAAGAATGTGCGAAATAGAAATAATGGGGTGCAAAGGAGCAAAATCAATAAATAAATACAGTAGGGGAAGAGGTAGTTATTTGGGATAAATAAAAAATAAACCCCCTGTAACAAGGGGTTTGAGCTGGCAAGACAGAGGTACCAAAGTTACAATCTGATGCTGCCTTCAAAACAACTGGGAACTGGGAAATCTCCAACTTCCGACTTCAGTGCGTTCAAGACAACTGGCAACTTGGGAACAAACAAGGTCCAACTGAGAAAAATATTTTTCCAACTCGGGAACTCAGGCCTCCGGGTTAAGCGGACATTGTGTCTAGAAGCAGCGCGGCATGGTTGGCTCGTATTTCGGAGGACGCAAGGCTCTCGACCTTTGCCTCTCCCGAGTCTGTACGGGAGTTGCAGCGATGAGACAATGACTGTAACTACCAATTGGATACCACAAAATTGGGGGGTAAAAAAGAAAACATGTCTTAATTCTTTCTTGAACTGCACTGTTGGTTAAGGGCTTAAGTAAGTAAGTGTTTCACGTTAACATGTTGTATTTGGCGCATGTGACAAAGTGTGATTTGAGACTGAGTTGTCAAACATCAAATCAAGTTTGAGTCTATATTGTCTTTTTGAGTCCCTACATGCTTGTCTGGTACCCGTTGCACGCCACCGAGACATCAAGGTTCGTTGTGCGAACATTGAATGCTGCAGTATGGGTTCTCAGCAATGTATGGATATCTCCGTTCATCCACGGTTTTTGGTTGGGTTTTTTCAGGATTGTTAATGTCGGTGCAACATTATCAACACATTTCCTAATGAAGTCTGTGACTAACGATGTTCAGTACCAGTCAAGACACACCGACTCATTCCAGGGTTTTTCTTTATTTTTACTATTTTCTACATTGTAGAATAATAGGGAAGACATGAAAACTATGAAATAATACATGTGGAATCATGTAGTAACCAAAAAAGATTATTCAAAGTAGCAACCCTATTATTCAAAGTAGTTGGACCGCAGAGTGAAGGAAAAGCAACCTATAAGTGCTCAGCCTATATGGGAACTCCTTCAAGACTGTTGGAAATGCATTCCAGGTGAAGCTGGTTGAGAGAATGACATCATGGATGCACTTATTGATGAAGCCAATGACTGATGTGGTCGGAGGAATCCAGGAACATATTCCAGTCTGTGCTAGCGAAACAGTCCTGTAACTTAGCATCTGCTTCATCTGACCACTTTTTTTTATTGATCTAGTGATTGGTGCTTCCTGCTTTAATTTTAGTTTGTAAGCAGGAATCAGGAGGATAGAATTATGGTCAGATTTGCCAAATTAAATGGAGGGTGAGGGAGAGCTTTGCATGTGTCTCTGTGTGTGGAGTAAAGATGGTCCAGAGTTTTTTCCCTCTGGTTGCACATTTAACATGCTGATAAAAATTTGGCAGAAACTGATTTAAGATTCCCTGCATTAAAGTCCCTGGCTACTAGGAGCGCCACCCGCAAATCACGGGGATCTGGGCCTGTTCCCGAGAAAGCGGTATATCGTTCGTGTCGGCCTCGTCACATTTCTGCCAGTCTGTGGTGAGTAATCGCAGTCCTGATGTCCAGAAGTTATCTTCGGTCATAAGAGACGTAGCAGCAACATTATGTAGAAAATAAGTAAAAAAATTAGTTGCAAATAAACTAACAAAAAACCCAATCGGTTGGGGGCACGTAAAACATCTGCCTTCTTCTCCAGCACCATTTACATGGGGAGGCAGGTTAGCCTAGTGGTTAGACCGTTGGGCTAGTAACCGGAAGGTTGCAAGTTCAAATCCCCATGATTCCATATGTGTTATTTCATAGTTTGATGTATTCTCTATTATTCTCTGAATGAGTAGGTGTGTCCAAACTTTTGACTGGTACTGTCATGCCCTGATCTGTTTCACCTGTCCTTGTGATTGTCTCCACCCCCTCCGGGTGTCGCTTACTTTCCCCAGTGTATTTATCCCTGTGTTTCCTGTCTCTCTGTGCCAGTTCGTCTTGCATATTTCCAAGTCAACCAGCGGTTTTCCTGTTCTCCTGCTTTTTGCCTTCTCCTTTTTCTAATCCTCTTGGTTTTGACCCTTTCCTGTTTCTGGACTTTGTACCTGCCTGCCTGACCATTTTGCCTGCCTTGACCACGTGCCTGTTTGCCACTCTGTACCTCCTGGACTCTGACCTGGTTTTGACCTTTTTACCTGTCCCCCACATTCTCTTGCCTACCCCTTTGGATTAATAAACATTGTAAGACTCCAACCATCTGCCTCCTGTGTCTGCATTTGGGTCTCACCTTGTGCCTTGATAGGTACTGTATATTCCTCAATGTTGATGAATGAGTATGGGGCGAATGAATCTTTGAACATATTCCAATCAGGGGAGTAGGAACAGAGGTATGTGATCTGATTGGCCAATATGGGGGTGGGGGATGGTTTTGTACGTGACATAGATGTTTGCCTATAGATGGTCAAGCACGCTGGATCCTCTTGTGGGGCAGAATAGATGTTGGTGATAGACGGGCTTGGTTATGGTCACCCACATCAATAAAGACTGCTTCTGGGTGAGAGGATTATTACTGGCTAATGGTCTTGTACAGTTTGTTGAGTGCCACTTTGGTGTTTGCGGTATGTACACCGGTGTGATAATACGTGAATTCCCTCGGCATATAGTGGGGTCGGCATTTTAGCATCAGAAACTCCAGGTCAGGTGAACAGGAGCTCAATATTTTCAACTTCAGTACACCAGGAATTGTTTGAGGAAGCATACCCTTCCCCCTCGACCCTTACCAGAAGCTGCCATTCGCTCCATTCGGAATATGGAGAAGCCGTCTGACGATAGGTTACAGTGCATGACGGACAGGCCATGTAGGAGGTATAAGCTGGTTAACACCGCCTGGGTTGAGAGAGGCAGAGGAGTTGAGATGCATGCCCCTTGATGCTCTTGACTTCCTGACATGTGCTGGAGTTATTTCAGCTGATCGTTCCTTCTGCTAGGTCGATTTGCCTCCCCGGTGTTCACATCGGTATGCAGAATGCTCTTTGGCATCAGATTGACTGTAGTCTGGCTTGTAGTACTATTTATCACACTAATAAAAAAACATTTGTTTGTTCATGTGTTTATTGAACAAGTGATATACAGCAAGGATAACCTCGGTGCCAAGCTATGCAAGGTTTCTACTGCTGTGTTCTTTCTCTGTCCAGGTGTTCTACGAATACAAGTCTGAGGCTGCATAACATCTTCACACTTTTATATACAACGGTAGAATACATAGTCCTCTTACTGCGGACACATCTCAAAGTTTTCTAAAGGCCTGTACAGTCAGGTCACTACGTATTTCTGCTGGTTATCTCTGCAGCTTGCGAACACAGGCATCTAAACAGCAAGTCCCATTTCCAGGACCAGGGAGACAAGCTGAAGAGATAATCTCATCCCCTGAGAACACACATGGGCAAGTCATGTTTTATTCAGTGAGAGTCCGAGTGAACTCACCTTGGTCCTTCCTTCCCTCCCTCCCTTCATCAAGCCTGCACATACTGGAGGGGAGAAAGGTTGGGGGATCCCTGGTGAGATCACCTACCAAGATACTCCATACCCTCACTCACTTACTCACTTACTCATGCACGCACACACACGCCATATAATAGCGCAACTCATCGTATCCCCAAGCAGTAGCACACAGGGTTAAACTAATCATTAGTTTGTTGTTGCTTGGTGGTCTAATGAGCTGCTGGACCTTAAATGGATTGGTCACTTGAGACAAATCGATATTGCCTGCGGAGTGGCTGGGCCGGCTGTGCAGGGGGGGAGAGAGGCGGGAAGTTTCTGGTCTGGAAAAAATTCCAAATCGTTACCCATCAGGACAGTTACACATATTTCACAATACAAATAGACGATTGTATTAATAAAATTTCAATCGCAGTGGCAGAAATTATATCGCTTCCGTCGATTTCAGCTACAACCTTTGGCTGGCGGTACTGTAGATGTCTAAAGTCAGTTTCTCTGCTATATTTATACTATGGTGGGTGGATGTGAAGGGAGGAGGAGGCAGGCTGCTGTCCGGAGGGAGAGAAGGGAAAACACTGTGAAATGGATGTGCTCAGTGGTAGCGGTGACCTCTTTCCTCCACTCTGTCCCTCTCCCTCCCTCTCTCCCACATCCATCCAGGTCTTCTCGGCTCTTGGCTGCCTCGCCATTAAATCATATTCCACCGGCGCATTTCCTAATTTAATATTTGCTTTAATCTTTTAAGTTCAATTGCCCCTGCTGCCCCAAAACATTTATTACAGTAGTTAAAGGGGCTCACTGGCAGAACAACTGTTCGGGGCCCACCGCTCATGTCGACCTGAGTGATTTTGACTGCCTCACTCAATAAGTGATTCGGGCAGCCCGCTGTCAAGCCTGTGATTATTTGTGGTGTTGTTCATCAACCAAGGCTTCAGAGGGTAGCTCTGCCTTTCTTAGCTACTATACCTTTTGGATAGCCTAGATGTATTGCTCTTAAGCTTTGGAAACCATGGTCATGTCTCAAATGGTGCCCTATTCCCTAAGTATTTCACTACTTTTGACCAGAGCCCTTTTACCATATATCAAAATCAAATCAAACTTTTTTTCCCACATGCGCCGAATACAACGAGTGTAGACTTTACCGTGCAATGCTTACTTACAAGCTCTTAACCAACAGTGCAGCTCAAGAAGAGTTAAGAAAATATTTACCAAGTAGACTAAAATAAAAAGTTGTAATAAAAAGTTACACAATAAGAATAACAATAATGAGGCGACATACAGGGGGCACACCGGTCCCGAGTCAGTGTGCGGGGGTACAGGTTAGTTGAGGTAATTTGTACATGAAGTGGCTATGCATAGATAATAAACAGCGAGTAGCAGCAGTGTACTAAAGGGAGGGGTCGATGTAAATTGTCCGGTGGCGATTTTAATAATTGTTCAGCAGTCTTATGGCTTGGGGGTAAAAGCTGTTGAGAAGCCTTTTGGTTCTAGACTTGGCACTCCGGTACCGCTTGCAGTGCGGTAGCAGAGAGAACAGTCTATAACTTGGGTGACTGGAGTCTCTGACAATTTTATGGGCTTTCCTCTGACACCGCCTATTGTATAGGTCCTGGATGGCAGGAATCTTGGCGCCAGTGATATACTGGGCCGTTCCACTACCCTCTGTAGTGCCTTATGGTCAGATGCCGAGCAGTTGCCATACCAGGCGGTGATGCAACCCAGTCAGAATGCTCTCGATGGTGCAGCTGTAGAATCTTTTGAGGATCTGGGGACCCACGCCAAATCTTTTCAGTCTGCTGAGGGAGAAAAGGTTTTGTCATGCCCTCTTCACGACTGTCTTGGTATGTTTGGACCATGACAGTTCGTTGGTGATGTGGACACCAAGGAACTTTAAACTCTCGTCCCGCTCCACTACAGCCCTGTCGATGTTAATGGGGGCCTGTTCAGCCTGCCTTTTCCTGTAGTCCACTATCAGCTTCTTTGTCTTGCTCACATTGAGGGAGAGGTTGTTGTCCTGGCATCACACAGCCAGTTCTCTGACCACCTCCCTATAGGCCGTCTCATCGTTGTCGGTGATCAGGCCTACCACTGTTGTCGTCAGCAAACTTAATGATAGTGTTGGAGTCGGATACAGGAGGGTACTGAGTACACACCGCTGAGGAGCCCCAGTGTTATGGATCAGTGTGGCAGACGTGTTGGGGAGGGAGGAGTTTAGTCCCAGAGTCCTTAGATTAGTGATGAGCTTCATGGGCACTATGGTGTTGTACGCTGTGCTGTAGTCAATGAACAGCATTCTCACATAGGTGTTCCTTTTGTGCGATTGCATCATCTGTGGATCTGTTGGGGCGGTATGCGAATTGGAGTGGGTCTAGGGTGTCCGGAAAGATGCTGTTGATGAGAGCCATGACCAGCCTTTCAAAGTACCTCAGGGCACTAGGGCGGTAAACATTGAGGCAGGTTATCTTCGCTTCATTGGGCACAACCACCCGAACAACCACCCGAGCCACTGCCTGTTCACCCCGCTGTCATCCAGAAGGCGAGGTCAGTACAGGTGCATCAAAGCAGGGACCGAGAGACTGAAAAACAGCTTCTATCTCAAGACCATCAGACTGTTAAACAGCCACCACTAATATTGAGTGGCTGCTGCCAACACACTGACTCAACTCTAGCCACTTTAATAATGGGAATTGATGGAAATTTATGTAAAAATGTATCACTAGCCACTTTAAACAATACCTCTTAATATGTTTACATACCCTACATTTCTCATCTCATATGTATATGTACAGTATATACTGTACTCTATCATCTACTGCATCATGCCATCTTTACATTTACATTTTACATTTAAGTCATTTGGCAGACGCTCTTATCCAGAGCGACTTACAAATTGGTGAATTCACCTTATGACATCCATCTTTATGTAATACATGTATCACTAGCCACTTTAACTTTTTATGGCTGCAGGGGCAGTATTGAGTAGCTTGGATGAAAAGGTGCCCATTGTAAACGGCCAGTCTCAGTTGCTAATATATGCATATTATTATTAGTATTGGATAGAAAACACTCTAAAGTTTCCAAAACTGTCAAAATATTGTCTGTGAGTATAACAGAACTGATGTTGCAGGCAAAACCCTGAGGAAAATCAAACCAGGAAGTGGCTTCTATTTTGAAAACTCCATGTTCCATAGCCTCCCTTTGCTCCATTTAAAGGGATATCATCCAGATTCCTCTTCCCATCGCTTCCTCAAGATGTCAACAGTCTTCAGACATAGTTTCAGGCTTTTATTTTGAAAAATTAGTCAAGAAAGATAACATCGCGTCAAGTGGTCGCATGAGTTTTGCTCGCGCAACAGAGTTTGGACAGCCATTGCTTTTCCCTCTCCTACTGATAAAGACATTTGCGGTTGATATATTATCGATTATATAATTTAAAAACAACCTGAGGATTGACTATAAAAAAACATTTGACATGTTTCTGTGGACATTACGGAAACTATTTGGAATTTGTCTGCGTTGTCGTGACCGCTCTTTCCTGTGGATTTCTGAACATAACGCACCAAACAAACGGAGGTATTTTGGATATAAAAATAATCTTTATGGAACAAAAGGAACATTCATTGTGTAACTGGGAGTCTCGTGAGTGAAAACATCCGAAGATCATCAAAGGTAAACGATTAATTTGATTGCTTTTCTGATTTTCGTGACCAAGCTACTTGATGCTAAGTGTACTTGATGTTTTGTCGAGCGATCGATAAACTTACACAAACACTTGGATTGTGTTCCCTGTAAAGCATATTTTCAAAATCTGACACGACAAGGTGGATTAACCTGTCTGGCCCACCCGGGACGCAACCGCACCCCCTGCCAACAATAAATGAAGATGCGCTACGCCAAATGCTAATAGCACTCGTTAAAACTCAAACGTTCATTAAAATTCACATGCAGGGTAGTCAATTCAAGCTACACTCGTTGTGAATCAAGCCAACGAGTCAGATTTGTAAAATACTTTTCGGCGAAAGCATGAAATACCAGAAGGGACGTAAACAAAGGAATTAGCGTAGCCGGCGCTACACAAAACGCAGAAATAAAATATAAAACATTCATTACCTTTGACGAGATTCTTTGTTGGCACTCCTATATGTCCCATAAACATCACAATTGGGTCTTTTTTTTCAATTAAATCGGTCCTTGTGTACCCAAAATGTCAATTTATGAACACCGTCAGATCCAGTAAAAACACATTTTTTAAACGCAACGTTATTTTTTTTAATTAAAAAAGTTGCCTATAAACTTTGACAAAACACTTCAAACTACTTCTGTAATCCAACTTTAGGTATTACTAAACGTTAATAAACGATCAAATTGATCACGGAGCGATCTGTATTCAATAAGCACGAGTTTGGGAAACTTTTCCGGTTCCATTGTTTACAGCTGTGGACTTGACAACCGGATGTGGCTATTAATCAGATGACCAACGATTTAGTTGAATCGAAATCACAACACTGGCGACATCGTGTGGACGCTGTAGGAACTGTAATCTCACCCTTAATTATTTTTCCTTCCAATAGACAAAACATGGGCTGGCGGATTGATTTTTTCTTCGTCGATTTAGTGACCAGGTTTTCTGGCAATTCTGACCACGGAACTCGTTCTGTTATAGTCACAGACACCATTGAACCAGTTCTAGAAACTTCAGAGTGTTTTCTATGCACACATACTAATCATATGCATATACTATATTCCTGGCATGAGTGGAAGGACGTTGAAATGTTGTGCGATTTTTAACAGAATGTTTAAAAAAGTAGCCCGATCTCTAAGAGGTTTTAACAAAAGGCTAAGCTGTGTATTCTTATATTGCACTTGTGATTTCATGAATATAAATATTTTTAGTAATATTCATTGAATGTAGCGCTATGCTATTCAGCGGTTGTTGATGACAATTATCCCGTTAACGGGATTGCAGCCATAACAAGTTAAACTATGCCACTTTGTTTATATACCCTACATTACTCATCTCATATGTATATACTGTACTCTATACCATCTACTGCATCTTGCCCATCTTTATGTACATATTCTTTATCACTTTACACTTGTGTGTATAAGGTAGTAGTTGTGGAATTGTTAGGTTAGATTACTCGTTGGTTATTACTGCATTGTCAGAACTAGAAGCACAAGCATTTTGCTACACTTGCATTAACATCTGCTAACCATGTGTATGTGACAAATGACATTTGATTTGATTTGATTTTGACTGAGGTGGAGTACTCCTCAATGTCATTGGATGAATCCCGGAACACATTCCAGTCTGTGCAGCAAAACAGTCCTGTAGTGTAGCATCCGCGTCATCTGACCACTTCCGTATCGAGCAAGTCACTGGTTCTTCCCGCTTTAGTTTAATTTATAGCTTCTATAACGCTGTTTACAGTACACTCTACTGTAAATGGCGTCATATGACCACTGCCTGCATGGGTACTTGAGTGCTTCGTTTACATTTGGCGGGAGCAATTCTTTCTATTATAACCCAAGATTTATCATTGCAGTAATTGCTCCTCCTAATCTTGGCAAATCAGCCTGAATATTTAAAATACCACTATAATAAGACTGTATTCAAATGATCCTCACCTCATTCTGCGCCTATAATTTGGAATGACTGCATAAGCATGTCATGAAATGAATATGCATTCAAAGCTGAAGCACAGCACAGCTTTTGAGATCAGCAACATCTAAACAGTGCAGTGCTCTTGAATAGGATTTCCTGAATGTGTATCTGCATGATACTGTTGTGCAAATGTAAAACACAACAACACATGCATCCTATGTAAGAATGCTGTTCATCGACTACAGCTCAGCATTTAACACCATAGTACCCTCTAAACTCGTCATTAAGCTCGAGACCCTGGGTCTCGACCCCGCCCTGTGCAACTGGGTCCTGGACTTCCTGACGTGCCGCCCCCAGGTGGTGAGGTTAGGTATCAACATCTCCACCCCGCTGATCCTTAATACTGGGGCCCCACAATGGTGCGTTCTCAGCCCTCTCCTGTACTCCTGTTCACTCACGACTGCGTGGCCATGCACGCCTCCAACTCAATCATCAAGTTTGCAGACGACACTACAGTGGTAGGCTTGATTACCAACAACGATGAGACGGCCAACAGGGAGGAGGTGAGGGCCCTCGGAGTGTGGTGTCAGGAAAATAACCGCACACTCAACGTCAAAAAAACAAAGAGATGATCGTAGACTTCAACGGGGCAGTAGTGGAGAGGATGGAAAGTGTTAAGTTCCTCGGCGTACACATCACTGACAAACTGAAATGGTCCACCCACACAGACAGCATGGTGAAGAAGGCGCAGCTGCGCCTCTTCAACCTCAGGAGGCTGAAGAAATTTGGCTTGTCACCAAAAACACTCACAAACTTTTACAGATGCACAATCGAGAGCATCCTGTCGGGCTGTATCACCGCTTGTTACGGCAACTGCTCCGCCCATAACAGTAAGGCTCTAAAGAGGCTAGTGAGGTCTGCACAACGCATCACCGGCGCATCACCAGTGGCAAGCCCTCCAGGACACCTACACCACCTGATGTCACAGGAAGGCCAAAAAGATCATCAAGGACAACAACCACCCGAGCCACTGCCTGTTCACCCCGCTATCATCCAGAAAGCGAGGTCAGTACAGGTGCATCAAAGCGGGGACCGAGACTGAAAAACAGCTTCTATCTCAAGGCCATCAGACTGTTAAACAGCCTTCACTAACATTGAGTGGCTGCTGCCAACATATACGGACTCAACTCTAGCCACTTTAATAATGGAAAAATGTATGTAATAAATGTATCACTAGCCACTTTAAACCACTTTATATAATGTAAGCATACCCTATATTACTGATCTCATATGTATATACTGTACTCTATACCATCTACTGCATCTTGCCTATGCCGTTCAGCCATCACTCATTCATATATTTTTATGTACATATTCTTATTTATTCCTTTATACTTGTGTGTGTATAAGGTAGTTGTTGTGAAATTGTTAGGTTAGATTACTTGTTAGATATTACTGCATGGTCGGAACTAAAGCACAAGCATTTCGCTACCCTCGCATTAACACGTGCTAACCATGTGTTTGTGACAAATCCAATGTGACTTGATTTGAGCATCTCTCTGCCCCTCGGGGAAACAGTGAGACCTTTTCTGAGAAGGTGTATGTTGAAAGGCCCGATTGATATAAATCAGGGTGTAGCATATATACCACTACCTATTTTACTCCTTTTCTCTCTGTTAGAGGCTGTGCGCTGCCCAATGCAGCAGGCAGCAGTAGTTAAAAAACGTATTAGCCCCCTTTTTTCTATTTTCACCTGAAATGACATACCCAAATCTAACTGCCTGTAGCTAAGGCCCTGAAGCAAGGGTATACATATTCTTTGTACCATTTGAAAGGAAACACTTTGAGGTTTGTGGAATGTATGAGCACTGACAGGCTGACCCCCAACCCCTTCAACCTCTGCAGCAATGCTTGCAGCACTCATACATCTATTTCCCAAAGACAACCTCTGGATATGATGCTGAGCACGTGCACTCAACTTCTTTGGTCGACCATGGCGAGGCCTGTTCTGAGTGAAACCTTTCCAGTTAAACCGCTGTATGGTCTTGGCCACCGTGCTGCAGCTCAGTTTCAGGGTCTTGGCAATCTTCTTATAGCCCAGGCCATCTTTATGTAGAGCAACAATTCTTTTTTTTAGATCCTCAGAGTTATTTGCCATGAGGTGCCATGTTGAACTACCAGTGTCCAGTCAGTATGAGGGAGTGTGAGAGCGATGACACCAAATTTAACACACCTGCTCCCCATTCACACCTGAGACTTTGGGCCCAATTTGGACATTTTCACTTAGGGGTGTACTCACTTTTGTTGCCAGCAGTTTAGACATTAATGGCTGTATGTTGAGTTATTTTGAGGGGACAGCAAATTTGCACTGTTATACAAGCTGTACACTCACTACTTTACATTGTAGCAAAGTGTCATTTCTTCAGTGTTGTCACGTGAAAATATATACTCAAATATTTACAAAAATGTGAGGGGTGTACTCACTTTTGTGATATACTGTATATGTACCGACATTTGTTGTTTCCCTACAATCTGCGATCGTGCCACACGGTGCTGCATGATTTACAACTATCCCGTTGACGGGACACCTATCCCTAAGAAGTTTTTAATGATCAGAGTGGCAGTCTGGCAGGGGAACGCACAAAGGTCAACAGCCTCTTAATGACACTAGCCAGCAGTGTGGCTGACCCCAGGGATCAGTAGCACAACAATAACAGCAGCATACCTACCAGCCAGGCAGGCAAGGAAGCTGTAGATTCATGTACACATTCACACTATCCTGCCAGTATAACTTATGTGGTTTAGTTGATCTGTAATTGACTAGTTTGTTCTGTTATCCAGACAGGACTGGTACATGATCTGAACATGGTGAACTTTACATTACCTTAATATCTGTCTTTTTTCAGTATTCTAGACTAGCATTCTGACAATACCCACACTGGTATTTGACATGAGAAGGAAAACAGCATCCCTTTTTTCTCTCCCTCTCTCAGCTCTCCCTCCCTGCCTGAGGATGAAAGACTGTAGGCCATGACATCTGATCTGGTGACTTACCTCCGTGAGAGCACTCTGCTATCTGAAGACAATGTTTGCCCGGCTACCATCTTTTCCTCCCCCATAAATAATTTGGTCTTAATGTCAGTTGTCGGATGCTTTGAAACAAGAATAATGGCTTTTCTTTCACAACACAGATCTTAGAGGAAACCCAGGATATGAAGCCGAATTGAATACAAATCATGCTTAAGGATCTGTGAAATGGCCGATGTGCTGTACTCACAGCCAGGCACTGAGGCCCTGCTACACTGACAGGTAAAACGGAGAGTTCCTCTGACTGTGGCCAAGTTCCCCTGACTTACACACTCCACAACACAGGGGATGAATTCAATTAAATTGATCAATCTGGCTACACACGTTCTTCTTGTCTGTTGAATCACACAGTTACTAAACCTGCTCTGAGGAGAGACTGCCTCTGTGGGTATAGTGCTTTTAAATTCAAAGCAGAACTCTGAAGCGTCATAAGTAGCAGTTCATATTCATGACATGTTCACATCGAGCTCTGGGGGCATTACTTGATTGAAATATCACAGTGTACCAAATCTTATTACCGAGCTGATCTAGAATTCACAGCGAGCAGGGGCCAGAACTTTTGCACTTGGCTGACTGCATGGTTGCGGTCTTGACCAATGGATATATGTCCATATTAGAGGGATAATTCAGTCCCATCAGTGACAGTAGCCCATGCGATAGCCAAGGGCCACTGTGGCTTCTTAACCCCTACATTCCGGTAGAATTCCATGCAATATGTCACCATATTAAATAATATGCATATACACTCAAGTGCCCTGGTCCAGCTGTTTGAAAATAAGCATTCTGACAGCATGTTGGTGACAGCAACTGCGCTGACCTCAATCGGAATAGCCGGGGAGATTGCACACAGATAAAAATAATCTCCTTGAGTCAAGACTTTAAAAAAGAGACGTGCCTGGTTTTATTGAATTCCAGAGATGTATTTTGTCTATCAACTCTCAGAGCTTTGGGTGCTCTGCTTCCCTGTAACTAAGGTCACAGGTGCCACTCGGCATGGAATGTGACAGGCAGTGGTTGCCATGACAACTCAAAGTACAGGATGGTAGGACACATGGAAGAAGGACTTTTTATTGTCATAGTACTGAGAATGTATGAATACAAATCTTGCCAGAATACGAGGTTGAATAACAAGGAAACCCAAGTTTTAGACGGCAAAGTAATATTATCCTCTAGGTGTTACCTTAAAAAGTCTGCAGTACTGGGCTATACTTAGCGATATTGGCCTAATTGTATTACAGTTTTGGCACAATGTTAAAGTAACGTCATCTGGTTAAATGGGCGAAACCTGAAAAGTTTACACAGGAAAGTAATGAGCAAAGTTAGTGTCGTCAATAGATGTAGTGCATTCGGAAAGTATTCAGACCCCTTCCCATTTTCCACATTTTGTTATGTTACAGCCTTATTCTAAAATTGATTAAATAAATAAAACATTCTCATCAACCTACACACAATACCCCATAATGACAAAGCAAAAACAGGTTTTTAGAAATGTTTTCAAATGAATGACAAATGAAAAAACAGAAATACCTTATTTTCGGTGCATTCGGAAAGTATTCAGACCCCTTTAGACCCCTTGTTTTTTTCTCATCAATCTACACACAATACCCCATAATGGCAAAGCAAAAACAGGTTTGCAGACATTTTAGCAAATGTATCATTAAAAAAATGAAATATCAGATTTACATAAGTATTCAGACCCTTTACTCAGTACTTTGTTGAAGCACCTTTAGCAGCAATTACAGCCTCGGGTCTTCGTGGATAGGACGCTTGTGTGAATGTAATGGGGATAGTGTTTCATAGAGAGCATGTTTAATATTTCTCAAATGAATGATGTGAAATCAACAAATAAAAGAAAAAGCACATCAAACAACCTGCTCCCGTGGGTGAGTAAATGGGTTCGTTATTTGGCAGAAACAAGAGTAATGGAAATTTAAAATTCCCTTAAAGAAAACTCACCAGGGCAAGACAGCCTTGAATACACTAGTGGATTAATTTCCTTGCCATTTTGCACGACTGAGGAGTAACTGCCTCATTGATTTTTACAACTTCATAAAAATGACATAGCTATTTCTTTAATCAATTTTACTAACCCCTCAAACTGTAAATTGTAGTAGTGCAAAGTGAACTGTGCCAGGTAAGTCTCCAGGTCCCAAACCCTCGTGAAAGATACTGATCCAGCCGTATTACCAAAATGGTTTATTGGGAGACGGTTATACTCTGTTATTTTTAACCTTTATTTAACCAGGCAAGTCAGTTAAGAACAAATTCTTATTTTCAATGACGGCCTGGGAACAGTGGGTTAACTGCCTGTTCAGGGGCAGAAGGACAGATTTGTACCTTGTCAGCTTGGGGGTTTGAACTCGCAACCTTCCGGTTACTAGTCCAATGCTCTAACCACTAGGCTACCCTGCCACCTGTTATCCTCTGTTCTAGGCCAAGATGGAAACCGGTCAAACCGTTAGGGAACCATCATGATGGACACAATGATGGAATCATTCGAGGGAAAGAAAGACACAGTAGATCTGAGAAAGAAAGTTGTCTTTATTAAGACTACTCAGCCGAAGTGAGAAACCCTCACTTCAATAAAACCTTCCCAAACTAGTAGACAAACAAGAAGAAAAAACTATTAACAATAACTTTGTGTTTCTGTGAGGAGGAGTCGTCAGTCCTTGCAGCATTGATTCCCCCCTTCAGCCTGGCTCTGTAATTACGTTTTAACTGTAAGTCATTAGGACAGGTCAGGAACAGTAATACAGTGGAGGCAAAGGCTCAAAATAAAACCACGGATTTGAACCAAAATTATTTTTTTTAAACGTTTTGTTCTGAACAGAACCATAATTTCGTTCCGACCATCAAATAAAAATGTATTTGTCACATGTGCCAAATACAACATGTGTAGACCTTACAATGAAATGCTTACTTCCAAGCCCTTAACCAATAACAAATAATTAAAAAGCATCAGCAAATAACTATAGTGAGGCTGTATACAGGGGTAGTAGAGTGTCAATGTGATGGGGCACCAGTATTGAGGTAATTATGTACATGTAGGTAGAGTTATTCAAGTGGCTATGCATAGATAATAACAGAGTAGCAGCAGCGTGGGGAGGGGGGGGGCAATGCAAAAGTCTGGGTAGCCACTTGATAAAGCTCTAAACCGGTTCGAACCAAAAAAAAGTACCTGTTTATATAGTTCCTTTTTATTCTTTTTTAAACCTCTGAAATAATTATAATTATATATATTTATATATATATATATATATATATATATATATATATATATATATATATATATATATATATATATATATTACATGTATCTCCACATTCAATTACTTCCCCAATCAGTGTGGATAGAGCAGCTTGCTGTGGAGTGGGTAAGCGAATTAATCTGAATAGAAAAGTTGTTAAAATCAAATTGTATTTTGCCATAACAGCATGGTTTAGTCATAATGAAAGACAAACACACACATTGTGCTGCCAGAAACAGTGTAGGGTGGGAGGTGCAACTGACATTTTGCAGGTGAGGTGAGGGCGAGAGAGGACGGAGGAAACTTGCCTTGAAGCGCTGGGCATCACGTGATGACATGCACTATCTGAATTATACCTACGGAGGAGGGTCTTCTACGGATAAACTTTGAATGTCTTTGAACTTCCGAGTTGTCTTAACATTGGACCAGAGTAAATGTTAGCTAACGTTAGCTAGCTAACAAACGTGTGTGTGCAGAGCAGCACTACCATTAAAAACATGTCTTGTGTTTTTGTTCGTTAAGAAGTCTAATGTGAAACCTGATAACTATCATTAGTATCGTTAACTAGCATTGAAAAAGTTAATCTCTCCTTAATTTCTGATTTATGCTTGTAACGTTGTCAGTAGGCTACAGTAACCTATGTTTCAGAGGGGAGGAGCAGGTAGCCTACACACACGCACACCCACTGGAAAAGTTTTTCAACTGGCAGGCAGACGCTGGAATAAGATTCTGAGTTATGGAGTAAGGGGTTTGCGTAGGTGCTTTGTTGCTGTTTTTATGGGACTGGAAAAAATGCACGAAATGTGAAAGAACGTTATTAATCGGTTCCCATGCTTTTAAAATAACAGTCCTGTTCCGGAACTTTTCCGGTTTGGGTTTTGTTTCTCAAATTATTTTGTTCTTTTCCGGTTTTTGGTTCTGTTCCCCGAACCGTTCCAACCCTTGCAATGTCTTTTATTCTGCCAGCTCTTCTCAATGGCTCCCATGTGAAAAGCAGAGGTGAGTGTTGAGGTCATCTTGAATATGAAGTGTATTGAATTTGATTTTTTTTCTCTCTTTCTCTCCCTCGCCTCTCATTTCCTTTCAAATAAAGTTTAATTCCAAGACTCTACTTCCCGAATGGTATGTTGTGTCGAGTGAATTGGTCATTGACTCCCTACCCCCTTTCCCTTTCACTGCATGAAAAGGCACATTTACGAGTCAAACACTCCAGTCCGAAAATTCACAATTTCTGGAAATTGGTGTGCCCAGGCAGTGTTCGGCCCTGCACATGTCCCATAAATCTCAAATGGACCACTTTTGTACGCAGACATGTATATGTCCGGAAACAATTCAGAAAATCCCCAGAAATTTCCAGAAACGTCCATCCACTCAGTAGCAATATGGCTCCATCCATGTCCGCCCACATTGCTTCCATAATTGTCATTAAATGGCCGTGCACTTGCTCACTTTTGCGCATTCTTATTCACCACACTGAATGCTAATGGTAGTCATTGCTAGCTTGCCTTAGTGGCTGTCACTAGTATATTAAAAACACAAATTATTAAATTCATTCATTCATTACAGTGAATAAGGAATTAATGAATAAATTATTTGTGTTATTACAGTTTTTCCCAATTGTTACACACGTTTATTGAAACTACATCTCAGGTACTCAAAACAGTTACCCGATTTCCCCAAACCCCACAGACATCTTGCAAAATGAAACACAGCAATCAAAATCATGTACTCCCTGCTAAAAATGAAACTCCATGCAAATGAGACACACACAAACAAATCTAACCTAGTGACAACCCGAGATCACACTGTGACATATTCAAAACACTACTTTCTGAACCTATTTCATTGTAAATACAAATATTTTGTTATACTCTATTGTTTGTGTGTACTCAAACAAGAATGTAACACAAATGCAAAGACGTAAGTTTAATATTTCAGCATGACTATACATGTCAAACAGAATAGTGTAAGCACACAAAGTAAAAATACAAACATAGAGTAAATATATATTAAGCATATGCAATGGAAGAAATATTTGTACTACTGTAAATTAGATCAATTGTACGGAATACATAAAAACACTGTCAAAATACAGTAAAATCTAAATCATAAATCAAGAAACAAATACTCTATTACGAAGACAAAATCAGAAATGTCTGTTGTTTTGGTCCAGCCACAGATTTTCATCAACATCACAGGCGATACTCCTTGGCCAGACAGGGGGGGGAAATATATTCTGGCATGACACATCCACTCGACAGGACTCTGCTGGAATGTCACCACAGGCCTCCTCTTTTGCCTGGAGAAGGGCCATATGTTCATGGGGTTTGTGATCATACACCTTTAACCGCCATGCTGAAAACAACTCATCAATGTGGTTGAGAAATGGGGAATATGGTGGGAGATATAGAATTGTAAACCTGGGATGGTCATGGAACCAGTTGCGGACCTGAGCAGCCTGATGGAAACTCACGTCCCAAATTAGAACATATATTTGCTGCTTAGGATCACCTGGCCCTCTCTGCTCTGGCTGAAAAATATTCATGTAAGGTGTTCAGGAAATTAAGGAGATGGGCAGTGTTGTGTAGTCCAAGGGTGGCATGGTGGTGGAAGACCCCATTGTGGTTCATAGATGCGCATATGGTGACATTTCCCCCCGTGGGGCCAGGTACCTCAATGATGGCAAGTTGACAAATGATGTTCCTTCCTCTCCTCCTCATCTTCACTAAATTGAATCCAGCATCATCTATGAATATGTTCCTGGGGGATGGGACTTACATCCAACTCCATGATTCTCTGAAATTACAGTAAATACTGTATAGTAAAGGTCACTAGCAACATCAGTGAGTCTCAAATGTTTCAAGAGTGTAATACTAGTAAATGACCTAGTTGCACATATTCGTACCGTTTATCCTTCATTCTGGGAATTCCTTTCAAATGGGACTCTGTAGATTTCCTTAATCTGGGGATGGTGTTTCTTAAGGATGCGGGCTATGGTTGATAAGCTCACTCTGATGTTATGGAAGATGGCAGGGTTTTCAATCATCTGTTGTTGGATTTCCCACAGTCTTATGGCATTATTTTCACCGACCATTTGCGCAATGGCAGCCTCCTGTTAGTCTGCAAATAAACGCGTTCTAACACCACGTGGTGGTCGCCTTCCAGTATTACAAAAACAAAAAAGCATACAGTACAGTAAACTACGGTAATTCAGTGTATACAAGATAAACATGTTTGAAAGTAGAATAGCTCCCAATTTCATACATACAGTAATACATTAAACATTTACTGTTTCCCCTTACAGTATGCATTTGAATCAACAGTATTTATTGTGCTTTCATGTTGTACTATTGTCAAGTCGTAGAAGTAGTAGATATCAATGTCTGCAGTACATACCTATTCTCATTTTTGAACGTCAGAATGACGGATGCTATGGTGAAGCGGCTCAGATTGGGCTGCACTCTCTGCCCAGCCTCTCTCAAGGTCAAACCATGGTTGACCACACAGTCTCCCAAATTTCATCAGAGATTACTCTCCTTGGTTTTGGTCTTCCTCCACTTCTACCTCTACCTCCACCTCTACCCCCACCTGCCAAGTTTGATCCATTGTTCTCCAAACACAGGATATCACACATAATAACACACATCAGGGTTCTTACACTTTTTACTGAATTGGGCTCCCGAGTGGCGCAGTGGTCTAAGGCACTGCATCTCAGTGCTAGAGGTGTCACTACAGACCCTGGTTTAATTCCAGACTGTTTCACAACGGCAGTGATTGGGAGTCCCATAGGGCGGCGCACAGTTGGCCCAGTGTTACTGGGTTAGAGTTTGGCCGGGGTAGGCCGTCATTGTAAATAAGAATTTGTTCTTAACTGGCTTGCCTAGTTAAATAAACGTTACATAAAATAAATAGAAAAATTCAAGCACAACTATCAAGGTTTTTCCAGCACCTCACGACATCGCTATACTTAAAAACTCAGTTCCTTGAATGAAACAAATACTATAACGGTTTTCTTTAGGTGAAGGAGAGTCGGACCAAAATGCGGCGTGGCTATTGAGATTCATGTTTAATAAAACAATGTAAACACAAATCAATACAAAAACAATAACCGTACCGTGAAAACCGAACCAGCCTATACTGGTGCAAAGTAACACAGAGACCAGGACAATCACCCACAACCCACTCAAAGAATATGGCTGCCTAAATATGGTTCCCAATCAGAGGCAACGATAAACACCTGTCTCTGATTGAGAATCACTTCAGACAGCCATAGACTAAGCTAGAAAACCCCACTAAGCCACAATCCCAATACCTAAAACCCCAAGAAAAACCCATTTACATTTAGACAAAACACACCACATACCAAAACCCATGTCACACCCTGGCCTGACCAAATAAATAAAGAAAACACAAAATACTAAGACCAGGGCGTGACAAATACACTAATTAAAAGATGACAATTCATTTCAGAGTAGGAGAACGCAGGTAATAACATCTGCATTTAGGCTAGGCCAGGCCTGAAACTAAAGTAACCCCTAAGGAGGCTAGCCCTGGGCCAAGCTGGATGACCCCTGCCAGTACTTTGCTACATTCTTTTGAAAACACCAATGTATTCCTAGGCAATGAGGCACAACACAATGACTAGTCTTGAATTAAACACGTTTGGGAAAACACATGATTGTTTGTTATTGTCAAATGATGTTGAAAAAACATGTTAATGGTTGTAGGGAAAATAGTGGATTCACTCTGCTGGATAAAGACGTCAGTCCAACTGGTTTTAGTTAATAGTTGACCGAGTTGCAAACAAACGTGAATTCAACGTTGTTTGATCAAAACATGTGTACCTTGACGCCATTTTGCAAATTCAACCAACTAAGCTACTAAGTGATTACGCTGATGAAGTAAGATAAGATTATGAGGACGACACTATGTTGACTCAATCATTTTTTGCTTGGGGGTTAAGAAACTTTGAATTGATTGTGACATACTGCACCTAGCAATTAGCACCTCTCTGCTTCCACTATGATAGCCTAAACTCTTTTTTTTATGAGTCCGCTTGTATTGAGGTTCCAAGAGATAAACCACCTCTAAGAAAAGGTGACAATGAAATGAGGGTGTCATGGGTGATCCAATAACATATCAATAAGAGGAACATAGCAGACTCACACTGTGGAGCCTCAAGGCTCAGACACAGATACAAAAAAGTATTGGGGCAATAAAACAAAATAAGCCATAGCTTATGACGGACAATTATCGCATCATTCATTACATCCTGAGTAAGCTTGTCTCTTTCCAACAACGTGCCTCAGAGGAGTTGCATCAGCCAAAGACTTACAGTGCATGAAAATGCCACCTTATGGCCTTGGCTGCTTTGCTCCCTCATCCCTAGTGCAGCCAGGGAACCTCCAGGGACAGCAGTTAGAGCAGCTGGACTTAAAGACAGCCAAACAATCAATTCCAGCTGTCTTACAAGAGAACAGAGCATAGCACAGTAGCAGGCTCATCTGTCGAGCGCTTCCTTAACACCCAGAGCCACTAGCCACTCCGCAATGCACTACTGCCTCACTTAAAAAGCTGCATAAGCTGTGATGGTCGTCACTCACATGGACCTTCATTTACCCCAGTGGAAGGGAAGAATGTAAGCACTTCATCATTCTGACACTTCACAAGCACACATCTCTCCAGTATTTAATTGATATTAGAAAATAGCCCGTATCGAATCAGTCAAATTTTATTTGTCACATGTGCCGAATACAACTAAATACTTACTTACAAGCCCTTAACAAACAATGCTGTTTCAAGAGAAATAAGAGTTTAGAAAAAAATATTTACTAAATAAAAGAGCAACAATAAAATAACAATAACGAGGCTATACTGGTATACACACTACCAGTCAAAAGTTTTAGAACACCTAAACATTCAAGGGTTTTTCTTTATTTTTGCTATTTTCTACAACGTCGAATAACAGTGAAGATATCAGAACTATGAAATAACACGTAAGGAATCATGTAGTAACCAAAAAAGTGTTAAACAAATCTAAATATATTTTATATTGGAGATTCTTCAAATAGCCACCCTTTGCCTTGTTGACAGCTTTGCACACTCTTGGCATACTCTCAACCAGCTTCACCTGGAATGCTTTTCCAACAGTCTTGAAGGAGTTCCCACATATGCTGAGCACTTGTTGGCTGCTTTTCCTTCACGCAGCTGTCCAACTCATCCCATCTCATCTCAGTTTGGATGAGGTTGGAGGATTGTGGAGGCCAGGTCATCTGATGCAGCCCTCCATCAATATCCTTATTGGTCAAATAGCCCTTACACAGCCTGTCGGTGTATTGGGTCATTGTCCTGTTGAAAAACAAATGATAGTTCCACTAAGCCCAAACCAGATGGGATGGAGTATCACTGCAGAATGCTGTGGTAGACATGCTGGTTAAGTGTGCATTGAATTGTAAATAAATCACAGATAGCGTTACCAGCAAAGCACCCCCACACCATAACACCACCTCCTCCATGCTTAAGGTGGGAAATACACATGGAGAGATCATCCGTTCACCCACACAGCGTAACACAACGATACGGCGGTTGGAACCAAAAATCTCAAATTTGGAATCCAGAACAAAGGACACATTTCCACCTGTCTAATGTCCATTGCATCCTGTTTCTTGGCCCAAGCAAGTCTTTTCTTCTTATTGGTGTCCTTCAGTAGTGGTTTCTTTGCAGCAATTCAAACATTTTTTTTACCTTTATTTAACTAGGCAAGTCAGTTAATTAAGAAAAAATTCTTATTTTCAATGACGGCCTAGGAACAATGGGTTAACTGCCTGTTCAGGGGCAGACAAAAAGATTTGTACCTTGTCAGCTCGAGGGGTTTGAACTTGCAACCTTCCGGTTGCTTGTCCAACGCTCTAACCACTAGGCTACCCTGCCTAGTTCACACAGTCTCCTCTGAACAGTTGATGTTGAGATGTGTCTGTTACTTGAACTCTGAAGCATTTATTTGGGCTGCAATTTCTGAGACTGGTAACTCTAATGAACTTATCCTTTGCTGCAGAGGAAACTCTGGGTCTTCCATTCCTATGACGGTCCTCATGAGAGTCAGTTTCAGCTCATATCGCTTGATGGTTTTTGCGACTGCACTTGAAGAAACTTTCAAAGTTCTTGTCTTAAATTATGGACTGTCATTTCTCTTTGATTATTTGAGCTGTTCTTGCCATAATATGGAATTGGTATGAATTGGTATAAATAAGAATATGTTCTTAACTGACTTGCCTAGTTAAATAAAGGTTAACTAAAAAAAAGTTTAAAAAACATTGAAACGCATTCCAGGTGACGACCTCATGAAGCTGGTTGAGAAAATGCCAAGAGTGTGCAAATCTGTAATCAAGGCAAAGGGTGACTTTTTGAAGAATCTCAAATATAAAATCTATTTTGATTTGTTGAACACTTTTGGTTTTTTGGTTACTACATGATTCCATATGTGTTATTTAATAGTTTTGATAGCTTCACAATTATTCTACAATGTAAAATGTAAAAAAAAAACTTGAATGAGTAGATGTCCTAAGACCTTTGACCGGTAGTGTACGTATATATATATATATACAGTGCCCTGCGAAAGTATTCGGCCCCCTTGAACTTTGCGACCTTTTGCCACATTTCAGGCTTCAAACATAAAGATATAAAACTGTATTTTTTTTGTGAAGAATCAACAACCAGTGGGACACATCATGAAGTGGAACGACATTTACTGGATATTTCAAACTTTTTTAACAAATCAAAAACTGAAAAATTGGGCGTGCAAAATTATTCAGCCCCCTTAAGTTAATACTTTGTAGCGCCACCTTTTGCTGCGATTACAGCTGTAAGTCACTTGGGGTATGTCTCTATCAGTTTTGCACATTGAGAGACTGAAATTGATTCCCATTTCTCCTTGCAAAACAGCTCGAGCTCAGTGAGGTTGGATGGAGAGCATTTGTGAACAGCAGTTTTCAGTTCTTTCCACAGATTCTCGATTGGTTTCAGGTCTGGACTTTGACTTGGCCATTCTAACACCTGGATATGTTAATTTTTGAACCATTCCATTGTAGATTTTGCTTTATGTTTTGGATTATTGTCTTGTTGGAAGACAAATCTCCGTCCCAGTCTCAGGTCTTTTGCATACTCCATCATGGTTTTCTTCCAGAATGGTCCTGTATTTGGCTCCATCCATCTTCCCATCAATTTTAACCATCTTCCCTGTCCCTGCTGAAGAAAAGCTGGCCCAAACCATGATGCTGCCACCACCATGTTTGACAGTGGGTATGGTGTGTTCAGGGTGATGAGCTGTGTTGCTTTTACGCCAAACATAACGTTTTGCATTGTTGCCAAAAAGTTCAATTTTGGTTTCATCTGACCAGAGCACCTTCTTCCACATGTGGTGGTGTGTCTCCCAGGTGGCTTGTGGCAAACTTTAAACTACACTTTTTATGGATATCTTTAAGAAATGGCTTTCTTCTTGCCACTCTTCCATAAAGGCCAGATTTGTGCAATATACGACTGATTGTTGTCCTATGGACAGAGTCTCCCACCTCAGCTGTAGATCTCTGCAGTTCATCCAGAGTGATCATGGGCCTCTTGGCTGCATCTCTGATCAGTCTTCTCCTTGTATGAGCTGAACGTTTAGAGGGACGGCCAGGTCTTGGTAGATTTGCAGTGGTCTGATACTCCTTCCATTTCAATATTATCGCTTGCACAGTGCTCCTTGGGATGTTTAAAGCTTGGGAAATATTTTTGTATCCAAATCCAGCTTTAAACTTCTTCACAACAGTATCTCGGACCTGCCTGGTGTGTTCCTTGTTCTTCATGATGCTCTCTGCGCTTTTAACGGACCTCTGAGCCTATCACAGTGCAGGTGCATTTATACAGAGACTTGATTACAAACAGGTGGATTGTATTTATCATCATTAGTCATTGAGGTCAACATTGGATCATTCAGTGATCCTCACTGAACTTCTGGGCTTGAGTTTGCTGCACTGAAAGTAAAGGGGCTGAATAATTTTGCACGCCCAATTTTTCAGTTTTTGATTTGTTAAAAAAGTTTGAAATATCCAATAAATGTCGTTCCACTTCATGATTGTGTCCCACTTGTTGTTGATTCTTCACAAAAAAATACAGTTTTATATCTTTATGTTTGAAGCCTGAAATGTGGCAAAAGGTCGCAAAGTTCAAGGGGGCCGAATACTTTCGCAAGGCACTGTACATATACATATACATATACACATATACATATACATATATACATATATACATATACGTATATACATATATACATATATATATACATATACGTATATACATATATACATTTATATATATATATATATATATATACATATATATATATATATATATATATATATATATATATATATATATATATATATACACACACATATATATACACATATATATATATATATACACATATATATATATATATATATATATATATACACATATATATAAACAAACAAAACAAAACAAAAAAAAATATATATATATATATACAAAAACCCTTGAATGAGTAGGTGTCCTAAAACCTTTGACTGGTAGTGTATGTGTATATACACACACACATATATACACACAAAAAAAAAATATATATATATATTCCACTCTCACTCTGTGTGTATGTGCGCGCAAACAAACAAAATTGCTCATGGTTGACCCATCAATTACGGTGCCATCTTACCAACAAATAAGTTCCATTTTACTCACATTCCAACATTTGGCAACTCAACAAAATGAGCTCTTACAAAGGAAAATTAAGGTTTTAAAAGTTCTCTCACAACATTATTGTATAGACTGCAACTTTTGTCTTTGCTGTCTATCAACCATTATAGAGCTTATCCAACTCTAAACAGCAAATCCTGAACACGTTTTCCTTTTATCTTTTTTAAGGTGATGTCATCTTCATATTGATAGACTCTTTTGACGAGTGGCTCTAGCCTCTATAAAATTCACAGTTCCCATGGCATATTCTTCCAAGTTTCTTTGTTTTATGTTCTGAGAGAGTCAAATATGGTGAATGGAATGAGTCATCTGAACGTCCTTTGTGCCTTTGCTCTTCTCCCTCTGCTCCCTCTTATTCTCTTCCTGCTGTCGTTGAGCCTAACTGTCTCTCACAGAGCAGGCCAGACAGACCACCAGACATGTCTATGGCCCCGTATCCATTCACCTCACGGAGCAGAAATGGCCACACTGAGTGCCAACAGTACACCATGGCAACCTTGGGTTCAGACACGTTCCAACTAGCAGGGCACCACCTCAAACCCACTGGGCAGTTGTTGTTGCCAAGGTGTCTTGCGGTGCTTGGCAACATGCCTTTCCTTACCGAAAAAAACAGGCTTCTGGCAAACTGTTGTGGCGAATCTTTGGCAAATTTGCGGTAGGCTTATACTGTATTTTCTCATGCAAATTAGTTTTGTGACAAATGGTTTTGGCAAATTTGCGGCAACTTCTGGCAAACAATTGTGGGAAACTTGTGGCGAACATTCACCATTATGAACATGCAAATTAGATCAGGTTTAAAGTTACTTTGTGTATAACAACATTGAAATGGCTTATCTACTTAAACCAAATCCCATGTAACTTTAAATTAACTTGCATCTCACAGAGAACTAAACAAAACATACTACATTTACAAAATATACTAAACAACATGTTTGCAATGTCTTAACAGATCAAAATAAATCCAATACAGCTTTCTTGTCTTTATCACACTGAAAACATTATGCCAAGTGCCACAAGAACGGTGTTAATATGCTGTCTAACAGGGGTGCGGCTCTGTTGCGACCTGCAGCGTGTGACGTTTGGTGTGCATGACACTGCAACAAAATTTCCCCATGGGGACAATAAAGTCAGTAAGTAAGTAATATAATAGTAATCTTGAAATCATCAGCATGCTAATGGAAAAAAAGAGCAAGACCGAATATAAATAGCTTATTTAATCTTTTCTACAACATTTACATGAGAAAAATGTGAACACTATAGGGATGTTAACCATAGGACGTTTAAAGGGGCAACTACAGAATTTACATGAGCCAAGTAATAACTGAGCAATGAGCTTTTAACCAATGGACATTTAAAAGAGAATGAACAACGTTTAAATAATAAATCAACAAAACAAAATCAAACCCAGTTTAGAACTATTGCCTTTTTGAGTGAACTTTGGAAAAGGCGGCCCTGTGGAAGTCCTTCGTCCAAAGCTTGTTGAACGTATGCACTGAAACAATCAGAAAACACAAAAACTGAAAACATGTTCTTTTTTTAGCATCTCAAAAGGTAGACGGCGGGTAATGGGAATGTTTGGCGTTGGAAAAGCGGGGTTGGCTGTTACAAAGCTGTATAAATGCTATATAAACAAACAATGTAGCTAGCATGAACTGGGATTTAGGCCTACTAAATCTACATTTAAATGGGAGGCCAACTGTACCTAGAGCCACTGTATGTTTCTCCAGCCAATCCTCAACACAACTGATTCAAACTAATCAACTAATTATGATATTCAATCTAGACTGGGGACTTCAACATTATGAACAGTTGTCTACTAGTTGTCTCTTCTTCCTGACTCAGGTGTATAAGGCTTGGGTGGAAGAAAAGCAACATCAAACTGAGTTATGCCTAATAATGGCAATTAATATTACATTTCCAAAATGACTTCTTGTTAAATTACATCTCAAGGCCATGCATGCAAGAAGTCTTAATCAAGGGCACATATATTCTCTGTCCTCAGTTCGATTGAAGGCCTCATTCACTCTTTTTACTGAGCTACAGTAACCATTAGTTTAAAGCAATGAAAGATCTCATTGTTACAAATAATGATTGAATTGACTAAATGTATGAGAATAATACATGCATTTGCTTACCTTCAAATCAAAATCGATTGGTCGCATCCACATATTCAAATCTAATCAAATGTATTTGTCACATACACATGGTTAGCAGATGTTAATGCGAGTGTAGCGAAACGCTTGGTGTCCACATATTCAGCAAATGTTATTGCGGGTGTAGCGAAATGCTTGTGTTCCTAGCTCCAGCAGTGCAGTAATATCTAACAATTCACCACAACACACACACATCTAAAAGTAAAATAATGGAATAAAAGAATCTATAAATATTAGGATGAGCAATGTCGGAGCCCGGAGTATATATACAGTACCAGTCAAAGTTTGGACACGCCTACTCATTCCAGGGTTTTTCTTTATTTTTTACTATTTTCTACAGTGTAGAATAATAGTGAAGACATCAAAACTATGATGTAACACATGGAATCATGTAGTAACCCAAATGTATTTTATATTTGAGATTTTTCAAAATAGCCACCCTTTGCCAAGATGACAGCTTTGCACATTCTAAGCATTAACTCAACCAGCTTCATCAGGTAGTCACCTGGAATGTATTTGAATAAAAAGGTGTGCCTTGTTAAAAGTTAAATAGTGAAATGTCTTTCCTTCTTAATACGTTAGTGTTGTTATAAGGTAGGGTTGGTATACAGAAGATAACCCTATTTGGTAAAAGACCAAGTCCATATTATGGCCAGAACAGCTCAAATAAGCAAATAGAACAACAGTCCATCATTACTTTAACACATGAAAGTCAGTAAATCCGGAAAAGTTCAAGAACTTTGAAAGTTTCTTCAAGTGCAGTTTTAAAAACTATCAAGCGCTATGATGAAACTGGCTCTCATGAGGACCACCACAAGAAAGGAAGACCCAGAGTTACCTCTGCTGCAGAGGATATAGTTATTAGAGTTACCAGCATCAGAAATTGCAGCCCAAATAAATGCAGACCCATCAACATCATCTGTTCAGAGGAGACTGCGTGTAATCAGGCCTTCGTGTTTGAATTGCTGCAAAGAAACCACTACTAAAGGACACCAATAAGAAGAAGGGACTTACTTGCGAACAATGGACATTAGACCTGTGGACATTTGTCCATTGGTCTGATGAGTCCAAATTGGAGATGTTTGGTTCCAACAGCGTTGTCTTCGTGAGATGCAGAGTAAGTAAACGGATGATCTCCGCATGTGTGGTTCCCACGAGAAAAATGTGAACACTATGGGGATGTTAACCTTAGGATGTTTAAAGGGGCAACCGCAAGGAAGAGGAGGTGTGATGGTGCTTTGTTGGTGACACGGTCTGTGATTTATTTAGAATTCAAGGCACACTTAACCAGAATGGCTACCACAGCATTCTGCAGCGATACCCCATCCCATCTGGTTTGCGCATAGTGGGACTATCATTTGTTTTTCAACAGAACAATGACCAAACACGCCACCAGGCTATTTGACCAAGAAGGGGAGTGATGGAATGATGCATCAGATAACCTGGCCTCCACAATCACCCAACCTCAACCCAATTTGAGATGAATTGGACCACGGTGTGAAGGAAAAGCAGCCAACAAGTGCTCAGCATATGTGGGAACTTCTTCAAGACTGTTGGAAAAGCATTCCAGATGAAGCTGGTTGAGAGAATGCCAAGAGTGTGCAAAGCTGTCATCAAGGCAAAGGGTGTGTCACGCCTTGGTCTTAGTATTTTGTGTTTTAGTTAATTAGTTGGTCAGGCCAGGGTGTGACATGGGTTTATGTTATTGTGTTGTCGTATTGGGTTTTTTGTAGGCATTGGGATTGTGGTTGATTAGGGGTGTGTTTAGTTTAGGTTTGGCTGCCTGAAGCGGTTCTCAATCAGAGTCAGGTGATTCTTGTTGTCTCTGATAGGGAACCGTATTTAGGTAGCCTGGGTTTCACTGTGTATTTCGTGGGTGATTGTTCCTGTCTCTGTGTAGTTTCACCAGATAGGCTGTAATTAGGTTTCACGTTCCGTTTTGTTGTTTTGTATTTGTATCGTCATTTGTTTCATTAAAAACATGAGTAACCAACACGCTGCATTTCGGTCCGACTCTCTTTCGACAAACGAAGAACGCCGTTACAGGGTGGCTACTTTGAAGAATCTCAAATATAAAATATATTTAGATTTGTTGAAAACCTTTTTGGTTACTACATGATTCCATTGGTGTTATTTCATAGTTGTGATGTCCACTATTATTCTACAATGTATAAAATAGTCAAAATTAAGAAAAACCCTCAAATGAGTAGGTGTGTCCAAACTTTTGACTGGTACTGTACATGTGATGGGATGTATAGACATTATGGACAGTATGTGGATAGAATATAGTATATCTGTGGAATACGTAGGATAGAATAGTATATATACAGCAATAGCTGAAAAGGATGGTATTAACTAGAATAGAGTATATACATATGAATTGTGTAAAACAGTTTGTAAACATTATTAATGTGACCAGTAACTCCATGTCTATGTACGTAGGGCAAGAGCCGCTAAGGTGCAGGGTTGAGTAACCGGTTGGTTGCCTGCTAGTGACAGTGACTAAGTTCAGGGCATGGTACTGGGTGGAGGCCAGCTCGTGATGGCTATTTAACAGTCTGATGGCCTTGAGATAGAATCTGTTTTTCAGTCTCTTGGTCCCAGCTTTGATGCCCCTGTACTGACCTTATCAAGATTGAAGATGACACACTAATTTATCAATAAAAGAACGCGTTATAAGTGAGTGCAACACAAACATCTTTCCATCTTTCCAAGGTGACGCATCCTCTTCCCCAAGCAGCCTCTTCCAACACCACGCAAACCACCGCATTTAACCATGGAAAGTTGACTGGGAATATGGCAGAATATAAAGAGTGTAGTTATTCACTCTGCAAGGCAATCAAACAAGCTAAACGTCAGTAGAGATAAAGTTGAGTAGCAACGCAACGGCTCAGATACGATATGTATGTGGCAGGGACTACAGACAATCACGGACTACAAAAGGAAAACCAGCCACGTCGCCGAGACTGACGTCTTGCTTCCGACAGGCTAAACACATTCATTGCACGCTGTGAGGATAACATAGTGCCACTGACATGGCCCGCTACCAAGGACTGTGGGCTCTCATGAGTAAAACATTTAAACGTGTTAACCCTCGCTAGGCTGCCGGCCCAGACGGCATCCCTCGCCGCGTCCTCAGAGCATGCTCAGACCAGCTGGCTGGTGTGTTCACGGACATATTCAATCTCTCCCTATCCTAGTCTGCTGTCCCTACATGCTTCAAGATGGCCACCACAGTGTTCCTGTAAGGCAAAAATACCTGAACTTAATGACTATCACCCGTAGCACTCACCTCTGTCATCATGAAGTGCTTTGAGAGACTAGTCAAGGATCATATCACCTCTACCTTACCTGCCACCCTAGACTCCCTTAAATTTGCCTACCTCCCCAATAGATCCACAGATGATGCAATCGCTATCACTCTGCACACTTCCCTTTCCCATCTGGACAAGAGGAATACCTATGTAAGAATGCTGTTTATTGACTACAGCTCAGTATTCAACACCAAAGTACCTTCCAAGCTCATCATTAAGCTTGAGGCCCTGGGTCTGAAACCCGCCCTGTGTAACTGGGTCCTTGACTTCCTGACAGGCCGCCCCCAGATGGTGAAGGTAGGAAACATCACCTCCACTCCGCTGATCCTCAACACTGGGGCACCACAATGGTGTGTGCTCAGCCCCCTCCTGTACTCCCTGTTCACCTATGACTGCGTGGCCAAGCACACCTCCAACTAAATCATCAAGTTTGCAGATGACACAACAGCAGTAGGCTTGTTTACCAACGATGAAGAGACAGCCTACAAGGAGGAGGTGAGGGCTCTGGGAGTGTGGTGCCTGGAAAACAACCTCTGACTCTCAACATCAACGAAACAAAGGAGATGATTGTGGACTTCAGGAAACAGCAGAGGGTGCACCCCCCTATTTACATAAATGGGACTGCAGTGGAGAAGGTGGAAAGCTTCAAGTTCCTTGGCATACACATCACTGACAAACTGAAATGGGGGAACCACCAACACAGACAGTGTGGTGAAGAAGGCGCAACAGAGCCTCTTCAACCTCAGGAGGCTAAAGAAATTTGAATTGTCACCTAAAACACTTACAACCCTTTACAGATGCACAATTGAACGCATCCTGTCGGGCTGTATCACTACCTGGTACGGCAACTGCACCGCCCGCTCCCGTAAGGCTCTCCAGATGGTGGTGCGGTCTGCCCAACGCATTCCCGGGGGAAAACTACCCACCCTCCAGGACACCTACAACACCGATGTCACAGGAAGGCAAGGACATCAACCACCTGAGCCACTGCCTGTTCACCCCGTTATCACCCAGAAAGCGAGGTCAGTACAGGTGCATCAAAGCTGGGACCGAGAGACTGAAAAATAGCTTCTATCTCAAGGCCATCAGACTGTTAAACAGCCATCACTAGCACTTTAGAGGCTGCTGCCTATAGGCATAGACTAGGAGTCACTGGCCACTTTAAGGAATGGAACACTAGTCACTTTAATAATGTTTACATATCAGGCATCAGGCACTCATCTCATATGTATATACTGTTTTCTATACTATTCTACGGTTTCTTAGTCACTTAATAATATTTACATATCTTGCATTACTCACCTCATATATATATATATACACTTTATTCTATACTATTCTACTGTATCTTAGTCCATTCCGCTCTGACATCGCTCATCCATAATTCATTCCTACTTAGATTTGTGTGTATTGGGTATATGTTGTGTAATTTGTTAGATATTACTTGTTAGATATGACTGCACTGTCAGAGCTAGAAGCACAAGCATTTCGCTACACCCACAATAACATCTGCTAATCACATGTATGTGACCAATCTAAATTGATTTGATTGATTGATGTTGGGTAGGGGAAGGGTATCCATCTGCAAAAGTTATGTTTCGCATTGATGTCAAATTTGCTGAAATTGTTGCTACTGTAGCTGTTGTGCTAGCTAACATGCTACTGAACAGTGACACTAGCATATTGACATGTAAATAGGTATTAAAAGACAGCAAAGTCTTCACCTAAAAATATGTGTTTAAAATATAAGGCAAATCATTAGTAAGCTAGCAAAATATGATAGCTGCTGTTAGCTAGCTAGCTATGCGCTAGTCACTAGCTAGCCAGTCAGTGGCACTGACAGGTTGAAACTGATATAGCAACAACATGTGTTTCACTCTATCCCATAAAACATGACATTGTTAAACAATTAGCTAACACATTTGAACCGTTATTAGGAAGTTGAAGTAATAGGTTAGACACTCACCGGACAACTTTGGATAGGTAGCTAGATCGCTTGGTTTTCATTTACTACACATTTTTCTTCTCCCCCTGACTGGTCATCAATGGTTACTGTTCTTGGAACTCATGTGTTCACCAAAAACAACTTCTGATAAACTGTTTGCTACTATTGACAATAAATATTGTTGGCACAGATTAAAATAGAATCTCGAGAGAATTGTTTGCCAGGAAAATAAATTACAAATATTAATACATAAATATGATTATTGTTGCCGAAGTTTTGCTGCAAATTCACCACTAGTGGCAAACATTTGCAAACTTCTAGCAGCATTTTGTGGCACACTATTTAGTTTTCAGCAACAAATTAATTTTGGTAAGGGTTTCTCACTTCCTGATCCGCTTCTCTCCTCACCCATCCCATCCTCACCCTCTTCTACAGCAGCCATGAAGGCCAATCACGTGATGTGTCATAATGGGACGAGGGCGATCACTGCGCTAACAAGCAGTTGGATGACACAGTGTTACGAGCCATGTCCCAATCATACATGTGACCTTAGAGATGAGACACATATGTGTTGGTAATTACCACAAGCGTCTTTGTCAACTCGGCTGTCTGTGACAAAATGGCTTGACATTCTACTGTGTAAACGGATGGGCTGTGTGCAGTGTGCGATGAGCTATGGTTGGTTACGTGACTGGCGGTCAGTCAGAAAAGTTCATTTGGTAAGCTGTGGGGATCACTATCAGATGTATTGTTTCTCCACCAGGCCTAATCCTAACATGCTCCACTGCCCTCAGCTCATTAAAATATGCAAATGAAAGAGGGGGAGGGGGGACACTTGGATAACTTCAAAGTGATTTGAACGTTGTCCATTTTGAATGTGGGATAATGATCGACACCCAGGTTCATCAGGCTCCGCCCTCTCCCCGAGTTGCGTCACCAGGGAGGAGCGAAGGGGGAAGTGTGAAAATTAGGTCTTTTAATTGACATTTATTTTCTGAATTAGCTAATGCGTTTCAAGTCGCAGCAGAATCCATCAGAGAGGGTAATGTAGCTGTCAGGCATCAATCAATCCTAGTAAATACAGTGCCTTCAGAAAGTATTCATAACCCTCGACTGATTCCACATTTTGTTGTGTTTAAAGCATGAATTCAAAATGGATTAAATAGATGTTTTTTCTCACCCATTTACACACAATATCACATGATGACTGCATCACAGTGTTGTGGCGTCACTACAGCCTGGGGTTCGATCCAGGGTCCCATAGACTGCGGGTCCCATAGAGTGGTGCACAATTGGCCCAGCGTTGTCCGGGTTAGGGGAGGGTTTGGACGGAGAGGCTTTACCTGGCTCATTGTGCTCTAGCTACTCCTCGTGGCGGGCCGGGCACCTGCAGGCTGACTTTGGTCATCAGTTGAACAGTGTTTCCTCCAACACATTGGTGCAGCTGGCTTCCAGGTGTTAACCTGTTGAAACTCTAGGGGCGCAATTTCATTTTTGGATGAAAAACGTTCCCGTTTTAAACAAGATATTTTGTCACAAAAAGATGCTCGACTGTGCATATAATTGGTAGCTTTGGAAAGAAAGCACTCTGACGTTTCCAGAACTGCAAAGTTATTTTCTGTGCGTGCCCTAGAACGTGAGCTTCAGGCAAAACCAAGATGAGACGGCATCCAGGAAATGAGCAGGATTTTTGAGGTTCTGTTTTCCATTGTCTCCTTATATGGCTGTGAATGCGAGAGGCATAAGTCTGCCCTTTCTGTCGTTTCCCCAAGGTGTCTGCAGCATTGTGACGTATTTGTAGGCATATCATTGGAAGATTGACCATAAGAGACCACATTTACCAGGTGTCCGCCCGGTGTCCTGCGCCAAAATTGGTGCGCAAAAGTCAGCTGCAAGTATTTTTCCATGGAATTTAGAGAAGAAAGCAGGCTTCCACGAACGATATATCAATGAAAAGATATGTGAAAAAACACCTTGAGGATTGATTCCAAACAACGTTTGCCATGTTTCGGTCGATATTATGGAGTTAATTCGGAAAAAGTTTGACGTTGTAGGTGACTGAATCTTCGGTTCGTTTCGGTAGCCAAATGTGTTGTACAAAACGGAGCGATTTCTTCTACACACAGACGCTTTCAGGAAAAACTGCGCATTTGATATGTAACTGAGAGTCTCCTCATTGAAAACATCCGAAGCTCTTCAAAGGTAAATGATTTTATTTATTTGGTTATCTGGTTTTTGTGAAAATGTTGCGTGCTAAATGCTACTCAAAATGCTAAGCTAGCTTAGCATACTCTTACACAAATTAGTCAATTGCTATGGTTCAAAAGCATATTTTGAAAATCTGAGATGACATTGTTGTTAAGAAAAGGCTAAGCTTGAGAGCAGGCGCATTATTTTCATTTTATTTGCGATTTTCAGAAATCGTTAACGTTGCGTTATGCTAATGATCCTGAGGCTTTAGTCACGATCCCGGATCCGGGATAGGGAGTATCAAGAGCGGGTGTTAAGAAGCACGGTTTGGCGGGTCATGTTTCGGAGGACACATGACTCGACCTTCGCCTCTCCCGAGCCCGTAGGGGAGTTGCAGCGATGAGACAAGATCGTAATTAGATTGCAATTGGATATCACGAAATTGGGGGGAAAAGGGGGTAAAATAAACATTTTATACAGAAATATCTCATTTACATAAGTATTCCCACCGCTGGCTGAGTCAATACTTTGTCTCCGCTGAGTCTTTCTGAAACCGCTGAGTCTTTCTGGGTGTCTCTAAGAGCTTTCCACATCTGGATTGTGCAGCATTTGCCCATTATTCTTTTCAAAATTCTTCAAGCTCTGTCAAATTAGTTGTTGATCAATGCTAAACAACCATTTTCAGGTCTTCGATAGATTTTCAATTAGATTTAAGTCAAAACTGTAACTTTGCCACGCAGGAACACTCACTGTCTTCTTGGTAAGAAACTCCAGTGTAGATTTGGCTTTGTTTTTTAGGTTATTGTCCTGCTGAAAGGTGAATCCATCTCCCAATGTCTGATGGGAAGCAGAATGAACCAGGTTTTCATCTAGGATTTTCCCTGTGCTTAGCTCCATTATGTTCATTTTTTTTCTCCTGAAAACTCCCCAGTCGTTAACGATTATAAAATGACGCAGCCACCACTATTCTTGAAAATATGGAGTGTGGTACTCAGTAATGTGTTGTATTGGATTTTCCCCAAACATAACATTTTCTATTCAGGACAAAAAGTTTAAATGCTTTAACACATTTTTTGCAGTATTATGGAAGTGCCTTTTTGCAAACAGAATGCATGTTTTGGAATATATATTTGTATATATTTTGAATACCTTTTTCTCCCCAATTTCGTGGTATTCAATTGGTAGTTACAGTCTTGTCCCATCGCTGCAACTCCCGTACGGACTCTGGAGATGCGAAGGTCGAGAGCTGTGCAGCCAAGTCACACTGCTTCTTGACACAATGCCCACTTAACCCGGAAGCCAGCCGCACCAATGTGTCGGAGAAAACACTGTACACCTGGCGACCATGTCAGCGTGCATGCGGCCGGGGCAGCCATAATGACAGACAGGTTGCTGTGTTACCCCAGGACAGAGCTGAACAAACCAAGCTCTCTGTCCGGCCATTTCATTATATGGCTCACACATTCCCCATAGGAGGATACAGGCCATGCTATCCTACCTTACCCCAACCTCATTATCAAGGAGAACAGTAGCCTTAGTCATCAGACAGCCACATTGCTGTTACATCGCTTACTGATACATTGATACTCTAGGGCAACGCAGAGCACATCTGACATGTTTGATGAGGCTGGAATCAGTTTGGAAGCAGCGAAGGGAACAGCGGTCTAATATTATTCATTCAGTAAGTTGATGCTGAACCAACAGGGATTTTGTTGATATTTACTCTGGCAAAATCATAAAACGATAAATTATTACTTGTGTGAAATATCCCAAAACAGACCGTCTTCAGCCTGTAAGAGAGCAAGCTAGTGGAGCGACCATGATGTTTCTGATGTGAAAGAGATATCTCATCTCTGCATCCAGTCCTAGAGAGGTAGAGGCCTTGAAGGCCAGACAAACGCTAAGCTCTAGGCAGCATCTGAATTTAAACATCCATACGATTCAAAGACCACCTTCATCATCTTAAGGAGACCTCCAATTGACTGAGTCTATTAGATCAAAGAATCGCTTTCTGCCGGATAGTCCCAAAACTGTTCTGTACAAACATACAGGTAACTTCCAAAATAAAGAAAACACTTGAGTAAATAAGGGATACAAAGGATATTGAAAGCAGGTGCTTCCACACAGGAGTGGTTCCTGAGTTAATTAAGCAATCAAAACCCAATCGTGCTTACGGTCATATATAAAAATGTCCAGCATAGGGGGTTTAAAGGGAGTGTGTGTGTGTGTGTGTGTGTGTGTGTGTGTGTGTGTGTGTGTGTGTGTGTGTGTGTGTGTGTGTGTGTGTGTGTGTGTCAGTCACCAGATCACTTTGGATAAAAGTATCTGCTAAATGACATATTATATATATATAATAAAATAAAGTATATATATACATATCACCAGATCACTTTGGATAAAAGTATTAAGGACACCTGCTAAATGACATATTATATATAGAAAAAAATAAAGTATATTGGATCCTTCATATACACACACAACAACCCTTTTTTAAAGTGTCCTCAATCATTATGTGTTTGGACAAAGGCTATTGTGGTTCTATTTGACCTTTTTAATTACATTTTACTTTTTACCAGGTGAATCCAGGTGAAAGCTATGATCCCTTATTGATGTCTTTTGTTAAAGTGCCAGGCGCACCGCTTTGTGTCATGAACTGCAACGCTGCTGGGTTTTTCATGTTCAACAGTTTCCCATGTGTATCAAGAATGGTCCACTACCCAAAAGACATTTAGCCAAGTCGTGGTATATTGGCCATATACCACACCCTCTCAGGCCTTATTTCTTTATTATATTATCAACCCAATTGACACAGTGGCGGTAGGTACCGTTTAAGATGAGGGAGGATGTTGTTTTTTTTAAATTGATTATATTTAGTAGTTTTATAAAAATATATATACATTTTTAAATGTTTTACAATTTCTATTTTTATGAAATACACTGAGTATGGTCCTCCCCTTCCTCCTCTGTGGAGCCTCCACTGATTGACAGCATTTTGCACCACCATCAACAAAAACCATCAGAAAAATAATTATTGTGGAAGAATGGTCTTGCATCCCTCCAATATAGTTCCAGACACTTGTAGAATCTATGCCACGGTGCATTGAAACTGTTCTGGCAGCTCACGGTGGCCCACCACCCTATTAAGACACTATGTTGGTGTTTCCTTTACTTTGGCAGTTACCTGTACATACAGTGGGGCAAAAAAGTATTTAGTCAGCCACCAATTGAGCAAGTTATCCCACTTAAAAATATGAGAGAGGCCTGTAATTTTCATCATAGGTACACTTCAACTATGACAGACAAAATTAGAAAAAAATCCAGAAAATCACATTGTATGATTTTTAATGAATTTATTTGCAAATTATGGTGGAAAATAAGTATTTGGTCACCTACAAACAAGCAAAATTTCTGGCTCTCACAGACCTGTGACTTCTTCTTTAAGAGACTCCTCTGTCCTCCACTCGTTACCTGTATTAATGACACCTGTTTGAACTTGTTATCAGTATAAAAGACACCTGTCCACAACCTCAAACAGTCACACTCCAAACTCCACTATGGCCAACACCAAAGAGCTGTCAAAGGACACCAGAAACAAAATTGTAGACCTGCACCAGGCTGGGAAGACTGAATCTGCAATAGGTAAGCAGCTTGGTTTGAAGAAATCAATACTTTTTTTGCACCACTGTATATGTTTGTTTGTTTCCCTCTCATTCCGTTTCCTGCCTAATCGCCACCTGAGAAAAGGTTGTAGTTCAGGCTAGCCATGGATTGCTCTAATAGGACACTTGGGTCCACTAAGGTGCTCTTTGTATTCTTGGTTCAGAAACATTCCCCTATACTGGCCCCAGGCAAGTGAATGATCCAATTGCACAACTCATAATGGAAAACAAATAAGTTACGGTTCTGAAAACCTCAACCTTGTCAAAAAAAAACGCCCATTGCCCCTCCGAGGCAGGCAGCGTGGATCTGGATCAAGCCTGGGGCTAGAATGAGCCTCACGCTCAAGACACCCTACAATTCAAAAAGCACTACAAGGCTGTGCACTTCCAGTTTAGCATGTCAAGCTAGTTTGTGAGCACTTCAAAATGTGCAATACTTTCAGCCTCTGCAGTCTATAATTGTTTCCAAGACGCATTGTAAGCAGCAAAATATAAGGAAAGATTCTGACGTGAAAAACTGCTTTAGAATATCCGTGATATATCTTTGTGAAGTTTTGAACAAGGAGTTCATTACATTGGATTCTGCAAGTAGAGATAGACCGTGTGGATTACTGCACACAATCCAAAGAGAATGTGGCTTATTCAATGAGATCAGTGGTGTGTGGCACTGTGCTTGTCGAACAAGCACTTCCTGCACTACACTGCTTGACCTCTGAGTCTGCATGTGACCTACTGTGCTTCAATCTGCACAGACTGTTAGACTCTACATTTTTTTATGAGTTACCCATTTTTAACCATTGACAGTTATGTACAGTAAACCCACCGACTCATATAAGCATCATTCAATGAACACATAGGCACGTGCGCACACACACACACACACACAGTCTTGTATAACTAACCTTTGTCGGGGGGGCACAATTCAGTACCATTCTAAATCTTATTTGCCCTAACCCTAAATCTGACCACAATCCTAAACCTAACATTAACCCCAACACTTAACCCTAACCCCTAGCTCCTAACCCTAAAACGTACCCTAGCTCCTAACCCTGAACCTAATTCTAACCCTAACACTAATTCTAACCTTAACCCTAAACCCCTTAGAAATAGCATTTGACCTTCTGGGGACTAACAAAATCTCCCCAGTCACATTTCTGTTCGTTGACTGTTCTTTTGGGGACTTCTGATCCCCACAAGTATAGTTAAATGCGTACACATACACACACACACACACACACCACACCAAGTATCCCCAGAAGGATTCACACACAAACATCTCCTGGACCTTGACAGCATCAATGTCACTTTGTTGTGAAACTTCACAAAAATAAATTGAGGACTCCACAAACAATGCTTGAGGCTGCGTGTGCATCACATTTTTTTTCTTTTCAGGTTTCTGGATATTGTGATGTCTGTTTTATGGCTGTGTGGGGTGTCATCAATCATTGAGGAGGTGGTGAGAGGGAGACAGAATCCCATTCTGCTTGGGCCCAGTGGCGGGCCGGGGACGGAGAGCAGTGATGGCAGAGAGATCTAGATAAATACAGACCGTTTCCTGAGATGTAAATAATTGCAAGCCGAGTGGGTGCCGGTGCTGATTGAAGACGCCCACTGATCTGGCACTAATGTTCCCATTTCCCGGGGATCTGACCAGCCAGCTGGAATCCTGTTTGTGCTGTTGCAAAGTTGCCTTGGCAGAATTCCTAACTGCCTTTACCAGTGACATCATCCCAGGGAGTGGCGCTAGCTGCTACCTGACGACTGCAGGCTCATCCCAGCTCCCACCCATGCCTCCCAACTCTCCTCTTCCTCTCCTCCTCTACCTTTCGTTTCCTGCTCTCCCCTCTCTTCCCTAATGTCTTCCATACTCCTCTACACTCCTCTCCTCTACATCTCCTCCCCTCTCTCTTCACTCCTCTCCTGGGGCTTCTCTACTCTGACAGGAGAGGTAGCAGACGCCAGGTGCTCCTCCCGCAGCTGGACGGACATCCACTTACATCCACTAGGCACCCACATAAACCGTTCACAAATCTCCTGGATTCTGCATACCAACAAGACAGCACTCACAGATCCCTTGACTACCGTTACTGTGGTAACCCACCTGGCACTCAAAATGTTGCTTTATCATTGAAACCGACCGAACCCTGAAAACAAATTAATGCAAAGTTCATTCTGGCATGAGCTCATTAATACTAAGGTTCATTGTGTTCATACCTGACACCCTGATGAAAACAAGCAATCAATGAATTAATAATGACAAGCCAGTATTCCAATATAGCAGCAACACACACAAGACAATGTGGGGAGGCAGTAAGGTGACAAAGAAATAGCCTATAATTATGACACTAAAATAGAAGCTTCTGAGTGGAAATGAAAATGTTGAGAATAATCGGATCATATTTCAAAGAGACACATGGCCCTAATGTCAGAGTAACTCAAAATGATGAGAACAGCTGTATATCCCAGAGACTTGGCCACTAGTGGCCCAGCGCACTCGGAGTGAAGAGGAACATTGTTTGCCCGTGGGGGAAAGAACGCAGACAGAGGGAATGAGGCTTCGCCCCGCTGCATCTGGGAATACCAGGGAGAGGTTTAAGAGCTCTAATGATCTGATCCTTTCAACTTTGGTCTGAGCAAGACTGCTCTGATGAGTGACTGACTGCGTGCAACCAGAGTCCCCCATTTCATCAGCATTCACTCTCTATCCCCTTCCTTCAAACTGAGGGGAAGAGAGAGAAGGAGAGCGAGAGCGAGGATGTGGCCATGAAAGGGGCAGTGCATAGAGTGGATGAAGCCTCATGTGGCCTGAACATCATACTGCATTAAGGGATGCATGATGCACATGGTCTTTCTAAAGCTCCCTGCAAACTCCAGCCTCATGATCAAAGAGAACATGTGAAGTCCATCAAGGATAACTGATGGGAATGGCTCTTGTCACCAATGCAACACGTGTCATGTTCCCAGGCCTTGCTGAATGCATGCAGTTGTCATGAGCCACGTGGAGGTGACGAGCAAGAAGACATTGCGGTTTCAATGCTGAGAACCCGCACCTCGCAGAGCCACCCATTTCCGTTTTAACTCAGAGGCCATCGAGTCCCTTCGAGGGTCATTCTAAAGTGGCTCCGTGTGTCAATCAACAGAGCTGAATGTTAGCCTTGCCTTCATTCTCAGGCTCATCACCAACAATGGTTGAAAGAGAAATTGTTGCTGGACATTATAGTGCCATTAGGAGGCTAGCTAAGATGCCAGTGGTCAATACTGTTGGAATCTAAAGAGTCTGAGAAAACACACATCTCTCCACTAATTAGGTGATATAAGAAAATAGCCAGTTTCACTGTGTGTGTGTGTGTGTGTGTGTGTGTGTGTGTGTGTGTGTGTGTGTGTGTGTGTGTGTGTGTGTGTGTGTGTGTGTGTGTGTGTGTGTGTGTGTGTGTGTGAGATCAATAAAGCAGGGTCAACAGAGAGAGGACAATGTGGCTGATGCATTGACGGGTCCTCATCTTCAACCAAGTCCCCTTACGCCTGCCAACCCTGCATCTCCTGGCAGCCATGCAGCAAAAGACTGAAAAACTGCAGTATTCAAAAGTCACCTTTAAAACTATTTTCAATGGAACAACAAATCATCATATCTCCCTCTCTTTCTTTGTCTGATTTTTTTTTTCTCAGCCTGCTTTAGAATTCTTCCTCGACCCTCGATCACCAGGGAGATGGGGGATTGCCGGAATATAAAGCTGGAATCGTGAAGGGAAGGAGGGACAATAGTGGGGGAATTTTGTATCAGTTCTTGATACAAAATCTAAATACCCCCCCATCAAAATCTCCCAATACACACACACACAAAACCCCTCTCTCACCTCTTAAGCTTATGCGAATTGGGGGATTCTGATTGTGACGTTGGGAGAGAAGGTCACATATGTTATTGCCTTAGAGAAAAAGACTCCAGGGTCCCTAAGCTAGAGATGATTGCTCCATGTTCAGAAAGTGCCCCCCGTGGAGCTGAAGGTCAGCGGTTTGCCATCCGTCACGCCAGGAGCTCAGAGACGCTCCACCTGCAGCCTGGGAGCCAGCTAGACACGTCTCTATCTCCATATCTACAGTAAGTGCAGTTATTATGTCTGCAGCTCACCCTTCTGGGTGCCAATAAGAAAGGATATGCGACAACAACTCAATTCACCACACCCAAAGACATGAAGGCCACCTGGAAGTGAAAAGCAACAGTGCCCCGAGATGAGAGAAACTAGCTAAGGCTCACCTTCCAGAAGGCAAAAGCATTTAAAGAGTAATTGATGTACATGTTATGTGAACGAGGTGACAAAAATGTTTGCAATGAGGTGTGACATTTTATTCCCCCGACGTGTCAATGTCAGCAACGTAAAAACCAAAGCAGCATTTACATTTCCATACAGTGTTTGTGACATTAACCACAAGTATGAAAAGGCAACGCTTGTATCTCAATGCTTAGAAATAAATACTGATGAATACCTACAGTACCAGTCAAAAGTTTGGACACACATAGTCATTCAAGGGTTTTTCTTTATGTTTACTATTTTCTACATTGCAGAATAATAGTGAAGACATCACAACTATGAAATAACACATATGGAATAATGTAGTAACCAAAAAAGTGTTAAATAAATCAAAATATATTTGAGATTTGAAATTCTTCAAATAGCCACACTTTGCCTTGATGACAGCTTTGCACACTCTTGGCTTTCTCTCAACCAGCTCACCTGGAATGCTTTTCCAACAGTCTTGAAGGAGTTCCCACATATGCTGAGCACTTGTTGGCTGCTTTTCCTTCACTCTGCGGTCCAACTCATTCCAAACTCTCTCAATTGGGTTCAGGTCGGGTGATTGTGGAGACCAGGTTATCTGATGCAGCATTCCATCACTCCCCTTCTTGGTCAAAGAGCCCTTACACAGCCTGGAGGTGTGTTGGGTCATTGTCCTGTTGAAAAACAAATGATAGTCCCACGAAGCGCAAACCAGATGGGATGGTGTTTTGCTGCAGAATGCTGTGGTAGCCATGCTAATTAAGTGTGCCTTGAATTCTAAATAATTTCCACCGGTCTAATGTCCATTGCTCGTGTTTCTTGGCCCAAGCAAGTCTCTTCTTATTATTGGTGTCCTTAACTAGTGGTTTCTTTGCAGCAATCCGACCATGAAGGCCTGATTCATGCAGTCTTCTCTGAAAAGTTGATGTTGAGATGTGTCTGTTACTTGAACTCTGTGAATCATTTATTTGAGCTGCAATCTGAGGTGCGGTTAACTCTAATGAACGTGTCCCCTGCAGCAGAGGTAGCTCTGGGTCTTCCTTTCCTGTGGCGGTCCTCATGAGAGCCAATTTCATCATAGCGCTTGATGGTTTTTACAACTGCACTTGAAGAAACTTCCAAAGTTCTTGAAATTTTCCGGATTGACTGACATTCATGTTTTAAAGCAATGATGGACTGTCATTTCTCTTTGCTTATTTGAGCTGTTCTTGCCATAATATGGAATTGGTATTTTACCAAATAGGGTTATCTTCCGTATACCAACCCTACCTTGTCACAACGTAACTGTTTGGCTCAAACGCATTAAGAAGGAAAGAAATTCCACAAATTAACTTTTAAGAAGGCACACCTATTAATTGCAATGCATTCCAGGAAACTACCTCATGAAGCTGGTTGAGAGAATGCCAAGAGTATGCAAAGCTGTCATCAAGGCAAAGGGTGGCTACTTTGAAGAATCTCCAATATAAAATATATTCGATTTGTTGAACACTTTTTGGGTTACTACATTATTCCATACAGTTGAAGTCGGAAGTTTACATACACTTTAGCAAAATACATTTAAACTCAGTTTTTCACAATTCCTGACATTTAATCCTAGTAAAAGATTCTGTGTTTTAGGTCAGTTAGGATCACCACTTTATTTTAAATATGTGAAATGTCAGAATAATAGTAGAGTGATTTATTTCGGATTTTATTTCTTTCATTACATTCCTAGTAGGTCAGAAGTTTACATATGTTCAATTATTATTTGGTAGCATTGCCTTTAAAATGCTTAACTTGGGTCAAACATTTCGGGTAGCCTTCCACAAGTTTCCCACGATAAGTTGGGTGGATTTTGGCCCATTCCTCCTGACAGAGCTGGTGTAACTGAGTCAGGTTCGTAGGCCTCCTTGCTTGCACACGCTTTTTCAGTTCTGCCCACAACTTTTCTATAGGATTGAGGTCAGGGCTTTGTGATGGCCACTCCAATACCTTGACTTTGATGTCCTTAAGCCATTTTGCCACAACTTTGGAAGTATGCTTGGGGTCATTGTCCATTTGGAAGACCCATTTGCAACCAAGCTTTAACTTCCTGACTGTCTTGAGATGTTGCTTCAATATATCCACATAATTTTCCTTTGTCATGATGCCATCTATTTTGTGAAGTGCACCAGCCCCTCCTGCAGCAAAACAACCCCACAACATGATGCTGCCACCCCCCTGCTTCACGGTTGGGATGATGTTCATCGGCTTGCAAGCCTCCCCATTTTTCCTCCAAACATAACGATGGTCATTATGTCCAAACAGTTCTATTTTTGTTTCATCAGACCAGAGGACATTTCTCCAAAAAGTGCTATCTTTGACCCCATGTGCAGTTGCAAACCGTAGTCTGGCTTTTTTATGGTGATTTTGGAGCAGGGACTTCTTCCTTGCTGAGCGACCTTTCAGGTTATATCGATATAGGACTCGTTTTACTGTGGATATAGATACTTTTGTACCTGTTTTCTCCAGTATCATCACAAGGTCCTTTACTGTTCTGGGATTGATTTGCACTTTTCGCACCAAAGTACGTTCATCTCTAGGAGACAGAACGCGTCTTCTTCCTTAGCGGTATGACGGCTGTGTGGTACCATGGTGTTTATACTTGCCTACTATTGTTTGTACAGATGAACGTGGTACAGGTGTTTGGAAATTGATCCCAAGGATGAACCAGACTTGTGGAGGTCTACTTTTTTCTGAGGTCTTGGCTGATTTCTTTTGATTTTCCCACAATGTCAAACACAGAGGCACTGAGTTTGAAGGTGGGCCTTGAAATACATCCACAGATACACCTCTAATTGACTCAAATTATATCAATTAGCTTCTAAAGCCATGACATAATTTCCTGGAATTTTCTAAGCTGTTTAAAGGCACAGTCAACTGAGTGTATGTAAATGTCTGACCCACTGGAATTGTGATACAGTGAAATAATCTGTCTGTAAACAATTGCTGGAAAATGACTTGTGTCATGCACAAAGTAGATGTCCTAACTGACTTGCCAAAACTATAGTGTGTTAACAAGAAATTTGTGGAGTGGTTGAAAAAAGAGATGTATGTAAGCTTCTGAGTTCAACTGTATGTGTTATTTCATAGTTGTGATGTCTTCACTATTATTCAACAATGCAGAAAATAGTAAAAATAAAGAAAAACCATGGAATGAGTAGGTGTCTAAACTTTTGACTAGCACTGTATGTCATAAAACAACTATATGTCAGAAACACAAAACAAAATAGTAAACCCTTGCATCTGTTGTCATTTACTTATAGTCCCCTTCTTTGTGTGTATGTCTGTAGGGTTTCAGATCTCGACGTTTGAAAGGCACATTGCTGAGATAGGAAGTCATGCTTCGTAATCCGGGGATTTACTGATTTATTTTGTCCTCTTTTGTGACGGTAAACAAGATATGATTCATAAATCAAAACAACATCCCCGGAATATTAATCTATTTTTTTTTTTGTCAGGCAGGTTCAGTGTGGCGACTGACAGAGATCAGCCTCAGTCCTGAGAGGCAGTAGCAACTTTTCCTCCCTGGCATACAAAGACACAAATCTTATTGTGTTTTAATACACTTTAATGGCCCCCGTTTTCAGAGGCTTGGGAGAGCAGAGTCTCTTTCATTATGGTGCGAAGCGGCAGCACTCTTGGAGCTGAGAGGTGGAACAGGGGGAGAGGAGAGGAGAGGAGAGAAGGGGGGGAGAGGGAGAGAGGGGAAGTGGGCTCCATCACCAACAGGAGAGTGGGGTAGAGAGAGAAATAAAGACGGAAAGTCAAAAGGGAGAAGAGAGAGCGTGGCATTGCTGTGTAATGTGATCAGCAACAGTCCCTTTTATAACACCTCACCACTTACATTTCATCAAATTCTTTTCTTATTTGATTTAGGCTTATTATTCAGTCTGCTGGGACTGTTTTCTCAACTGCAATTGGCCTATGAAATATTTATAGCTATCTTAGACACAAAGGTGTGGAGAAATGAGCCAGATAGACAGGGAGAAACTCGAGCAGAGGTTACAGCATTGGGGGGCCGGGGCCACAGATGGCGGGTGAGTGAAGAGCGTGCAGAGGCTGATTCGTGACCCACTCCAGAAGGCGACTTACAGTGCATTCGGAAAGTATTCGAACATCTTGACTTTTTCCACATTTTCTTACGTTACAGCCTTAATCTAAAATGGATAGAATTATATATTTTTTCCCCCATCAATCTACCCTTGATGAGAAAGCGAAAACAGGTTTTTAGACATTTTTGCAAATGTAATTTAAAAAAACAGAAATACCTTATTTACATACAGTGGGGCAAAAAAGTATTTAGTCAGCCACCAGTTGTGCAAGTTCTCCCACTTAAAAATATGAGAGAGGCCTGTAATTTTCATCATAGGTACACTTAAACTATGACAGACAAAATGAGAAAAAAATTCAGAAAATCACATTGTAGGATTTTTAATGAATTTGTTTGCAAATTATGGTGGAAAATAAACTTTTGTTATTGACCAAATACTTATCTCAATACTTTGTTATATACCCTTTGTTGGCAATGACAGAGGTCAAACGTTTACTGTAAGTCTTCACAAGGTTTTCACACACTGTTGCTGGTATTTTGGCCCATTCCTCCATGCAGATCTCCTCTAGAGCAGTGATGTTTTGGGGCTGCTGCTGGGCAACACGGACTTTCAACTCCCTCCAAAGATTTTCTATGGGGTTGAGATCTGGAGACTGGCTAGGCCACTCCAGGACCTTGAAATGCTTCTTACGAAGCCACTCCTTCGTTGCCCGGGCGATGTGTTTGGGATCATTGTCATGCTGAAAGACCCAGCCACGTTTCATCTTCAATGCCCTTGCTGATGGAAGGAAGTTTTCACTCAAAATCTCACAATACATGGCCCCATTCATTCTTTCCTTTACACGGATCAGTCGTCCTGGTCCCTTTGCAAAAAACAGCCCCAAAGCATGATGTTTCCAGTCCCCATGCTTCACAGTAGGTATGGTTTTCTTTGGATGCAACTCAGCATTCTTTGTCCTCCAAACATGACGAGTTGAGTTTTTACCAAAAAGTTATATTTTGGTTTCATCTGACCATATGACATTCTCCCAATCTTCTTCTGGATCATCCAAATGCTCTCTAGCAAACTTCAGACGGGCCTGGACATGTACTGGCTTAAGCAGGGGGACACGTTTGGCACTGCAGGATTTGAGTCCCTGGCGGCGTAGTGTGTTACTGATGGTAGGCTTTGTTACTTTGGTCCCAGCTCTCTGCAGGTCATTCACTAGGTCCCCCCGTGTGGTTCTGGGATTTTTGCTCACCGTTCTTGCGATCATTTTGACCCCACGGGGTGAGATCTTGCGTGGAGCCCCAGATCGAGGGAGATTATCAGTGGTTTTGTATGTCTTCCATTTCCTAATAATTGCTCCCACAGTTGATTTCTTCAAACCAAGCTGCTTACCTATTGCAGATTCAGTCTTCCCAGCCTGGTGCAGGTCTACAATTTTGTTTCTGGTGTCCTTTGACAGCTCTTTGGTCTTGACCATAGTGGAGTTTGGAGTGTGACTGTTTGAGGTTGTGGACAGGTGTCTTTTTTACTGATAACACGTTCAAACAGGTGCCATTAATACAGGTAACGAGTGGAAGACAGAAGAAGAAGTTACATGTCTGTGAGAGCCAGAAATCTTGCTTGTTTGTAGGTGACCAAATACTTATTTTCCACCATAATTTGCAAATAACTTCATTAAAAATCCTACAATGTGATTTTTCTGGATTTTTTCCCCTCATTTTGTCTGTCATAGTTGAAGTGTACCTATGATGAAAATTACAGGCCTCTCTCATCTTTTTAAGTGGGAGAACTTGCACAATTAGTGGCTGACTAAATACTTTTTAGCCCCACTATAAGTATTCAGACCCTTTGCTAGGAGACTCTAACTTGAGCTCAGGTACAATCCTGTTTCCATTGATCATCCTTGAGAAGTTTACCTGTGGTAAATTAAATTGATTGGACATGATTTGCAAAGGCACACACCTATCTATATAAGGTCCCGCAGTTGACAGTGCATGTCAGAGCAAAAACCAAGCCATGAGGTCGAAGGAATTGTCCTACGATATAGGATTGTGTCGAGTCACAGATCTGGGGAAGGGTACCAAAAAAATGTCTGCAACATTAACGGCCCCATAAACAAGTACAACTGCACACACAAACACCAATACCAAACAAAGGACTGCCAATACACGCCAGCGTTGCAGATTATTCTGGCATCGGTCACATTGAAACTTCATTGGGAGGATGTTTGATGTGCTTTTTATATTTGTATCTCAGACCATTTTCTTTTTATTCATGATGAAAGTGGCCATTTTAGGCTTTTTTTTTTTAGACCTAAACATGTCTCCTGTGAGACCTTATGATCTGTGAACTGTTCTGATACAAATATCTGAATTTGTGTTATCATACTTTAAAGTGTGCTCTCAAATATGGAGTATGTCTAGATTCTGAAATAAAACATTTCACGTTCATTTATTCAAACATTAAAACTATTAATATTAATATCTCAAAACTCCTATTTTTGATTTTGTTCATTTTTAGACACAGGTACATTACACTTCCAGAGTGTAAAACAAAATCCTATGACTGAAACTTGAGTCAATCTCAGATCGATTTTCGAAGTTAACCTGTGGTGCTCTCTGGGATAATTTTTATGTATAAGGACTGAGAAGCTCAGTTCTGGTGACTTTTTATAATTTCCACCTCAAGAAATGAGCACAATAATATATTTGTAAAAATTATGTAAAATTGTTTTTTTACATTTTGGATCATACATATAGCCTATGCATGTTCTATCTGTATTATCAATGCTATTAGCAATAAGCAGTATCATCTGTAGCCCAACTGATGCAGCATAGTAGCTATAAATGTACATAGGCATGGGATTTGTCCATCTGCATTTAACCCATTGGACTCATTGAAAACATTTGTGATGACCAGAATGAGGCTCTCTCCTCACTTTATTGTTGCACTTAAGAATTACCATCTTAAGATAATGGTTTTATAATTTATCTGCAGATGATCGATCTCTGGAGCTCAAATAGCAGTAGTAACAGTATGCAAATGAGGGAGCCAAATGAACGGCCCTTTCACAGATGCGTTCCCGAGGTTCACAAATAGAGCCGCTCTAAAAGAGCCATTTGTTTGCAAATGACCCATCACTACTGTTGCACCTAGACCATTCTTCAAACTCCGGTTGTAACTGAATTTGTGAAACAATGCAACTCTCGCAATTGAGGGAGTAGAGAAATAAACATGGTAGCATTGGAAAATTGGGATCCCCCTCTTTATTAACAAAGGCCAAAACTGCTTTCAAAAGTGTTTCTCCGTGATTGCATTGGCTCTGGCAACTTGAATGCACCTCGAGGAGAATATTTATCTGGCATAGAACACACAACAAGCTGACTAGGTCAACTATTCTACTTTGGGGTTGTCTGATTTTGTTATAATAACAACATTACATGGAAAAAATATTAGCCCTAGAACGTAGCATACTGAGTGATAAAAGTATAGACATTGAATTCAGTGGAGGCTCCTCAGACGAGGAAGGGGAGGACCATCCTCCTCAGTGAATTTCATAAAAATACAAATTGTAAAACATTTCAAAAGTGATCCTTTTTAGATAAAACTATACTAAATATATTCACGTCACCAAATAAATGATTAAAATACACTTTCGCAATGACGGTCTACAGTAGCCTCAACTGTACTCTGTAGGGTAGCACCATGGTGTAGCCAGAGGACAGCTAGCTTCCGCCCTCCTCTGGGTACATTGACTTCAATACAAAACCTAGGAGGCTCATGGTTCTCACGCCTTTCCATAGACTTACACAGTAATTATGACAACTTCCGGAGGATGTCCTCCAACCATTTCAGAGCTCTAGCAGCATGAACTGACATGTTGGCCACCCAATCAAAGGATCAAAGAATTAATCTAGTACTGAAAGCATAAGCTACAGCTAGCTAGCACTGCAGTACATAAAATGTGGTGAGAGGGTTGACTCAAAGAGAGAGAAAGACAATAGTTGAACAGTTTTGAACAAATTAATTATTCCAAAATGAAGGAGAAGCAAGAGAGCGATGGAGAGAGATTAAATCATAGTTTTTTTCACTTTCAGCTTCACTTACTTACCTAGCAAATGCAGCTAACTAGTTTAGCCTACACCCTGCTCAAACAGAAGGATGTTATGTTAGCTAGCTGTCTATGACTATCCAACACAACACTGGAAGTCTTCCAAAACAAGGTAAGTTTTAGGTTTTAATAATTTATTGAGGGGGCCCGCCGATGTAAGTGCTAAACTGCTTACTGACTGTGCACTGTAACATTACTGCATGTTTGTTGCAGGTTTACTAATGCGTTAGTCATATTAGCTATGTTGACTATGACGTTACTTTAGATAATTTGGTGACAACGATGTAGGTTGTGTGCAGCGGTTATGATATATTTGGCTTGGAAAGTTTTTTTTGCCTTGTCACATATAGCTGATGTGTTGTGCATTGAAGTCCACACGGAAAGGGAAAAGGTGAGAGGAGTAGAGCGCATAGATGCGAGAAGGAATACAACGTGTCTGTTATGAAAGTGAACTGTGTTTATGCGTGATCAGGGGTGTATTCATTCCACCAATTCTGTTGAAAAACGTTTCTTCAACAGAAGCAAACAGAACGAAACAGTGATTAACAAATCTGAATTTGTCCAATAGAAACTCTCATTTGCAACTGTTAGACTAATATTACACCCTAGATCAGCTAGATTCAGGCAATAGTGTGCAAGGCAGTATTGAATGTAGAGAGAATTTGAGTATCATGTAGTGGCCTAAACCTATTGCTGTTACATTGAACATGGGTGAATGGAATATGAATGAGAGTCATCCAAAAGCTGCAATAGAAATAAGGCCATGCTCATGGGATTTTTTGTTTGTATGTCCTCCCTCATCTTAAACGGCACTGTTTGAATTACTTTGCCAGCAGCTACAGCAGGCTACACACCACTGTTTGAGTTGAGCGCTGCGGTGGTGGGCATTATAGACTATTTATATCCCTTCATCTGAAAACCGGAGTGTCAGCAACAATTATGCATGTCATTTCAGTGCACATTATACAGAAGCATGCCTGTTCTACGAAATATATTCCCAAATAAATGTATTTTCATTGTTAACAATGAAAATACATTTATCTGGGAATATATTTCGTAGAAATGGCATGCTTCTGTATAAGGCAATGTTTGTACTTACATTGTTTAAACTGAACTAAATCAAAAAGGGTCATTTTGAGATATTCATATTAACAGTTTTAATGTTGAATGAATTAATGTTTTTTAATTTATTTTTTACAGAATCTAAACTATACTCCATATTTGAGAGCAGACTATAAGGGGTTAAATGACACCAAGATGTTGTCTGTATCATGTACGGTTCACATATCCTAGCGTCTAAAAAGGACCTAAAATGGCCACTTTCATCATCATTTTCAACAACAACAAAAAATTATACAAATGTAAAAAGCCTATCAAACATGCTTCCCACCAATGAAGTTCCTATGTAAAAATTACCAAAACAATCTGATACCAAAAATATTTTCGAGTCACGCTGGCATGGAACCACCCAGAAGCATATCTTATACCAAGCCACACTCTCCCGCTTCTAAGTATAATACATACAACACCTATCAACTGATGCCCTAATCACAGCGAGCACAGAACAGTCCCTGCCGGGAGACACTGACACAACGATGATGACATTGCCATGGTGACATGGCTCTGGTGTTTGTGTGTCTCAGGGTGGACTGACGGACTGACTGCTATGCGGTGAAAGCTGTGATTATGAACCTTCTGATTAATACCTGGTGTTATGGTGCCGCCAGCTCAGCCAAGGCAGCCCAGCAATACTCCAGCATGGTTGCCAGCTGCCAAGTGAACAGGGCTGGATTACTCCACGGTATCCATCCCCAAACATGAGACAAAAGGCTGTGTTAAAACCTCCCACATGAGGACTTATGTTTCCACAAGGCGGCTGTTTTCGTCTGTGTACCTGAGGCTTGCCTCGCCTCCACTCAAGGTATAGGGCTCTAATCCCTTGGATATAAATCCCAGCACACATATTCCACTGTTTTTATATTCACTCTGTGGTGATATCATTAGCCTGTCTGTCACAAATACCATACAGAGGACTTCATTCAATTAAGAGGAGGGGAGTTGTGGCTGTTGCTATGGTGCGGTAGTGAAATCCTTCATCGTCCTCCAACTAAAGTAGGTAGGGGTTTGAACTACAAGTCCCACATGAAAGGCTCCCTGACTTTAAAACTCAACAACGCAATCAGCTCCCTCCAGAGTGGGTCTCTCTCCTTCACGCTAAACAGTACAAGTGTATTGGAAATTTAAAGCATTCTGTGGCAGTGGCTTGAAAAATGTGCGGCTGGTTTTAATTACATAAACTGGTGTGCTATGTTTTTAAAAAGTCACCTCATTATTTGGGGCAGAAGGATGTGTGTGTGTGTGTGTTATTATTTTGGGCAGAAGGTGGCTGTGAGTGTGACAAGTGTGTTTGTGTATTTATGTGTGCACGCGTGTGTGTATGCGCTGAGTAGACAGAGGGGGGAATTGTTCCACAATAAGAGGGCGAGATGGAGTACAGAGTCAGGAGAGATCAGAAGCTCAGAAATATGGGAGATTCAGCTCGACGTGAAGACTGCCATTACTCATCGGTAACTGCCTGGCAAGTAAAATCAGTCACATTTAGTAAGATACTGTAACAGATGGGGTGCTTTGTTTCTGTTTGAGAGTAGAGGTAGAGTGACGGTTGAGTTGCCATACAACTCTCCTTCCGTAGCCTCCAACTGCTCTTAAATGCAAGTAAAACTAAATGCATGCTCCACAACCGATTGCTGCCCACACCGGCCCGCCCGTCCAGTATCACTACTCTGGACGGTTCTGACTTTGAATATGTGGACAACTACAAATACCTAGGTGTCTGGTTAGACTGTAAACTCTCCTTCCAGACTCACATTATGCATTTCCAATCCAAAATTAAATCTAGAATCGGCTTCCTATTTCGCAACAAAGCATCCTTCACTCATGCTGCCAATCATACCCTCGTAAAATGAGGGTATGTACCGATCCTTGACTTGGGCGATGTCATTTACAAAATAGCCTCCAACACTCTACTCAGCAAATTGGATGCAGTCTATCACAGTGCCATCCGTTTTGTCACCAAGGCCCCATATATTACCCACCACTGTGACCTGTACGCACTCGTTGGCTGGCCCTCGCTTCATATTCGTCGCCAAACCCACTGGCTCCAGGTCATTAATAAGTATTTGCTAGGTAAAGCCCCGCCTTATCTCAGCTCACTGGTCACCATAGCGGCACCCACCCGTAGCACGCGCTCCAGCAGGTATATTTCACTGGTCACCTCCAAAGCCAATTCCTCTTTGGCCGCCTTTCCTTACAGTTCTCTGCTGCCAATGATTGGAACAACTGCAAAAGTCATTGAAGCTAGAGACTCATATCTCCCTCACTAACTTTAAGCACCATCTGTCAGAGCAGCTCACAGATCACTGCACCTGTACATAACCCATCTGTAAATTGCCCATCCAACTACCTCATCCCCATACTGTTATTTATTTTGCTCCTTTGCACCCCAGTATCTCCACTTGCACACTCATCTTCTGCACATCTATCACTCCCATGTTTAATTGCTAAATTGTAATTATTTTGCCACCATGGCCTATTTATTGCCTTTACCTCCCTTATCCTACCTCATTTGCACACACTGTATATAGACTTCATATATTGCATTATTGATTTGATTTTTGATTTGATTTGATTTATTGACTGTATGTTTGTTTATTCCATGTGTAACTCTGTGTTGTTGTTTGTGTCGCACTGCTTTACTATATCTTGGCCAGGTCGCAGTTGTAAATGAGAACTTGTACTCAACTAGCTTACCTGGTTAAATAAAAAAAATAGTACAGGGACAGGCAACTTTAATAGGGGCTGCAGTTGCTCGTCATGTATTTTTTTTATTTTACCTTTATTTTACTAGGCAAGTCAGTTAAGAACAAATTCTTATTTTCAATGACGGCCTAGGAACAGTGGGTTAACTGCCTGTTCAGTGGCAGATTTGTACCTTGTCACATTTGTACCTTGTCAGCTCAGGGATTCGAGCTGACCTTGTCAGCTCGGGGATTTGAACTTTGAACTTGCAACCTTTCGGTTACTAGGCCAACGCTCTAACCACTAGGCTACCCTGCCGCCCTGTGGATGTGGGTCTGCGAATATACTAGAAAATTTTGCAATTTTATAGCTAATTTCATGCAATTCTATGCATTTTGCCATAGGGTGGAGAGAAATGTTTGCAGTTTATAAAATTATTTCAGAGTGAGACTGAAAACAAAATCAATGGGGGGGGCACCGCTGGTAATTCGACCATAATAACAATAGCTGGCCATAAAACTAACTTAACGTAAAACTTCAGTTAAACGCAGTTTCAAATGGCCGCCTGTCCCTTTTAATACCCGGGCAACGGCACATTAATTGAATTGTTTACGAGGTTACCATGAATTACCATGAATTATTTACAAGGTTTAAGGTTTGATTCGTTACATTACATAATTCAGTTATTATGGCAATCATCCATTTTTATCAGCAGTAAGAAACTGCTAGGCATTGGCTGCTAACAACTGAATACTGCTAGCTAACTGGCAAGTGCAAAAACAGTCAACAACTTCAGGAGTACAGACCCCAAGAAATTGGCTGATTGCCCTCTGTTGGCAAAAGTAAGAACTGCCGAAAATGCACAGTCTAACAGGAGAATAATTATTCTGTCAAGGAAGTCATTTTTTCGAAATAGAGGCATACTAAGACAAAAGAAACGGAACACCGTGTGTAAATGATAATATTAGTGCGGAAATTAAGAAATTGATTAGAATGCTGGAAGTGAATGCTGGAATTAAACAATTAACTATGCAAAATAAGAAAAAGTTGTGTGCATTAAGGAAATAGATACCCGGCTCAAACAAAACCCTGTCTCGTCCAGTGATTTAAGCCAATAAACTTCCTGGCTATTATTTGATGTTCTACGGTAGCAAAAAAAAAAAAAAAAAAAAGGCTGACATGGCAAATTGACTGACTGTCAGTGACTGATATTACAAGAGAAAAACTGCTGATGCACAACCACATTTTGGAATTGCACCTTGTGTATTCTACTATTCTAACTTGCAACAGTAAGTTGAGACCCTGACTGAGTTACTAAAATGTATCCGAGGGCCTTCAAAAGGGCCAGTTGCTCATCCCTGGTTTAGAAAGGTAAAATGGGCGGCAGGTAGCCTAGCAGTTAAGTGCGTTGGGCCAGTAACTAAAAGGTCGCTGGTTCGAATCCCTGAGACGACTAGGTAAACAATCGGTTGATGTGCCCATGAACAAGGCATTTAACCCTAATTGCTCCTGTAAGCTGCTCTAGATAAGAGTGTCTGCTAAATGACTCAAATATAAAACTGTCCCAGCGTCCCAAGGAAATGACCAGTAGGAGACAGGTGTTCAGAATGCATGTTTATCACAATGCTCTAGACAGGCAGTGGACTAGAGAAAATGAATTGTGACTTTCTGGTCATTCATACACTAACACACATTAGAAAGTCCAGGGTGAAGGCTTGTCAATGTGGAAAGGTCTAGCTGGTGAGTTGGTAGGAAGCCCATGGGTTTATAGAGCTCCGGTTAACCTGGGTCCCTGGATGCAACTGAAGAGTGGGAATCTCCAACCCCAGGCTAAAGCTACTGATTGGCTGACCAAGTCAGGTAACCCTGGCAAACTGATCCTTAAAACAAGAGGTGTGAAGTTCCCTATGCCACTGGGCAAAGGTGTCAGGCTGAGGCAGTGGGATGGTAGCCTACTTTAGCAGTACAGGATACAAAGTTTGTCTCCCCTGGGTCAGAGAGAGAGGGTTCTCTAAAGTGAGAGTGTACAGCTGGAAGACTCAAAGTGCATGGTAGGAATACACCGGTGAGAATGTAAATAGGTAATTCAACTACAAAGGTACAGTTCCTTCAGAAAGTATTCACACCTCTTGACTTCTACACAAACTTCTCTGTAATGTCAAAGTGGAACACCATTTGTTTTATTTTATGGAAAATAAAACACAAATAAATCTTGAATAGATAAGTATTCAAACCCCTGTCAATACATGTTAGAATCGCCTTTGGCAGTGATGTGAGTCTGTGAGTCTTTCTGGGTAACTCTCTAATTGGATTGTAGACCTGGATTGTACAATATTTGTCCATTAATATTTGTCCATTACTATTACTTGGTTGTTGATCATTGCTACACAGCCATTTTCAAGTCTTGCCATTGATTTTCAAGACGATTTAAGTCAAAACTGTAACTAGGCAACTCAGGGACATTCAATGTCATCTTGGTAACCAACTCCAGTGTACAATATATTTAGCCTTTTGTTTTAGGTAATTGTTCTGCTGAAAGGTGAATTTGTCTCCCAGTGTCTGTTGGAAAGCAGACTAAACCAAGTTTTCCTCTAGGATTTTGCCTGTGCTTAGCTCTATTCCATTCCTTTTTATCCCCCCAAAAACTCCCTAGTCCTTGCTGATGACGAGCATACCCATAACATGGTGCAGCCACCACCATGCTTGAAAATATGTGACTCGTTTCAGGAAACTAGGCATATGTCGCGCGTGACTACTTCACAGGAGAGCCATTTGAAAGTAAATCTGAATGTTGTTTTGACAGGAATGCCTTCTGGAACATGTGCCTTAATAACAAACTTGTATGCCATCTGTAAATACGAATGAAATTGTTAAATTATGAGCCTAGTTGGTTTAGCCATGGAAAAAGAGGCAACCTTTCCGCTAGCCGTGATTGGCTGAGGTAATTGCTAGTTTTTACCCATCTACCAATATATGCCCTTATTTGCGAGACATTGGAAAACCTCCCTGGTCTTTGTGGTTGACTCTGTGCTTGAAATATACTGCTCGACTGAGGGACCTTACAGCTCATTGTATGTGTGGGGTACAGTCATTCAAAAAGCATGTTAAACATTATTATTGCACACATAATGAGTCCATGCAACTTATGTGATTTGTTAAGCACATTTTTACTCCTGAACTTATTCAGGTTTGCCATAACAAAAGGGTTGAAAACTTATTGACCCAAGAGATTTCAGCTTTTTTATTAATTTATAGACATTTCTAAAAACAGAATTCCACTTTGACATTATGGGGTATGGTGTGTAGATCAGAGACACAAAATCTAAACGTAATCCATTTTAAATTCAGGCCGTAACACAACAACATTTGGAAAAAGTCAAGGGGTGAGAATACTTTCTGAAGGCACTGAGTTTACCAAACATTAGGAACACCTTCCTAATATTGAGTTGCACCTCCCCTTTTGCACTCAGAACATCCTCAGTTCGTCGGGGCATGGACTTTACTTGGTGTCGAAAGCGTTTCACAGGGATGCTGGCCCATGTTGACTCCAATGCTTCCCACATTTGTGTCAAGTTAGCTGGATGTCCTTCGGCTGGTGGGCCATTCTTGATACACATGGGAAATGATCCAGAAGCAATGCAGTTCTTGAAACCAATGCGCCTGGCACCTACTACCATACCTAGTTCAAAGGCACTTGTCATCTACTTTATTGTAATACCCTTTATAGATCCCCAACAGATAGTATAGACTATACCTTATTCACAGGAACATATTACTTCAGCCAACATCTCCAAAAAGAGTGTCAACAGAGGCATAGATAGCACTTTTACTGGTTCTCAGTGAAAGCAGTATAGTCACACACACCATTCCCAAGCTGCTCTTCTGCCTCTCTGATCCAACCCTCCTCTCCCTGGTCCTTATCCCTGACCCCAATCCCCTTCTCACCTCGCTCCACCTCCCTCTTGAGGGTTCCTGCTAAAAGTCGTAAAAAGGGAGCAAATTGGTCTGTACTGTCCAAAAACAATGCCAAGCTAGATGGGAGAATGAGTTTAAAAAAGGCCTGTCAAGATCTTTGGTTACAAGAAAACTCTTCAGGAATAGCGGGAGTGTTGCCACTTCACTGGGCAGATGGCGAGGGCCTAATGGTGGTTCGCTAGTGGGATGACGGGGTTATACGAAAACATGGGCACATGGGGCCATTTTGTTCTAGCGCGGTTTCGCCCTACAACAGAGACGTGTAAACAGTTTGAACAACTCAAAAATGTATTACCAAGCCATTTCATTTATTCGGGCAAAATATATACATTGACGGAGGGAGGAGAGGGTTTTCTAGTTGCAAGAAACTGTCAAACTTATAATTGAAGAGGGAAACGTTTCATACTTCTCTCGTCATGTGTAAGGTCAGATCATCAAAAACAAGCATGCTTGACGTAATCTGGGTGAAATTCTCTCTGGGGTATTCACATTTTTTAAGGCCATCTCAAGTACAGTGTGTTATTCGTACAAGTTCAATGATCAAACCCTCTTTGTCTGACATATTCCCTGCTCAGAAAACCTCATGCCATATGAAGGGCAACTGAGGTTCATTCCTATTACTTTTTTTCATTTTTTTTTTTCATTCCTATTACTTGGCAGTTGAAGGTTTTCATTAAAGCTCATCACACCTCTCTCCCTGCTCACCCGCTGACCCTCCCAGGCCCCAGAGGAACAGAGGAGAAGTGAATGTCAGATAACGAGTGCAAACTTACAGGGATTCTTCTTTTTATCATCTATTCAGGTGTAATTTACAGCCCCGGTGTCAGTGAGATCACAGCGTTAACTCAGGCCGCTGACTGACAGGCCGTCCCAGACGTCAACACCTGGGGGTTCTAATCACTGCCATGGTGATGGATGATCACCAGTTAGTTGTCACTAAGGGGATGAGAGATCTGAAAGGGGGGGAAGTGGAGGAGAGGAAATGAGGGGAGGAGGTGGGGAGACATGTCCTCCATTCAACAGAGAACTAAGAAGTACGGTGGGTGTTTGCCATAGACGCAAGGGCAGAATAACACAATTCAAATATTAACCATGAATCAACATTCACATAACCAAAGAGGCCTTCCAATCACTTCAACAGAGGTCACGAATGAATAGAGTTCAACTCTCCAACCTATTGGTAACTGTGTTGGGGGAGGAAGGGGTGGTCTGGCCCTGAGAATCCACCATTGCACTCACTACCTCTCCTGGAATATTTTTTACACAATGATCAATAGGGAGAAGAAGAATGTTTGGTGTGGATCATTGTTGAGGTTCTCACTAGACCCGCCCCTTCTGACCACTGCGGTCGGTGCAGATTGGATTGATCAAGGGTAAACATGGGACCTGGAAGTAGCATCCTCCCCTCCCCAGTCAGGTGCTCTGGGGAAGAGGGGCTTTCACACCTCCAGTAAAACCTCTGTGGCTGTCTGTGTGGGCCAGCTCCAAACACACTCAATGTCTGGAGAGAGGAAGTCATCGCACCCAGGCGCTGCCATTGAAGAAAATACATACAAATATGTCTGTGTGAGAATCGGTGATGGCACTTTTCAAAAAGAGGAAGGCCGAAAACATTACCATCCTGAATGTGATTGAAATCAATATGATGGGAGTAGCAGTAGGCTGATTTGTATTCCGTGTCTACGCGGAGGAGGTGGGGGCCCAGTGCCGCTTAGCACAATCAGGTTCCCTCTGAAGAAAGGTCTGGTTGGCTGGTCAGGAGCAACTCATTCTCCCGCTCACAGCGGCTCGGGAAGATCAGGACCGAAAAGTGTCATTATGGTGACAGGTTGCATTGGGGGTGATTCTGAAAGACCAAGACTGAGGTTAAAGAGGAAATATGTTAAATAAATTAAAGAGGCCAAGCTCTTCCTTTCAGAGGACTGAAAGCTGTGTCTGTGCTTCAGACAATTACCACAGGGGAGGTAGAGAGTACCACACACACACACACACACACACACACACACACACACACACACACACACACACACACACACGAAGACAGGAAAGACGGGAGATAGAGAAAGTGTGGTTTGATTACCAGATTATTATTATTCATGTTCAGGCTTTAAATATAGTTTAGAAAAAAGCTGGGTTCTAAAGTTTTTTCATCTTGGCATGCTGAATGCTTACCGAGCTGTACGGACCAGTTAAGGGAGTTTCTGATGTCAACCAAAACATTAAAACAGGGAAAGCTTTTTTGGCCAGTCCTTGCACCATATTATATAGAGACTATAAAACACAAGTAATAAAGTACTGGCTTTTTTAGCTTGCCTCAGTCTCATTGTTTCTGGGCAGCTCATTCATTTATTGACCAATTTGGCCTGTCAAATTTCCCTCTTCCAACAAAATAGTTAGATGGGTGGATTATTTGCAGTTTATTTCTTTAATGAATGAGAGGTGGGATGCTGCAGTGCTTGGCAGAGGATCATAATGTCACAACAGCAGTCTGTGTAAAGTATGAATCATTAAAGTGGCTGGTAAGACACATCAATCCTGGACCTCCCACATAAAAAAATACTACAGTTTACTATAGAATACTACATTACTTACTATAGAATAGTGTAGTAAACTGTAGTAGACCGTATAATATTATACTAAACCCTCGAACATGTGCAGTACTTAGTGTAAGAATATTTCAAAGATAAATACACAATGCAGAGGATGAGAGGGCAATAGAGTACTAACGATCAATGGAAACAGTGTTTTTTTCTGCAATATCAATGGGTGAGAGACATGGGAGGAATTTCAGTGAAAGTGAAAAACCTACATGCCAAGTGTATACCATATACTCTGTATGTGACCCATTACCAGAGTTTCCATGTCTACAATTTAATAGATAAATTGGGCTACTTTGAAAATTCAATGTCGCAGGTAAAAATGTATTAGTCCCGGGTTGCAGGTTTTGGCTACCTCGGCCACCATGGCAATTTCTTAAATATATAGTACCAGTTGGACACACCTACTCATTCAAGGGTTTTTCTTTATTTTATACAATAAATATGCTGAAATGATGATATCAATGGAGTCATTGCAAATCAACTTGTACCACCTGTTTAGCCTACCTGGAGCTGGCAAACTTATATTTATTGTTGTTGTAGCCTTGTGTTATTATGCAATTAGAGACAACAGTGGGGTCAAACTGGAGAACCCAGTTCCTACATTTGAATATAAAAATAGATTTTTTTTCAAACAGAACTATACAATATTTTTTTATGGGACCCTCAGGGTGACAAGTCATAGCAAGATTACTGAATAAATAAATTAAATTAAATTCAAATAAGTAAATTCAGCAAAAAAAACAAACGTCCCTTTTTCAGGACCCTCTCTTTCAAAGATAATTCGTAAAAATCCAAATAACTTCACAGATCTTCATTGTAAAGGGCTTAAACACTGTTTCCCATGCTTGTTCAATGAACCACAAACAATTAATGAACGTGCACCTGTGGAACGGTCGATAAGACACTAACAGCTTAAAGACGGTAGGCAATTAAGGTCACAGTTATGAAATCTTAGGACACTAAAGAGGGCTTTCTACTGAATCTGAAAAACACCAAAAGAAAGATGCCCAGGGTCCCTACTCATCTACTTGAAAGTGCCTTAGGCATGCTGCAAGGAGGCATGAGGACGACAGATGTGGCCAGGGCAAAAAATTGCAATGTCCGTACTGTGAGACGACTAAGACAGCGCTACAGGGAGACAGGACGGACAGCTGATCGTCCTCGCAAAGGCAGACCACGTGTAACAACACCTGCAGGACAGGTACAAGATGGCAACAACAACTGCCCGAGTTACACCAGCAACGCACAATCCCTCCATCAGTGCTCAGAGGCTGGACTGAGGGCTTGTAGACCTGTTGTAAAGCAGGTCCTCACCAGACACCGGCAACAACGTTGCATATGGGCACAAACCCACCGTCGCTGGAACACACAGGACTGGCAAAAAGTGCTTTCCACTGACGAGTCGTTATTTTGTCTCACCAGGTGTGATGGTCGGATTCACGTTTATCGTTGAAGGAATGAGCGTTACACCGAGGCATGTACTCTGGAGCGATTTGGAGGTGGAGGGTCCGTCATGGTCTGGGGCGGTGTGTCACAGCATCATTGGACTGAGCTTGTTGTCATTGCAGGCAATCTCAAGGCTGTGCATTACAGGGAATACATCCTCCTCCCTCATGTGGTACCCTTCCTGCAGGCTCATCCTGACATGACCCTCCACAGCATGACAATCCTTTTTCTCCCCAATTGGTAGTTACAGTTTTGTCTCATCGCTGCAACTCCCATACGGACTCAGGAGAGGCTAAGGTCAAGAGCTGTGCGTCCTCCGAAACACAACCCAACCAAGCTGCATTGCTTCTTGATACAATGCCGAGAAGCCAGCTGCACCAATGTGTCAAAGGAAACACTGTACACCTGGCAATCATGTCAGCGTGCACTGCGCCCAGCCCAGCACAGGAGTCACTAGTGCACAATGGGACAAGGACATCCTTGCTGGGCCAATTGTGCACCACCCCATGGGTCTCAAGATGGCGGCCGGATGCGACAGAGCCTGGACTCGAACCAGGCACAGCTAGCACAGCGATGCAATGTCTTAGACCTCTGCGCCACTCCGGAGGCATACTGTATATGTTTATAATTTGACTGTATACTGTATGTTTGTATTGTCATCATTGATGATTATGTTTGTTTATGATTATGTCATCATATTGGGCTCTGCAGCTCTGCCTGGAACAAATAAAGGAGGGTCTTTGTGGTTAGGGGGAAGCTCTGCCAGGCAAATCCAGTAGAAGCAGACAACACCACAGTAGAAGCCATAACACCACACAGAGTGAGCAGGAAACCACTGCGCTCAATAGAGATGTTGCCTACTGCGGCACGCTGCCTCGCAAACATTCATAACTAAAGGAGCTTTTGTCCATCATTTCTGGGAAAACTTGCCAGGTTCACATTGAGGGGTTGCCAGACATGCCATTCTGGGGGCCAAGTCCCTCTGAGGAGCCAACGGGCCCCAGCAGAAGGGTTTCACCCAGCTGTCAGCTGCAGAATGCTATCATATTGCCACTTTATAACAAATGACAGCCTCACCGCTGGAAATGCCCCCCATTGATTAGAGTCTGGATAATTGGATTGTGGCGATAAAGCTTGAATGCTGGCATTTAGAAGGAATCCTTTTAGGATATCAGGCTGACCGAGGCACAGCCAGAGGATGTGAGGGAGGATAGGTGATGGAGGGATGGGAGAAAGATGACTCACATGAAATGGTCTTATTGCATTACATTGCTTAGTAAGCTGAGACTGTACTGTAGATTCCTTTGAGGGGGTCACAACATAATTACTAAATAAAAAGGTTACAATATCACTGACCATCTGGTACAACATTTGCATTTTAATGATCTGAACTGTGTGTGTGTGTGTTTGCATGCATGCGTGGAACAGGTGAGAAGCCTGATGGTGCCTCACCTCATCAGATAGCTAACCCTGTTGGGTATAGCCCATGTCCCTAGTCAATTATATAAATGGGCTGTATAGAGCAAACATCTGTTGTTTTAACCTGGAATGAATCACTGACATGTTCCCTTCCTGTGATTCCCCCCCCCCCAGCCACGAAAACAAACAAAAACACAATCCTAACCAACTGTGAACTCTGTATCTTTCATATCTCAGAGTGGCTTCATCGAGCACTAAAATATTGATGTCATTAAATATACCTGCACTGGTCAAAAACTCATTGTTTTCTGAGAATCCGGTGAGGAGCCCCGCAGAGAGGCTGGAGAATGAGACATGCGGATATCTGCAGAGGCTTTTTATCGTATAACCAAATATGAGAACACACAGACTCATTGATTGCTCTAAGTGTATACTGCTGCCTCCTGTCCCATTGTATTCCAATCAAAATCACAATCCTCTCCATCCTGGCTGTTCACTACAAAAAAAGCTCAAACATGAACATATTCATCTCACTCCATTTATTTGATTTGTATGATGTCTGTCTCGCCTAGGGTTGCAATCAAGTGTATATTACGGGAAACATTCAAAGTTTTCCAGTAAACTACCAGAATGTTGGTAACAAGGTGTAATTTATCACAAGGCATCTAGTAGCCCTTTTGGGTACTTGAGATTATCAAATGTGTCTATAATTATCTCTGGCCCATGTAAAATATATATATATATTTTTTTTTTTAAAGACGATTTTTTAAGAAAAAATGTAACGACAAAGTGTAAAACATTATCCTAACTATAAACCATCAATTTAGTGAGTACCATTAGTGTTTAGCGTTTTTACACTCGTACCCATATAGCGGTTCAAAATGGCAGATTTGGACACTGATAAACGCCTAAATTGGAATGCAGTGGCTGTACAGTAACATGCTATACATGATGTCAGAGTTCAAGGTCTCTGCTTCACAGCGCAATATTGGCTTTGACTGACAGCGATTCTGAACTTGAACACTGCGAGCAATAAAAAAGTTGCCTCCCGCTAACTGGGCAACATGTTTACATTTTCTCTAGTCTGAGTGAGGGAAATCCTGTAAATAAAGTGGACTCGATGTATTTCGAAAGGTGAGATGTTGAGGATTATAATAACTACAGCTTTCATGTCATACAAGCAACACAAACACCCATTAATATTCAGTGTTGACGTTTATGATCACTATGTTTGATGTACAAGATGACATGGTGTCATACCCTGGGTTGTTCTGAACAGAAAGAAGCCTATCCCTGCTAGCAATGATGAGGAATCGGCCCAGAAGCGTCCCTCTTCCGGGGGGCCGGAACTGGTTGAATTGGCCTGGAATTGGGTGTTGGACTCGGCCCGGAATCAAAATGAATGACTGCCCAGAATAGGCCCAAGTACCCGTCTACCAGAATCCCCCCAGAAGCGGCCCAATGCAATTTTAAATAAATGTATACAACATTTCCAGATTTAGTCATTTAAAATATTACTATGATACATTTTATACAAATTTTACCCATCCACATTTTTTTACCCCCTTTTGTCTTGTCCCATCACTGCAATCCCGTACGGCCTCAGGAGAGGTAAAGGTCAAGAGCACCAATGTGTCGGAGGAAACACCGTACACCTGGTGACCGTGTCAGCATGCATGCGCCTGGCCCGCCACAGAGCGATGGGACAAGGACATCACGGCCGGCCAAACCCTCCCCTAACCCAGATGACGCTGGGCCAATTGTGCGTCACTGCATGGGTCTCCTTGTTGCGGGCAGCACGGGTATCGAACCAGCATATGTAGTAACGCAGTGTCTTAGACCACTGCACCACTTGGGAGGCCCCATCCAAGTTTTATCAATGCTTATCAATGCCTTATCAATGCTTATCAATTGCCTTGCACAAAGTATCAAAATACTAAAATAATACTTAAACAGGGCTCTTAAAGAATTTCATTTAACTGTTCATTTTATTTTTTGATCACAGAAACAATGAGAAAATATGGAAAAATAAATAACTAATGAAACGTTAATTATATAAAGCAGCCCGTGTAATCATCTGCCAGAGAGTAGCCCCAATCGGATAACTCACACCGGAATCGGCCCGAGCTCAATCCCTGCATCCTAGCCATAAGTAATACTGACGGTGGCCGAGTGCTCCAACTCTCAGCCGGGAATCGGCCCAGCTCCACTGTGCTAGCTGGGATGTTTGTCGTATTGTGAATAAATTTGGCGGGGAACACGTACCTGAATGCACTCATGATTCTATTCTATGCACACCAAAATTATAATCTGCTTCTCTGAATTGACCTGTGAAAGCCTAAAACTGTAAGATCATATTTTGTAACTTAGCTAGCCATGTTAGCAACAGAACAAACTTTCCAATGATGCCCACCTGACCAGATTGTGTCAATGGGCCGTTTTTGGAAAGCGTAAACAACAACAGTAATTATGTGATGGCGGGATGCAGGGCTGTGTTCCAAAAACAGCTATAAGTCTGCTTGATCTAGTTCCTCAACAGCACATCTAGGAGAGCTCAAAATAGCACCTTAAAGTTGAAGACTCTTCTTTGAGTCAAAAACGTGCATTGAAATTGCGTAGGAATTGTGCATTGTCAGATTTTGTTATCAACAAATAAGGCAAAAAGTACAGTAAATATCAAATGCACATAAAATCAGCTGTGTAATGTTTGGATTCAGTCTAATAATTTTCCCATAATCTCCAAACTGTTCCCTTTTGATTGCTCTGCATATGCTTTCCATATTTCTTCTGTAAGAAACATCAATTCCCATGAGTGTAAGGGCTAACATGAGGGTTTCATGTTAGCCCTTGACATAGTAAAATAAATCAAAATATTGTCTATGTCTTTGTTGTAAATGTTTTGGCGCCAAACTGGTGGCGGTCGTGTAAAAAGCCAATAGTTGGAGGTTTTGCAGAGTTAACTGAAAATAATTACATTGTGCTTTTTCATTAATTAAGCTATTTTCTATTGAACCATATGGTCTATCCACTAGAAATGCATGGACAATATATGGACACAGATATAAAACAAATGATACTATAAATTAATACAGATTTGTTTTGTTATTCAAGCATAAATTACCAAAATTACCATAGATTGCCATAGATTATCTGTTAGAAAAATTACAGAAGATTCCAGTAACTTTGGTAAATTACCGGTAGCTTTGCAACCCTACTCTCGCCTCATTATCACCTTTGCATCACAGTCTTTCAATATTCTTGACACTTTCAACAAAATGGTGTGTATGCTACAACTTTGCTACAGAGCAGCATGTCATTAAACTAGATTATTTTACCTGTCTGTCAGTCATACACCATTTCACACTTCTTTTCCTCAAAAGTCACTCGCCCTCCCAAGAAGACTTTGTAGACTTGCCTTGCTCAGCCCTATCCACCTCAGTCTCAGCCACAGCGCCGTGTGCTGTCAGCTTGGTGTGTTACTGTGGAGACACGGAGTGGGAATCGTTACTTATCGCTACATCTGAGAGCAGCAGACAAGAAGACTAGAACTCACAAGCAGCCTCCGTGAGCGAAAAGCTCCCCTTCCAAACACCCCTTGCGCTGTTATCCAATTACAGTCCCCTTTACTGCTTTAATCAATATGAGCCGTGAACGCACGCACATCTACCTGTTCACTAATTCATCTGGTTATGGCGGGAGATGATGAGTTATAGCGTAGTGTCTAAACATAAGTGGCAGCATTATACCTTTCACAATTAACCGTGTTTCACATGCAAAGCAATGAGAACAGGCCGTGCCTGGTTACTTTAGCACACACCCGCTCTCAATAGAAGTTTAGAACCAGATGCAAAATGCTCCAAAAACCCCCTTCCAAAGCTGAAGCGGTACTACACAGAGATGGGTGAGAAGGAACATTTCTGACAAGCTCCCGGGCGGCTCGGGCTCCAGCAGCAGGGATGGTTTAAAGAGGACTGGTGTTGATGTTGAGAACATCGCCTTGAAATCCCTGTGTACGATCCTGCCAAATCATCCCTGCAATCTAGATAATAATAAATATCTGGCTTAAAGAAGTCCTCTCTTGTGTGTTTGTCCTTATTAATGTGAACAGTAATGGGTAGTGCCTGCAAGAATCCCCTTGTAGAGGACAAAACAAAGTGTGCTTATACGTAGCGTTATAGATTCCTTGTTCATGGTGGGATTGGAGTTCAGGAGCCTGCCGTGGTCAGGCTAACTTTGTTTGGACTCGGCTCCACCCTTCATTGAATCAGATGGCTCAGTCAACACAAAACCCACTGATATTGCCAACTACTTTAATGATTTTTTTCCATTGGCAAGATTAGAAAACGTAGACATGATATGCCAACAACTAATTTTGAACCTACACATCCTTGCATAACTGACCAAATTATGAAAGACAAGCATTGTCATTTTGAATTCCTTGGAGTGATTGTGGAAGAGTTGAAAAAATGATTGTTTTCTATCAACAATGACAAGTCACCTGGGTCTGACAACTTGGATAGAAAATTACAGAGGGTGATAGTGGATGATATTGCCACTCCTATTTGCCATATTTTCAATTTAAGCCTACAGGAAAGTGTGTGCACTCAGGCCTGGAGGGAAGCAAAAGCCATTCCGCTTGCCAAGAATAGCAAAGCACCCTTTACTGGTTCAAACAGCCAACCAATCAGTATGTTACCACCCTTACTAAACTTTTGGAAAAAATTGTGTTTGATCAGATGCAATGCTTTTTCACAGTAACAAATGAACAAAATATGTTCAGCATGCTTATAGGGAAGGGCATTCAAGGTGTACAGCACTTACACAAATGACTGATGATTGGCTGAGAGAAATTGACAATAAAAAGCTGCTTTCTTAGCCTTTAGTGCAGCTTTTGACATTATCGATCATCATTTGCTGCTGGAAAAACATGTGTTGTGGCTTTACATTCCCTGGTATATTGTGGATCGAGAGTTACCTGTCTAACAGAACACAGAGGGAGTTCTTTAATGGAAACCTCTCCAACCTAATCCAGGTCGAGTCAGGCATTCACATGGAAGTTGTCTAGGCCCCTTACTTTTTTCCATCTTTACTAATGACCTGCCACTGGCTCTGAGTAAAGCCTGTGTGTCTATGTATGCTGATGACTCAACACTATACACGTCCGCTACCACAACAAGTTAAATCACTGTGACACTTAACAAAGAGCTGCAGTCAATTTCAGAATGGGTGGCAAGAAATAAGTTAGTCCTAAATATTTCAAAAACAAAAAAGCTAAGCATGTGGGAACAATCATTCACTAAACCCTAAACCCCAACTAAATATTGTATTGAATAATGTGGAAATTGAGCAAGTTGAGGAAACTAAACTGCTTGGTGTAAACCCTGGATTGTAAACTGTCATGGTCAAAATATATTGATACAACAGTAGCTAAGATGGAGACATGTCTATCCATAATAAAGCGCTGCTCTGCCTTCTTAACAATGCTATCAACAAGGCAGGTCCTACAGGCCCTGGTTTTGTTGCTTGTACCTGGACTGCTGTCCAGTCGTGTGGTCAGGTGCCACAAAGAGGGACTTAGGAAAATTACAAATGGCCCAGGACAGGGCAGAACAGCTGGCCCTTAAATGTAAATGGAGAGCTAACATTAATAATATGCATGTCAATCTCTCCTGGCTCAAAGTAGAGTATAGATTGACTTCTTCACTACTGTCTGTTTAAACTACTAGCACACAGCTCAGACACCCATGCATACCCCCAAGACATGCCACCAGAGGTCTCTTTACAGTCCCCAAGTCCAGAACACACTATGGGAGGCGCACAGTGCTACATAGAGGCATGACTACATGGAACTCTATTCCACATTAAGTAATTCATGTAAGCAGTAAAATCGAATTTAAAAAAACAGATTTAAAAAACACATTGGCAGCAGCTAATGGGCATCCATCATAAATACAAATAGGCCTGTTGAGTTTGCAGACACACATCTGCTTTCACTACACACACACACACACACACACACACACACACACACACACACACACACACACACACACACACACACACACACACAAACACACAAACGGTGAAAAAGCCCACCATATAGGATGTCGTCTGGCAACCCAACACCGACACTGTGTGTGTATGTATATGTGTGTGTGTGTGTGTGGGTTTGTGTGTGTGTGTGTGTCCACATGTGTGTAAGACAAAAAGATGCTCAGTGACGACATAACACCTCCCAAATGGAGAAAACTTGGACAGGCTTCTTGGCGCGTCTCGTTGCCTTTGTTCCGTCTTTGCTGTTTGAGATGACAACAAGGCGACAGGGCTCCCTTTCTTCCATCCCATTCAAATCCAGCGCCAAGCCTATTACAGGATGTGTTAGACGTACGGGGAGCATTGTTGTGGAGACACTGGGTAAACCAAGGCAGATGGGAGAGGCTAAGTCCCAGGGTTGGAATAAACACTCCTTCGTAATGTTATGCCATGGTTTAGCAACAAGTTCTGCCGGTGTGAAAAAGGCAAGTGCTGAGCATTAGCGGTAAGTCACTGCTAAGAGCCATGCTAAGACCTATGTGTAAATAGTATCAGATTCACCAAAGTAGTGTACGTACCTATGTTTACATGGATGTATGCATATACTAAATGTATTACAAACTCAGCAAAAAAAGAAACATCCTCACTGTCAACTGCATTTATTTTCATCAAATGTGTAAATATTTTTAAGAACATAACAAGACTCAACAACTGAGACATAAACTGAACAAGTTCCACAGACATGTGACTAACAGAAATGGAATAATGTGTCCCTGAACAAAGGGGGGTCAAAATCAAAAGTAACAGTCAGTATCTGGTGTGGCCATCAGCTGCATTAAGTACTGCAGTGCATCTCCTCCTCGTGGACTGCACCAGATTTGCCAGTTCTTGCTGTAAGATGTTACCCCACTCTTCCACCAAGGCACCTGCAAGTTCCCGGACATTTCTGGGGGAATGGCCCTAGCCCTCACCCTCCGATCCAACAGGTCCCAGACGTGCTCAATGGGATTGAGATCCGGGCTCTTCACTGGCCATGGTAGAACACTGACATTCCTGTCTTGCAGGAAATCATGCACAGAACGAGCAGTACAGCTGGTGGCATTCTTATGCTGGAGGGTCATGTCAGGATGAGCCTGCAGGAAGGGTACCACATGAGGGAGGAGGATGTCTTCCCTGTAACGCACAGTGTTGAGATTTCCTGCGATGACAACAAGCTCAGTCCGATGATGCTGTGTCCTAAATTTATTGTCCTATGTTTTCATAACTGTGACCTTAATTGCCTACAGTCTGTAAGCTGTTAGTGTCTTAATGACCGTTCCACAGGTTCATGTTTATTAATTGTTTATGATTCATTGAACAAGCATGGGAAACAGTGTTTAAGCCTTTTACAATGAAGATCTGTGAAGTTATTTGGATTTTTACGAATAATAGTTGAAAGACAGAGTCCTGAAAAAGTGACGTTTCTTTTTTTGCTGAGTTTATATTCTATATTATGTATTATAACACCAACATGAATCATGCATTGTTATTTTCTGGGCACAGGTATTTGTTTATGAATGAGCAGAGGTGGAGAACAATTATTCGAAATTAAGACCGAGCATAGTCCTGTAATATGTTTTCTTCACATCAATGCATCGACCCAAAAAAAAGTGTGTTCTGATAATATATCACTAAATACAATCACTATAATACTATATCACTAAGGAATGAATTAAGAACCCTTTTTAATTAACAAAAGCAAATTGTTGTTGTTCAAAGAGCGACAGATTAAAAGGTGTTTCGAAACCAGTAACAAAAGATGCTTCCAGCAGACCCACCACCATCATTCAGCCAGAACACATGTAATGTATTCAGTAATAGCACTACTCACAATGAGACTTCAAAGACAAGAGAGCATCTAAGGTATAGATGCTCCAGAGAGGCTTAACAAAAGCACCAGTGGGAATATCTATTAGGCTCTTAGACTGCACTAGACTGTACATCTGCCACCATCCACAAATAACCAGTGTCCATTAGCTAAACAGGTTCCAACCAGACTTCTCCTTGTGTTCAGACTTCCCAGACTAGGGATCTAAAAGGGCAGAGTAGCTACCAGCGACAATATGACATGATGCTAGGAGCTTGTTATAGTAGGGGTTCTTTGATGTCAGAATGAACCGAAAGGACCTATTTAAAACCCAGGGAAATATGACTCTTTTAGTTGAGGTCTGTTCAGTCGAACACAGGTTTTGGTCTGAATTGTATTTTTTGTTATCAATTATCAGTTAATTAAATCATGGAATTATGCTAGATGAGTTCATTTATATTTTGTGCCACACGTCTCTGCATTTTTATCAGATATCTCCCGAGACAAATGCCATCGACGTTACCAGCTTAATTAATTGTTAGCAGCGTTTCAGGTAATGGCAGTATTGAAACACATTTCAGAAATATTGGAAGAATATCAACCAAAAATAACGAGCCTTTTAATAAAAAATGACAATCTTCCCAATCCTAGAGTGCATATCAACAGTGACCGAGAGTATCACTGGTAAAGTACAGTGGGAATCCAACAGACACCATTTTCAGAAGGGTGCTACTACTGTAACAGTAAAAGAAATTTCCAAAACCCAAACCTTTTCTTCATTTTCTGGGGAACACCTTCAAAACCTAATATAGTGCTATTCAGTTCAGTGTGTCATTGATCAAGGTTTCGGTCTGAAAATTGAGGTATTTTCAGTTCAGATGGCTGAAGCATATCCACAGAAAAACCATGCAGAGTCGTCGGGGGGGGGGGGTAACGGACTTTGTCAGCCACTCCTCTGGCCTCGCTGAGTGTGAGATGGACTGCTGGTGGTGGTTGTGGTGACTGCAGGGTGAGGGGGAGGGCAGGGCAAGGCCTTACCTTCCTGGACCGCCTGGAAAGGGTTGTTCCCGTCCACAAACTCCACGGAGATGGTGATCTTCTCCGTCTCCAGGATCTCGTTGTTGAGGTTGAGGTCCGCCACGGCCATGCGGAACACCTCGTCATCCTTCCTAGCAGACTCGTCAAAGATGGCCCCTTTGGGAAAGAGAGAAAGAAGGGAGGGAGAGCAAAGGAGAGAGCAAGAGGGGGGGGGGGAATGATAAGTGATCATCGTGTCTAAGGAAAGTCTCTTGGGCCTTATTCTGTACGTGTGCCTAAACATCAATAGAGCAACAATCCATTTGCTGGGAAATAAGTAAGGTATGCCACAGTCAATGGGTGTATACAATACAGGAACATTCCACCTACATCCTGCAGGAATCCAAATAGAGACAGCATATCTTCTTTTGGCCTTGCATTTCCTCTCTGCTTGTTGCCTGCAGCAAATGAGCTAGTAATTGTTTAAACCTGCTCACTGAAGCAATGCTAAATGCATTTTGCTGACCTGCAAATAGTCATCATTTTTAAATAGATTGTGTGTATGATGCAGATTGGTGATTCTTACAGTAAACTCACCAATTCGGAGCTAAGCTCACATTTTGGGGCCAATTGCGGGTCAGTGTGATTTTTGGTCACCCTCTTCATAGATCTTCACAAAAATTACAGCAAGATAACATCCTGAGGATTGCAGTAGCTTATGCTATGAACCTCGTCAAGCGACAAAGTCAGTCCTTGGGACAATGTGCACTGGGGAGTACCCGTCAAGTTAGACATTCCACTCCCATTGCCATCCCCTCATTTAGCAACAAAAACACTTTGAAAACGTTTCATCATGTTTGTTCATGTTACTGGCATTTTCAAGCGTCCTACTGCTAGACATGTCCAATCACACGCAGGTTAAGATTGTTAATTTATCATTTGAAATACATTGGAAGAATCTCAATTGCATACTTCTCGCTCAGTTTTTCCACTCAGACCACTCCCAGACTGTCCTAGCAAAATTCTTGCTTGAGAAATTGCTAAGAAGCTATTTCTGTTTCCTTTTACCATTTTTATTTAAACCAGTCACAGTAAGGTAGCCCACTTAATTGTTACCCAGAAATTATTTGATGTTGAGATAAAAATGACTGCATTGGACCTTTAAGTTTGGTTATTTAGAATTGAAGGTACATTGTATCGCCAGCCTGTAGGCCTACTCACAACCGCATGATGTTTGTGGACTAGTTTGGAGAACGAACACGCCTGTGACGTCCACATACACTACCGGTCAAACTTTTAGACACATACCAATTCAAAAGGTTTTTCTTTATTTTTACCATTTTCTACATTCTAGAATATTATTAAAGATATCAAAACTATGAAATAACACATATGGAATCATGAAATAATCGAAAAAGTGTTAATCAAATCAAAAAATGTTTTATATACTTCAAATAGCCACCCTTTGCCTTTGATGACAGCTTTGCACACTCTTGGTATTTTTCAACCAGCTTCACCTGGAATGCTTTTCCAACAGTCTTGAAGGAGTTTCCACATACGCTGAGCACTTGTTGGCTGCTTTTCCTTCACTCTGCGGTCCAACTCATCCCAAACCATCTCAATTAGGTTGAGGTCAGGTGATTGTGGAGGCCAGGTCATCTAATGCAGCATTCCATCATTCTCCTTCTTGGTCAAATAGCCCTTACACAGCCTGGACGTGTGTTGGGTCATTGTCCTGTTGAAAACAAATGACAGTCCCACTAAGCCCAAACCAGATGGGATGGCATTTCGCTGCAGAACAAATAACACATTTTCACCGGTCTAATGTTCATTGCTCGTGTTTCTTGGCCCTAGCAAGTCTCTTCTTATTATTGGTGTCCTTTAGTAATGGTTTCTTTGCAGCAATTCAACCATGAAGGCCTGATTCACTCAGTCTCCTCTGAACAGTTGATGTTGAGATGTGTCTGTTACTTGAACTCTGTGAAGCATTTATTTGAGCTGCAATTTCTGAGGCTGGTAACTCTAATGAACTTATCCTCTGCAGCAGAGGTAACTCTGTGTCTTCCATTCCTGTGGAGGTCCTCAAGAGAGCCCGTTTCATCAAAGTGCTTGATGGTTTTTGCGACTGGACTTGAAGAAACTTTCAAAGTTCTTGAAATGTTCCGTATTGACTGACCTTCATGTCTTTGTGTTTCTCTTTGCTTATTTGAGCTGTTCTTGCCATAATATGGACTTGGTCTTTTACCAAATAGGGCTATCTTCTGTATACCCCCCTATCTTGTCACAACACAACCAATTGGCTCAAACGCATTAAGAAGGAAAGAAATTCCACAAGGCACACCTACTAATTGAAATGCATTCCAGGTGACTACCTCAGGAAGTTGAGAGAATGCCAAAAGTGTGCAAAGCTGTCAACAAGGCTATTTGAAGAATCTCAAATATAAAATATATTTTGATTTGTTGAACACCTTTTGGGTTACTACATGATTCCATATGTGTTATTTCATAGTTTTGATGGCTTCACTACTTTTCTACAATGTAGAAAATAGTACAAATAAAGAAAAACCCTTAAATGAGTAGCTGTTCTAAAACTTTCAGGTTCACGTGGCCAGTTAACCAACAGGTTCACGTGCCCAGTAATCGTAATGCTCCATGTTGAAGGGTGTTTTCCCAATATTTGTTGAGTGTTATGAGATCGTGTCCTGATATGTTGAAATGAATTATGTAGTGGCCATTGGCCTAAATCAGAACTATTGATTATAGTGAGATATGTTCATTGATGAAATACCTGTTTAGAGGCATATTGGATTATACCAGTGTTAGAAGTTGGGCTTTTAACCTGTTCTGATTGCCCATTTCCTGAGAGCTTATTGGGCTAGAGCGAGTGTTGTCCCAGGGCTCTCTAACTCAGCTGTGCGAGGAAATATTGACACAAAGTTACAGGTCTGACTAGTTTGAAAACGGTAGCTTGAAGCCAGCAGCTTCAGTGTATCAGTCATTTAGTTTATGTTTGATATTTTTGTCAGTCAAATGTTTGCCAACGCATCATGTAAATTATATTAATGGTTCCAGCTTTATTGACCTTTTCTGCACCTGTAAATAAATACCACCATTTTGCACCTGAAGTCCACCTGACTGCTGACGCTTGGCACCCCTGAAAAGACCGTAGAGTCCACTATCTTACAAACATGAAGTGGCAGTCTGTCCTAAAAAAAAAATACATCCACTGTATGACTGTTCGGTGTGTTGTCTTGTTTTCCTTGCATGGTCTTAAACGCCATGCAATTTGAACGAGAAAAGTCTAACAAAAACACAGTGCCGCATGAATAAATGGTCAAATAAAAGACGCATTCCTTCATCTATTTAATTAAGCTGCATTATTGATGCGACTCAAATGTGGTTCAGTGTGAATGGAAAGAAACAGCCCACAAAGATGTCTGATTGAAATAGATCAAAGAATAGAATACCTATCCCTTTGAGAGCGTGGGGCCTAGACCGATACCTTACAGGATGTGATTGAGCCCTCTGTGATGGGGGTGCTATGTCTGACTGGTTGTACAGTAGTATGGTAAATATACTATTAAATATACTATCAAATGTGAGCTGGTGGTCGGTTGTGAAATCGGCTGGTAAAGACAATGCTTTCAAAGCGCTGCAAGAACTCTGTCAGACAAGACAAATCTCCCTCCCAACCAGCAGCAACGTACTCACTTTGTCTCCAATCCTCCGCAAAAAAATAATAGCTCTTTTATCTGGGCCCCAGAATGGAGTTGCCATAGAAACAAAACTCAAGGTGGAGACTTCAAAACACGCTTTAAAGCTGCATATCGCACCCGTGGCGTTGTGAAATGCTATAGAGGGGGGGGGGGCAATATTTTCCCTCAATGTTCCTCTAAAGTGGCCGCCTCGCTCTGGTTTATTCCCTTAACTGAAACCATCAGGTATGTAAAGGGTAGAATAATTCAAACATCTTAATGGAAATAAATTACTTGTGGGGGTTGATTTTAAGGCCTTTCCACCTGTGATTCGTTTTCATTTCGGTGAGTGATTCATGATCCATTGATGATGATTAAGTGCATCGAGCCTTTATACCCATAGAAACATGAATTAGGAATGAGCTCATCCATATATATTCATCAAATATGATTCATCAAAATAGTATGAGTAATCAATGGATAGAGTCTCAAAAACATACAAATGTGCTTTTGAAGGTCGGCATTGGAATCCACTGAATTTAAAATAAATAAATAATAACAACTTGTTTACTTTCTACTGACCTTCAATCACAACTTAAATCACTGAGCTTGTTAAATGATGATATTTGCTATCTCTCTCTTCATTTGTCTCCCAATGTTCCACATGCTGGGAAATAATGAGTGATTCTACACCTGATCTCAGAGCTGTGACCAAATACTTTATCAAGGGATGGTAGACCATACTAGTCTGTGCACACTGGAACCTGCCAGCAGCTGCAAACTCACACATAGCACATAGCAAAAGACAGTAGAAGGTCAAGGCCCCACTGTGCACATTATGGCCATTGTCACATTGATTAATGTCTCCAAGCTCTCTCTAGTGGAGAAAAAGTGAAGATTAGAATTTTTTTGTGTGTGCACGTGTGTGTGTGTGGACGCAGGCCTGGCGGACTGCACTGGTATGATGTGGATGGCAGCACTGCGTGCTGATTTACAAGCAGCCTTCCTCCTGCTCTAAACTCTTCTCCAGCATGGCTCCTCCAGCTCTTGGACAACTGGATTGTGAGGAAAAAGCAAACGTCACAACATATATCAGAGGAGACGATAAAGGCATTGCATCTAGCTTTACACCGATGCACCAAGGGCAACAGGGCTCAAATGCACAATATGCGATCATTGCTATTTCCACAACAGCTATTTGGATTGGAGGCAGAATACATTCATTTGGGAAATGCTATTGACTGCCAAGGTGCTTTAAACATGTATCTGATATTGTTGCTATTGTTTACTATGGTTTCCTGAAGAACATCCAGTTTGTCAGTTAGTCCTATAACGTCTCCAGTAGGAGGTTCCTGCTGACTTCCCTTTTATGAAACGACACTTATCGTTTGGCCTTTATTCGGTTGAATGAAAAGCACACATTGTTAAATACACACTGAGAGAATCAACATGAGTTCCCTTTTAACTACAGCAAATCACCCAACAGAATAGAGGCTCTTTTCCAATTTCCAGCACTATTATTCGCAACGTCAATAGAGCTCGCATAATTAGCCTGTGTGTTTAGACTAAATCATTTAGCATTAATGAGCAATTGTCTGGACGGGAATGACTTCCCTTACAATAAGAATTGAGGGAGTGTGAAGGAAGCTCGTTCTCTCCTGACAGGGTTAGACTTGGAAACAGACTTGTCAGCCTTGTAGTGTCCAGACCAGTTAGAAGATGACTACTAGGGCAGCTGTGCAGTTGGATAGGAAAAGACACGTCTCTCAGGCTGTCCAAGCAGAGGCAGGATTCAGAAGGTTATTTAAGTGGTGGCAGAGAAGGAGAGTTATTAGCTCTAATTGCACATCATTCCTTTATAGGCTATACCTGTATACTGAATCAATCTCTCTTTCTCTCTCTGAACCCAACTTGCAATACCCCACTAAGATACAGAAGAATACCACTCTCTAACACTGGTCTCCACAGCCTAGTATGGGCTGATTGTGATGGAGCAGCCCCATGGCGGTTCTGGCTATAATGATGATAATGGAAGAGCCTTTCCACGTTGATGACAATGACAACAGTGACAGAGGGGATGGAACCGCCCACCTTGATAGCATTTGAAGGATCATGATGATGATCTGTTATGATAAAAGCAAGATTGAGACGGCGTGGGTGATGATGAGGATGAATTAGTATGCTTTTGCCGGTTGGAGTGGATGGAGGGGTGGTGTTTAGGGGAATCCTGTGAGTGCACATGTGAGGGCGGTCAGATTTACGGCCCATGCCTTGTCTGGAAGAAGGACGTGGCAGCTGACACCTGGGAGACAAGGGCGATTAATTGGCTCCGGGAGGCCCAGGGGAGAGCAGTAATCGTCTGATAGAATGTGATAGAAAATGGCAACACACCGCCATGTTTATCACGCCGTATGGCAGCCGTGGCCACGCACAGTAATAACTCCACGTCTCATTGGTGGGCCCCAGCCACCTCTCATCATCACTGCTCCGCCGCATACAAACACAGAGCCCTCTTCAATTTCTACCTCTGATGAGACTGGCTAGGTGTCCACCCCTGCACCAGGCAGGCAGAGTCACAGAGCTTGTCACAGAGCCCCACTATGTGTGACTCTGTGCTAGCAGGAATATAATGGTGTGGGGGCAGTGGTGAGTGAGTTCACAGCAGCCACTGTCAGTAGGGAACTATGTGTTCCTGAAATAGACTAAGGAGAAGGCATGTCAATTCTCATACAGCAGGAAGGAGACTAAATCTTACGATAGGACTAAGTGACAAAAAATATCCACGTGTACGTGGGTATCAGCAATCTGCTTCTGCGAAATCTATTACCGCCTTTGTGTAAAAATTGAAATGATCCCGAGGACATGGTTTGTACTGTGAAATCCACATGTGCCATTTTCCCTTCTCCTGCTGGCTGAATACACACTTTCATTATTATCATGGAAATAAATGGCTTCATCATTAACGCGGCAGCAAAGCTGCCAGCCAGCTCCCTGGCTTTGCTGAGCCAATCTAAAGCCTCTCCATGGCTGTTCCTCACCTTCCCCGGCTGTGGGGACACCTTCTCCCTGACATTTAATAAAAGTGGGCTTAAATGGGGCTACTGGATGCCTCAGATGTATGGGGCCTAGGAAGGTGAGTTCCCCATTAGATTGGGTTCCTTTAATATTTAACCTTTATTTAACCAGGGGAAACCCATTGAGACCAGGGTCTCATTTTCAAGGTGCCCTTGGGAACAATAAATCAAAATAATCAGTCTCAAAATGACACTATCAATTTACAATTTCACATTTCAACAAATCAAATAAATAAATGACAGATAATGTCACATCAATCAAAGCATCAATCAAGGCACAGATGCTTGGGGTTTTGCTGGATTTTTACAATATGGGTGGGTACAGGCGTCATGTGGAGTGTACCCCTTGCCCCACACACACACACACACACACACACACACACACACACACACACACACACACACACACACACACACACACACACACACACACACACTGCTTTCATGCCATTTCAGATGGTGTTGGGGTGTTTGATTAAAATCTGCCTAAAACAGCACAGCAGGCTCAAAGTTAATATACAACTTAAGCCTAGCACATAACATTTTGAGAACCATGTTTCTTAGAGCTTGGTGAGAGCGTGGTTGTCCTGTGGTTGTTTTGCATACAACCTTCCCAAATCTTAAATAAAGGTTAAATAAAATTAAAATAAAAAGTACTGGGAGGTGTGCAGGAAACCCAGCTGGCACATAACGGTCTGAGAACCATATGTTTCTTAGGTTGGGATTTTAGTACTTCAGCATAACCTGTAGAAAACGTTAAAGTTATTTTTGCAAATTGTTTAGAGAACTTTAAGAAACAACGTTGTTCTGTGGGAATTCCAGTCCTTCAGCATCATATATTCCACAGGTTAAAAAACATATACATTCCATTCTCAGCATCAACAAAACTCTCTCTATCCCTCTATCTTGTTAAGTGTGTTCAGGTGTATTGGCCACATCCACTAATTGGCCACACCTGATCTTAATGAGTGCTTGTTTCCTTTGAAATGGGGTCTGTTTGAATAGACAAAATGAACAGCTTTGTATAAGTTAAAAAAACATGACATGCTATCTCCATCCTGGTGGCGCAGTGGACAAATTCCATGGATAGAGAGGCAGAAGATCATAGTCTCATTGAGGCTGTGCTACAATAAAAAAAATAACAAAATGTGTTTGCATAATTAATGCCTAAGCAAATGAATTTCCATGTGTCCTATCTGTGCTTGGAGTTGAACACAGTTAAACTAAGCTAGCAGTGTTACTAAAACATGCTCTCAGAAAGTTATTTGATTACCTTAAATAATCTATCATTTCTGTCTTAACAATACCTCCCAGGAAAACTTTCAAGCCCAGAACATTTTAAATTCCGTTCTCAGACAGGAAACTTATGGCTTTGTTCCAAGAACCAATGGGAAACCAAAAATGTACGTTCCCACAACTTCCAAGGAACCAAATGTGTCAGCTGGGTTAGAATCACTGGGCTTGAAGTCAGTTGAAAACCCATAACTCTGTAATTAATATCTCTATTTGAATAGCCATTAACACCTTTCCAGAGGTCAGTGTGTGTAGAAAGCATCATTAATGAGCGCCAATGATAATGGCGATGTCAATATTTCCAGATGTTTCGCGCTCATCCGGCTGAGTGGAGTGTGGGAAGGGAATTAGTGCAGAGTGTTATGGTGCTTGACACTAATGAAATGCTGAGCCAATTGTGAAGGCTAACACACAACGTGGCCCTCATCACTGGGGGTTGTCACACAGCATGAGAATGGGAGAGAGAGAGAGCAGTACACAGATAGGATGCACAATGCCTGTAATAATAACCACAATGCAGTCTGAATGAAAGATTATGCTAATATCAAACTCTCACTATGACAATCAAAGGTTAGGTTACAAAAGTGTAGTCAACATATCCCTCTAGTAGTATTTGTATGTTACCCCATACCCCAAATAGCAATTCCTCCGTACACCAAGTAGTGCCCACTCCATGTCAATAAAACATGGGTAAAGTAAGAGATTTAAAAAATCCATGCCTCAAAACCTACTTAGACACTGCCACTTGGTGTACTCCGGTCATTTTCTGACCTGATGTAGACAAGATCTAGCCATTTCCTCCCAGGCAAACAGTCTATTCCTCAGGGTGCTCCATCAGCACTGGAGGCCTTTCAGGGAGCAGGCCGTCCAAGAGCAGTCTGACCTTACAGAGATGGGGAGGAGCTAGCTCCCACCCAGGCCGAGACAGTTGAGCTGGGAGTGTCTGGAGCGGTGGCAACCCAGATGTCTGCTAGCAGCTAGTTCCTTTAAAACCCTGCGACTCAGCAGAACATAACAAACCAAGCCTGTTGTTTTATTCATCACTGCAGCAAACTTGGTGGCCTGGAGGACGGAGCCAAGCTCTACTGTATGTAGGCCTATGAGTCTCAATAATACACTCTTTGTTTGCTTAGAGAATACTGTGTATATGGGTCTTTGTGGGTTAACTTAAACAATTTTTGTATGTCAGACCTACTGTGCCCTACGACCTAAGGTCGTTTTTTTTAGACAGAGGTTGTGCGGTAAGTGGACATATTCTACAGATACAGACACAGAATCCACCCGTAACTTCAATCCAAATCATTTTCGGGGGAAAAAATTAAACGACTATTAGACTATTATAACCCCCACTGACATTTCAAGTCAGTGACAAAAACCACACAGAAGCCTCGCATTACCATTCCTAGCATAAGCCAGCCTTCATATCATTTTCCAGAGAAAACTTAATATAGATTAATAAGCATTACACAAAGCCACATTGGGGAGAATGGAATGTGTTCTCTTAAATTCCCCTTTAATAATTTATGGGATAATGATACGATGTGGATAAGCACACATAAAAATAACCAGATACAGTATTTATTTCCTCATTTCAGAGGATTTCAAGAGCAGTCATCTACACATATGAGCTGGGAAATTGCATATAAAATTCCAATCTGCTTTAGCAATCTGTTCAGCTCTCACTGTCATTTCGGTTAGCTCTTTTTTGGTTCGCTTTGATATTCCCCAACCAACACTTTTCAGTTAAATGAGAAGAGTTTGATGTGGGGTGAAGTCATTGTGTTAAAAATGGTCTGTACATTCAATTCTGTAGTTTTATCAAACACACAAACATACACCTGTTGCAAGAATCTTGAGGAGAATCTTGGAGAGGATGCAGCCACTCTTGGAGGACAATGGAACTTGGATTATAAAAATGCTTATTTATCATCTTCCATTGTCCTCCAACAGTGGCTGAATATCCTCTCCACTTCAATGACAAATGACTCACAAATCCTCAAGAAATCCTTCCTCTGTCCACACTTGTGCCTATTTGTTACTGAGAGAAAGATACACACATTTATATTCTCCAACATTTTCCCCAAATATTGGACAGCAGAAGTCATTTCACTAATTGTGCAGAAGCACATCACGCTCATGGTCCCACTGGGTACTGTCCACTACGAATCTCCTTTCCTCAGGACTTGGTCCCTCTCTGCTCAATTGCAAAGGACCCCAGAGCCTGCTGAACTTGGTGCCAAGTTCCCTAAACCCTATTCTCCAAGGAAAACAAATGGTTCCTTGTTCGGTCTTGTCGTTGTTTTTGCATACCTTTTGAGAAGGAGAACAAACATCACAACAAAAATTAATTTTCTCTGTGCTGTCTTGGCTCCCTAAACAGAGTCACTCTAATTAGGTAATTAACGAGGATTAAGGAAACTGAACCGCTCAAATCAAACATTTAATTAGAAAACTAAATGGATACTCTAGTCTTTTGTCTAATGGAGTACCAAGGATCGCTGCCGTGTCTCTCAGACAAACTGTTTCTGTCTCTCCCCATACTGGTCATCTTTAAAGAGTCCTTACTTAGCAATGCCAAAACTGATCCATCTTGTCTAAGCCTTGTAAGCCTTGTGGGTTGAACATATTACCTTTCTATAGACTAAAGCATTGCTGAAAACCTGCAACAGTTTACTAGAACAAATATTAAAGGTCATGCTAAAGGGTAACATCTTCAAGCTTCAGGCCTATCACATCAACTGCGAATGTGTTAAATTATTCATTACAAAAATTGTCAGAATGTCTTATGAAGGACAGCAAAGGACATCCCATGATGACCAAGAATTGTGTTCCATGACTCTGGCTCATACAGCTGGTTATGCAGCTTAATGCAGAGATGTGAGACAAAAGATGCTGTGAAAATCTCGTGTACAGATCAGACATCCGGAATAACTTTTGTGCAAATGTATATGTTTTTCCTTTGAAGAGGGAATGATCCTTGAATGATTAAAATCCAGTGGAGAGTATTCCATTTGAAAGACATTAATGGTGTGGAACGATTGTAAGAGCCTGGATAAGTACTCCACTCTCATCTCGAGCAGTGACATTGGAAGACAATTGGATGCTCTCCCTGTACAGGTTCCTCAGCCGACACACCGGACCTCACAAAAAGACTGCAGTTTGCTGAAACACAGGAAAATCTGCATTGAGAATCCTTTAATGGACCATCTGCCTGTAGCAATTACAGTTGAAGCCGGAAGTTTACATACACCTTAGCCAAATACATTTAAACTCAGTGTTTCACAATGCCTGACATTTAATCCTAGTAAAACTTCCCTGTCTTAGGTCAGTTAGGATCACCACTTTATTTTAAGAATGTGAAAGGTCAGAATAATTAGTAGAGAGAATGATTTATTTCAGCTTTTATTTCATTCATCACATTCCCAGTGGGTCAGAAGTTTACATACGCTCCATTAGTATTTGGTAGCATTGCCTTTAAATTGTTTAACTTGGGTCAAATGTTTTGGGTGGCATTCCACAAGCTTCCCACAATAAGTTGGGTGAATATTGGCCCATTTTGGTCCATTCGTGACAGAGTGTCACGCATAGGTCATAGAGGCTTTTATTCTCTATTTTGGTTTTTAGGCCAGGTGTGACTAGGGTGGGCATTCTATGTTCATTGTTCTACGTTTTGTATTTCTTTGTTTGGCCGGATGTGGTTCTCAATCAGAGGCAGCTGTCTATCGTTGTCTCTGATTGAGAACCATTCTTAGGGAGCTTTTTCCCACATAGGTTTTGTGGGTAGTTAATTTCTGCTAAGTGTTTGTTTCACCTTTCAGAACTGTTTCGGTTATTCCTTTTGTTATTTTTGCATTTAGTGTTCAGTTTCAAATAAATAATATGAACACGTACCACGCTGCACCTTGGTCCTCATCTCCTTCCACCATCAGCCGTTACACAGAGCTGGTGTAACTGAGTCAGGTTTTTAGGCCTCCTTGCTCACACACGCTTTTTCAGTTCTGCCCACAAATTATCTATAGGATTGAGGTCAGGGCTTTGTGATGGCCACTCCAATACCTTGATTTTGATGTCCTTAAGCCATTCTGCCACAACTTTGGAAGTATACTTGGGGTCATTGTCCATTTAGAAGACCCATTTGTGACCAAGCTTTAACTTCCTGATTGATGTCTTGAGATATAGCTTCAATATACCCACATAAATTTCCGCCCTCATGATGCCATCTTTATTGTGAAGTGCACCAGTCCCTCTTGCAGCAAAGCACCTCCACAACATGATGCTGCCACCCCTGTGCTTCACGGTTGGGATGGTGTTCATTGGCTTGCAAGCCTCCCCCTTTTTCCTCCAAACATAACGATGGTCATTATGACCAAACAGTTCTATTTTTGTTTCATCAGACCAGAGAACATTTATCCAAAAAGTGCTATCGTTGACCCTATGTGCAGTTGCAAACCATAGTATGGCATTTTATGGCGGTTTAGGAGCAGTGGCTTCTTTCTTTGCTGAGCGGCCTTTCAGGTTATGTCGATATAGGACTCGTTTTACTGTGGATATAGATACTTGTACCTGTTTCCTCCAGCATCTTCACAAGGTCCTTTGCTGTTGTTCTGGGATTGATTTGCACTTTTCACACCAAAGTATGTTCATCTCTCGGAGACAGAACGCATCTCTTTCCTGAGCAGTATGACGGCTGTGTGGTCCCATGGTGTTTATACTTGCGTACTATTGTTTGTACAGATGAACATGGTACCTTCAGGCACTTGGAAATTGCTCCCGAGGATGAACCAGACTTGTGGAGGTCTACATTTTCTTTTCTGAGGTCTTGGCTGATTTCTTTTGATTTTCCCATGATGTCAAGCAAAGAGTTTAAGGTAGGCCTTGAAATACATCCACAGGTACACCTCCAATTGACTCAAATTATGTCAATTAGCCTATCAGAAGCTTCTAAACCATGACATAATTTTTATGGAATTTTCCAAGCTGTTTAAAGACACAGTCAACTGAGTGTATGTAAACTTCTGACCCACTGGAATTGTGATAGTGAATTATAAGTTAAACAACTGTTGGAAAAATGACTTGTCATGCACAAAGTAGATGTCCTGACCTGCCATATCAATAGTTCCAGTGTTTTCACTGTAGATACTATATTGATCTAGCTTCACCAAAAGCAGCAAAGGATGGCACGTGTGTATATTTGGCATCAAAACAGTGATCAGACGGTCTATAATGAGCGTGTTGGGCTTAGCGATGCTTTCAAAGCCTTGCCATGCGGCCCACATGCTCTTCTGTACCACCCTGGTTTACTGAGGACACTGTGCTCTATTTGGACCATCGCATCTGAGAGGGGGGGAATCTAAGAACAAAATCTTATGATGTCTGGAGATACTACAGAGCTGCAAGTCAGATCATAGCACACTTTCATACGGGGCTAGTTCTGTCATGAAACACCCCTGCCATGTGCCCGTGAAGACACAGGTCCACATAGTTAACCTTTTCTTTGTCTTATCGACTTCCAAGCGAGAACACTGTGAACTGCAGTATTTCTGAAATATCCTAATGAATGCAACTCTTCAAATGTTTCTCAAAGGATCACACGACTGAGAGGCACATTTGTGGAAAACACATTGTACAGATCATGTATTCATGCCAGCTATGGTACCATCCCATCAGATCTAGACATGCTCCGACATCTATACTGTATCTGAGGTCTAAGCTCTTTGGACTGCGAGCGGAGTGTGCCACATTTCGTATGGAAGACAGGAGAGAGATAACAGCCCATTCAATCTGGCCCGCGTGAGGTTTCAGTAAAAAAAAAAAGAAGTGTTTTGTAATTTTGGGTTAAAAAAACACTACAGGCCACGATTGAACGTCTGAAACTAGATAGAAAGTAGAAATTGTAGAAATGTGTAGAAATTACAATGGACCGATACGTTTTTCAAATAACTGCCCTTTTTCTGCCCCGAAGATTGCATTTGAGGAACAAATCTTTCCGAAAAGAAATTGAAATCCTGATGTGGCCCTTAAGCAAAAAATGATGGCCCACTCCTGGCCTAGACTCTCTCCAAAACCGAGAGCATACATGGAATACCTTGAAACGTATTACCCGAGTGTTTCTTTCTCAACCCATCTGACATGGCAGTGAGAAAGATGATTCCAGTATGATTCTCTATGAAGAGATTCTAAAAAGCCCTTATAGCAATGCCCTTTAGTTCTGGTCCTGCAGACCCCACGGGGGGTGCAGGCTTTTGTTTCAGCCAATCATTAATTAACACACCTTATGTAACTAGTCAAGTCTTTGACAAGTTGAATCCGGTGTGACTGGGCTGGTACAAAACCCTGCACACCCTGTGGATCCCAAGGCCCAGGACTGAAAAACAATGCCGTAGAACGTAGAGCAGTTTTCTCCCTCCCCTGTGGTAATCTCTCAACTGTGTTTTCAGCAAAGGAACATACTGTATATTGGATTATTCTCAAAATATGATTTAAAAAAATCACTCAGCCATGGCGAGCTATTCAAACGATACCTAAGCCATATGACCTTCATAAACAAAGCAATCTCCTGTGTGTTACTACTGCACTAAATTGCATTGTCATTGACGTGACTATTTCTGTGTTCTTTCCTTTTCGTAGTGTGTTTTACCTTGCAACCCCCAGGCCACGACACCATCTACATATTCTGCCCCTACTTTAATCTGTCTGATTTAAGGGATTTACACTCAACAGTTCTTCAAACATGCACAAACTCACACAGACACACACACAGACACACACACAGACACACACCCACCCACACATCTGGTTTACTTAAGCAGGATGCCAGAGAATGGAAAATGTTTACCTACGTGCTGGTTACAACAAATCAGTGTGCAGGTTCAAGGTTGCGTACAGGAAATAAGAGCTTTTTCTCTCAGGACGATAGAGAGGAAATAGGCCAGAGGAGAGAATTCAGAATGATGGAATACCAGGATGGATAGAAAGAGAGAGAAGAGTGTGCACTATTTATCTGTCAGGACTTTTTGCAGCACAAGCCTGGAAACACTGTGTCACGGGCCATAGAGCTATTCTCGCCCATCAAATACCACACTGTTTACCCTCTGCAGTTCAATCCCAAAGATGGGGAAATAAACTGAAACAAGTAGCCAGTAAAATGTAGGTGGCAGGTAGCCTAGTGGTTAGAGTGTTGGGCCAGTAACCAAAGGTTGCTGCATCGAATTCCTGAGCTGACAAGGTCTGTCATCTATCATTCTGCCCCTGAGCAAGGCAATTAACCCACTGTTCCCCGCTAGGCCGTCATTGAAAATAAGAATTTGTTTTTAACTGACTTGCCTAGACTTGCCTGTTACTCGGGCCTTTATGACTTTGTGGCTGACGACCTAGAATTAGCTTGACCCAAGACCCTGTTGACACAAACGGCTTCAACAATAACAGTAATGTGTTTTATGTGAAAAGTCGTATTAAAAAATACCCGGTTTGATAAACTAGTAGGTTAATTCCCCAGCCAAGCAGATTCAAGTAGTAGTCATTTTGGTTGTGAAGAGCATTATCAAAAAACTAAGTCCTTTCCTTATAACAAAATGCAATGTACTACTTGGTTGTTTATTGTATAACCCTGTCAGATACCGTCCCAGTCAACACCACCTCATAAGATGAGGAAGTACATTGTTTATGAGAATTGTCTTCTGCAGTTGTTTGAGAGATGTCCAGTTTGCAACCGAATGTGCAACATAGAGAACACCAACATGGGGACCCTCAGCATCACACAGACATTCACTTGTTGTTAGCGTTCCTAATAATGGAACAGGGAGGACACTTGAGTCAGGTTGGTGACATTTGACACGGTCAAAGGTAAAAAAAGTTTAGAGTTTTATCCCAATTCACCTTCATAACCTAGCCTGGTGGAGCAATCAGGTGATCATGTTTGGTAAGATCGCGCCGGAGAAGAAGGCAGACGTTTTAAGTGGCCCCAGCCATACCACCACAGTCAGAGGCTGGCACTAAGACAGCATTGAATGAGCTGTATTCCGCCAAAAGCAAACAGGAAAACGCTCAACCAGAGGCGGCACTGCTAGTAGCCAGGGACTTTAATGCAGGGAAACTTACATCCGTTTTACCAAATTTCTATCAGTATGTTAAAAGTGCAACCAGAGGACAAATAACTCTGGACCACCTATACTTCACACACAGAGACGCATACAAAGCTCTCTCTCACCCTCCTTTTGGCAAATCTGACCATAATTCCATCCTCCTGACTCCTGCTTACAAGCAAAAATTAAAGCAGGAAGCACCAGTAACTAGATCAATAAAAAAAGTGGTCAGATGAAGCAGATGCTAAGCTACAGGACTGTTTTGCTATCACTAACTGGAATATGTTCCGGGATTCCTCCGATGGCACTCAGGAGTACACCACATCAGTCATTGGCTTCATCAAAAAGTGCATCGATGAAGTCGGCCCTACAGTGGCCTTACGTACAGTGCCTTGCAAAAGTATTCATCCCCCTTGGCGTTTTTCCTATTTTGTTGCATTACAACCTGTCATTTAAATGTATTGTTATTTGGATTTCATGAAATGGACATACACAAAATAGTCCAAATTGGTGAAATGAAATGAAAAAAATGACTTGTTAAAAATATATATATTAAAAAAAACTGAAAAGGGCTGTGTGCATATTTATTCACCCTCTTTGCTATGAAGCCCCCAAATAAGATCTGGTGCAATCAATTACCTTAAGTAGTTAAAGTGTCACATGATATATATGTATATATACATCTGTTCTGAAAGGCCTCAGTGTCTGCAACACCACTAATAAAGGGGCACCACCAAGCAATTACAGGATTACAGGATTACAGGCAGCATTCGCACTGAGCTAAAGGCTAGAGCTGCCACTTTCAAGAGCTGCCACTTTCAAGGGCACAAAGAGACCAAAGATACACCTGAAGGAGCTGCAAAGCTCCACAGCGGAGATTGGAGTATCTGTCCATAGGACCACTTTAAGCCGTACACAGAGCTGGGCTTTATGGAAGTGTGTCCAAAAAAAAAGACATTGCTTCAAGAAAAAAATAAGCAAACACATTTGGTGTTCACCAAAAGGCATCTGACTCTAAACCGGAAGAATGGGCAAAAATTCCAGTGGCTAGATGTGCCAGCGGATGAGAAATCCCGCTATGCCCTCAGATGAACCATCAAACAGGCAAAGCATCAATATAGGACTAAGATTGAATCGCACAACAGCAGCTCTGACGCTCGTCGGATGTGGCAGGGCTTGCAAACCATTACAGACCACAAAGGGAAGCACAGCCGAGAGCTAGCCAGTGACACAAGCCTACCAAATGAGCTAAACTACTTCTATGCTCGTTTCGAGGCAAATAACACTGAAACATGCATGAGTGCACCGTCTGATCTGGAAGACTGTGTGATCACGCTCTCCGCAGCCGATGTTAGTAAGACCTTTAAACAAGTCAACATTCACAAGGCCGCCGGGCCAGATGGATTACCAGGACGTATACTGCGAGCATGCGCTGACCAACTGGCAAGTGTCTTCACTGACATTTTCAACCTTTCTCTGTCCAAGTCTGTAATACCAACATGTTTTAAGCAAACCACCATAGTGCCTGTGCCCAAGAACACTAAGGTAACCTGCCTAAATTACTACCAACCCTTGGCACTCACATCTGTAGCCATGAAGTGCTTTGAAAGGCTGGTCATGGCTCACATCAACACCCTGATCCCAGAAACCCTAGACCCACTCCAATTTGCATACCGCCCCAACAGATCCACAGATGATGAAATCTCTATTGCACTCCACCTGCCCTTTCCCACCTGGACAAAAGGAACACCTACGTGAGAATGCTATTCATTGACTACAGCTCAGCGTTCAACACCATAGTAACCTCAAAGCTCATAAATAAGCTAAGGAACTTGGGACTAAACACTTCCCTCTGCAACTGGATCCTGGACTTCCTGACGGGCCGCCCCCAGGTGGTAAGGGTAGGTACCAACACATCCTTCATGCTGATCCTCAACAAAGAGGCCCCTCAGTGGTGCGTGCTCAGTCCTTTCTTGTACTCCCTGTTCACTCATGACTGTAAAGCCAGGCATGACTCCAACACCATATTTACATTTGTCGATGACACAACAGTGGTAGGCCTGATTACCGACAACGACGAGACACCCTATAAGGAGGAGGTCAGAGACCTGGCAGTGTGGTGTCAGGACAACAACCTCTCCCTCAACATGTTCAAGACAAAGAAGATGATTGTGGACTACAGGAAAAAGAGATCCGAGCACACACCTGGGGCTGCAGTGGAACAGGTTTTGAGCTTCAAGTTCCTTGGTGTCCACATCACCAACAAACTAACATGGTCCCTGCACACCAAGACAGCCGTGAAGAGGGCATGACAAAATCTATTCCCCCTCAAGAGACTGAAAAGATTTGACATGGGTCCTCAGATCCTCAAAAAGTCCTGACTGTTTGGATCACTGCCTGATATTGCAACTGCTTGGCCTCCGACCGCAAGACACTACAGAGGGTAGTGCGAACAGCCCAGTACATCACTGGGGCCAAGCTTCCTGCCATCCAGAATCTCTGTACCAGATGGTGTCAGAAGAAGGCCCTAAAAATTGTCAAAGACTCCAGTCACCCTAGTCATAGACTATTCTCTTTGCTACTGCATGGCAAGCGGTACCGGAGCACCAAGTCTAGGTCAAAGAGGCTTCTTAATAGCTTCTACCCCCAAGCAATAAGACTCCTGAACATCTAGTCAAATGGCAAACTAGACTATTTGCATTGCCCCCTCCCACTTTACACTACTACTCTGCTACTCTGTTGCCATCTTGGTATAGTCACTTTAATCACTCTACCTACTTGTACATACTACCAAAACTAACTGGTGCCCCTGCACATTGACTCTGTATCGGTACCCCCCTGCATATAGTCTCGCTATTGTTATTTCACTGCTGCTCTTTTATTACTTGTTACTTTTATCTCTTATTCTAATACATATTTTTTGAAGCTGCATTGTTGGTTAGGGGCTCGTAAGTAAGCATTTCACTGTAAGGTTGTATTCGGCGCATGTGACAATTTGATTTGATTCCACCAGGCTAATCATAACGACCATTGACGTAATCAGTGCTGTGTGTGGTTGTGTGTGATCAACCAGTATCTTTGATGAGAGGCCAGGAGCTGATCTACGCTGCCATCCCCATCAATGGGGAGCTGGCAAAGACCTTACCTCCAGCTTCACCTCTTGCCTGCTCACCAATGGTCATTGATAGGGAGACCAGAATTAGGTAGGTTTAGTCCGACCGGTTCAGACTTCAACATAGTATATGTTTGTGGGTCAGATATCATCTATCCTAACTGCCATTGGTAATAGAACAGTGACTGTGTATCACGGAACCCAAAACGGCTGCGCGCGTGCGCCATCGTGCATACATTTATTTTGTCCCCCCACACCAAACGCGATCATGACATGTAAGTTAAAATATCAAAAACAAACTCTGAACCAATTACATTCATTTGGGGACAGGTCGAAAAGCATTAAACATGTATGGCAATTTAGCTAGCTTGCTTGCACATGCTAGTTAATGTGTCCTATTTAGCTTGCTGTTGCTAACTAATTTGTCCTGGGATATAAACATTGAGTTGTTATTTTACCTGAAATGCACAATGTACTCCGACAATTAATCCACACATAAAACGGTCAAATGAATCGTTTCTAGTCATCTCTCCTCCTTCCAGGATTTTTCATCTTTGAACTTACATGGTGATTGGCAGCTAAACTTTCATAGTATTACCACGACGATCTGCAAAACAGTTTGTCTTTCAATTACCCACGTGGGTATAACCAATGAGGAGATGGCACGTGGGTACCTGTTTCTATAAACCAATGAGGAGATGGGAGAGGCAGGACTTGCAGCGCGATCTGCATCAGAAATAGGAATTACTTCTATTTAACACTTGGCAACGCAGACGCTCCTTGGCGAACGCAAACAGTGTGGGTGCAATAATTGAATAACATGGATTTCTAAATGTATTTTGCAACGCTCGCACACGCGACGTGTCCGGTCTGGTCAGCATGTGAGGATTCGCAAATGCATCTATGGTGCCGGCACTTGCAAGATTATGTGATGAAGTCCCGACAGGCTTGATACTGATGTCTCTGAATGGAGAGAGACCTGGCACTCGGCATTAAAATGTTACTAGCCACAACCTTTACTTGTATTGTCTTTTTTAAATTATTGACTTGAATGGTATCAGTCAGTATGGGGAGGGAGAAACCCTGTGCATTCTGCACCAGGATCTGGGAACTCCTGTTGTATATGGGACACCACACAAGAAGGTATGACCACTTTGACATGTTTGCCAAGGTAGCCCCATAACCAGTAGACAAAGACGCCGATAGGCAAAGTATCTGTCACAGCTGGGAATGACAATGTTACTACATTTGAAAATTATCAAAACACTTAGTTTAGAATATCCACATAAATTCAGCAATTGCATTATTCTCAGATTATTCTGTAGGCTACTGAGCATACTTCTGCCTCTTGCTATTGAACTCCACCTGCAGGAGGTTTATTTGTTGTGATTGAGTGGGGGGAAACAGCTGCGGGCAAGGTTCTGACAGAAGAGTGTATTTTGGTGGTGGCAAGGACACACCCAAGAAGCACCCACATCAAGCCACACCCCCAAGTCAACTCACGTTTCACTTCTGTCATGGCCGCCAGCATTTCTTGAAGAGCAAGCCAAAATCAGCAGGTGCAGTTCCTTTAAACCCAGACTAACTAAGTCGGTGGCACAGATGGAACTATCCAAGCAGAATATACATCTCCTTCAAATATCAATATTTGGTTGCATGACAACCAAACACAATTGGAAGTTAAAGAATTGGACTAAATAGCAAAGCTCAACTTCTCAGCTGTTTTGGCGACCTGGCTACCACGCAGTGAAGCAAACCTGTGAACATCTCGCTCATCTCCATAACTGCGGTGCTGGCCGTGGCAACGTCATTTTGCTGAGTCTACCTTTAACTTGAAGATTACATGTCAAATCAACCAAAGCTTGAAACCCTAGTCCTATATGTATTGCCTATTTTTAGTTGAACCCTAGGTTGAACTGAAACAATAACTGTTCACGACTTTGCAAATACTATATAGGCCTAAATAGTATCACTGATGATATATGACTTATAAAAGGTATGGTTACATTTTATTTGCTTTGTTAAACCTACCCTTTGGAATGATTTGGATAACACCAGTGAATATATTTAGTTATTAACATGCCTATAATGTTGCTATTTTCCTTCGGCAGACAAGTCATGGAGTTTGATCTGAGGCTGTAAGGCACATGCAACTGGTGCAGCCATTATTGTCGGGCACTTCAGCGTAAGTAATGACAACATAAAGGAAATTTATGGCGCACCATCCAAACCGCTGCAGAGCGTTAATAATCCGCCCAAAAGCAAGGGATCATGGTCATCAATCATGCCAAGCAGGGAGGAGGAGGGGGAAAGAAATGGACAGCGGGGGAGGGTGAAGTGTCAAGGTCTTGAGGGGGAGAAACCATTAGGTGATAGTAAGGTGGTGGACAGAGAGAGCCGGAGGAGGGACTGCCCTAGATTTCTGCGACCTTGTGCTTTGGACTGCTTGGTGCTTCATGGACTGTGCAGAACTCTCTTGCCGCATACAGTATTTGGAGTGAGTGACTTTCATTTCATCCAGGATCCCCGTTTCAACCTGGAACATCAAATCTAATGGATAAACAATAAGAAATCATAAAGGCACAGAATTCAATTTACTCATGACAATGTTGTCCTGATGGCTGATTTATGTCCCTGGAGCTGGGAGGAAATTTTATATTGTTCCCCTTACATTCTTGCATCAAAATGTCTCAAACATAATATCTTTACAAAACATCCAACTACTGTATCAATGCAAATTTTTTAATTTCAAATAGACAATTGAGATAAAGAAAAGTACATACTATTGCTTATAGGAATAATAAAAAATAAAAATAAAACTTTGAAAATATGATATAACAAATACAGAGGAGCAAGAACACAGAGAACAAAGTATTTGATAAAAAAATAACACTTCCACTCCGGTCTAGTAAATTGGATGGTGTGTATTTTACAGGCTTTTTGCCTTCGAAGGGAGAATTGAAGATGCTGTAAAGCAACAAAGCTGTGGTAGCAAGAAGAGGGAAGTCAGATAAGCTGCAAAGTAGCTTGATCTGGACTGATCTGTTTGTGGATCTATAGACTGTAAATGCCAGTACTGGTCCCTGATGGCAGTTTGTGGCTTCTGTTGCACAAACTGATATGCTTGCAGCAAACCCAGGTAGGGTAAAAGTTGCTCATAATGAACGTTGCAGACTGAATTGATTTTAAATTACCATTAAATTACAGACACTTGGACCTGCTTGGACAAGTCACCTTTCAATCATTAGTATGAAAAGGGGAATCTATATAGTGGAATAATCTTTAATCCCTGAAAGAAAATTTGCACTCTCCTCAAATTAATCAGTAAATTATTGGAATAATGACCATAAAAGCCTGTTTCTCAACCCCTACTTTGAAGGCTTTGGCGTGATGCAGAAATACATTGACGCAGTTCATAAAATATAATTCAGTGTGTCGTGACTACAGTGCCTTGCAAAAGAATTCATCACCCATGGTGTTTTTCCTATTATATTGGATTTCATGAAATAGACATACACAAAATAGTCCAAATTGGTGAAGTGAAATTTTAAAAAATGCTATTTTTTTATTCTTAAAAATAAAATAAAAACAGAAAAGTGGTGTGCGAATATTTATTCACCACCTTTGCTATGAAGCCCCTAAATAAGATCTGGTGCAATAAATTACCTTCAGAAGTCACATAATTAGTTAAATAAAGTCCACCTGTGTGCAATCTAAGTGTCAAATGGTCTTAGTATTTATACACCTGTTTTGAAAGAGTCCCAGAGTCTGCAACATGAAGACCAAGGAGCTGTCACGTTCTGACCTTAGTTCCTTTGTTTGGTCTTTGTTTTAGTATGGTCAGGGCGTGAGTTGGGTGGGCAGTCTGTTTGTTTTTCTATGTTAGGTTTTGAGTTTGGCCTGGTATGGTTCTCAATCAGAGGCAGGTGTCGTTAGTTGTCTCTGATTGAGAATCATACTTATGTAGCCTTTTTCCACCTGGGTTTCGTGGGTGTTTGTTTTCAGTCTTTGTGTGTTTGCACCAGACAGAACTGTTTCGGTTGTTTCTTTGTTATTGAGTGTTCAGTTTTGATTATTATTAAAAATCATGAACACTTACCATGCTGCACCTTGGTCCTCACCTTCTTCCACCACAGACGATCGTTACAGGAGCTCTCCAAACAGAGCTCCTGTACAGATCAGGGTTGGGTTATAAAAAAATCTGAAACTTTGAACATCCCATGGAGCACCATTAAATCCCTTATTAAAAATGTTTAAGAATATGGCACCACAACAAACCTGTCAAAAGAGGGCCACCCATCAAAACTCACAGACCAGGCAAGGAGGGCATTAATCAGAGAGGCAACAAAGAGACCAAAGATAACCCTGAAGGAGCTGCAAAGCTTCACAGCGGAGATTGGAGTATCTGTCCATAGGACCACTTTAAGCCGTACACTCCACAGGGCTGGGCTTTATGGAAGTGTGTCCAGAAAAAAGAAAAAAAGACATTGCTTAAAGAAAAAATAAGCAAACATGTTTGGTGTTTGCCAAAAGCCATCTGGGAGACTCCCCCAACATATTGAAGAAGGTACTCTGGTCAGATGAGACTACAATTGAGCTTTTTGGCCATCAAGGAAAACCTTATGTCTGGCGCAAACCCAACACCTCTCATCACCCCGAGAATCCTATCCCCACAGTGAAGCATGGTGGTGGCAGCATCATGCAGTGGGGATGTTTTTCATCGGCAGGGACTGGGAAACTAGTCAGAATAGAAGGAATGATGGATGGTGCGAAATACAGGGAATTTCTTTGGAGAAACCTGTTACAGTCTTCCAGATATTTGAGACTGGGACAGAGGTTCACCTTCCAGCAGGACAATGACCCTAAGCATACTGCTAATGCAACACTTGAGTGGTTAAAGGGGAAACATTTAAATGTCTTGAAATGGCCAAGTCAACACCCAGATCTCAATCCAACTGAGAATCTGTGGTATGACTTAAAGATTGCTGTACACCAACGGAACCCATCCAACTTGAAGGAGATGAAGCAGGTTTGCCTTGAAGAATGGGCAAAAATCCCAGTGGCTAGATGTGCCAAGCTTATAGAGACATAACCAAAGAGACATGCAGCTGTAATTGCTGCAAAAGGTGTCTCTACAAAGTATTGACTTTGGGGGGCGGAATAGTTATTTTTTGTGTTATTTCTTGTTTGTTTCACACAAAAAAAGATTTTGCATCTTCAAAGTGGTAGGCATGTTGTGTAAATCAAATCATACAAACCCCCCAAAAATATATTTTAATTCCAGGTTGTAAGCCAACAAAATGGGAAAAATGACAAGGGGGGTGAATACTTTTGCAAGTCAATGTATGTCTCTTAAACAGGCTGTCCCTTGGGACAGCATGACTTGTCTGAAGCCCCCTGGGTGATAGTGTCAGAGTGTGTGTTCATTAGACCAGGAAGTGGAGACTGGTGACTGATTTCATAGGACCCCCATGGATGGCCATGACCGTGTGTTTATTCAGTCTATCTTCAGAAAGGACCTTCCTCAGAAAGTTTTTATTGGCCCCTGATTAAGACCACGGCTGAATCATTCAGCGGGAGGACAGACACGGGGGGTAAATGCAGCTCACGCAAGTACACTGTGAGAGATGTTAATAATGGAGAAGGCATCTGTTCCAATTAATATGCCCCTTCAAATCAAATCCCTATTTACATTTCCTAACTAGGTCATAGTCTCCATGGTGCAATAGGTTAAAATGAATTGGCTTCTTTAAAACATCTTTAAAATGTGGGTTACAGCGCTAGAGGATCTCCCCCCAAAAAGTTTGGATCGTCTTTCCCCTCGTGGGGCACTGTGATTGGAAGATGAATGTTTGGGAATGGAATAAATTGTCAACGTATTGTGACGTAGAATCTAACAAAACCGGAAAAAACATTGCATTTGAAAGAAATAAATCAAATTGACAGTGAAATTTTTACCACAGCATTATGTAATCATTGTAACCAATTTTCAACATAGATACATTTTTGAATATATTGAATTTGTACCTTGGAAACAATGTCAGATCTGACAGTTATATTCACTATCAGAAAAAATATATAGACTGGGCAATAACTCCTACTGGAGTGTTGATCAATCTACGGCTTTTCATTTGGTCTCCTATCCAGGGTTTTAACCAAGCCCAGCCCTTAGCTCCGATATTTGTCACTGACTACTACTACTACAGTATGTGCTATCTTGAGAAGTATTAATCAGAGGTCTCATAACCCTTGCCTGCAGTCAAATGACCTAGTGGCCTCATGGGTTGAATGTTATTAATATTTCTCAGAAATGCTTCTATTTCAAGCTGTGTTGTTATATTTCAGTCTTCTGTGATGCACTGTGCATTCGTAAAGTATTCAGACCCCTTGACTTTTTCCACATTTTGTTACGTCATAGCCTTATTCTAAAATTGATTAAATAGTTTTTTCCCCCTCAATCAATCTACACACAATACCCATAATGACAAAGCAAAAACAGTTTTTTTTAAACATTTTTGCAAATATATATTTAAAAAAACTGAAATATCACATTTACAAATGTATTCAGACCCTTCACTCAAGACTTTGTTGAAGCACCTTTGGCAGCGATTACAGCCTTGAGTTTTCTTGGGTATGATGCTACAAGCTTGGCACACCGGTATTTGGTGTGTTTCTCCCATTCTTCTGTGCAGATCCTCTCAAGCTATGTCAGGTTGCACAGCTATATTCAGGTCTCTCCAGAGACGTTTGATCTGGTTCAAGTCCGGGCTGTGGCTGGGCCACTCAAGGAGTCTTAGAGACTCGTCCCGAAGCAACTCCTGCATTGTCTTGGCTGCGTGCTTAGGGTCAAACATTCCCACAGCATGATGCTGCCACCACCATGCTTCACCGTAGGGATGGTGCCAGGTTTCCTCCAGACATGACCTTGGCATTCAGGCTAAAGAGTTCAATCTTGGTTCCATCAGACCAGAGAATTTTTTTTTGTCGTGTTCTAAGAGTCCTTTAGGTGCCATTTAGCAAACTCCAAGCGGGCTGTTTTTATTTTTAATACCATTTGCAAAAATGTCAAAAAAACTGTTTTCGCTTTGTCATTATGGAGTGTCGATTGATGAGGGACACTTTCCAAATGCACTGTACAGTATATAAAGTGTAACATTGGGATGCAAACTAAAAATTTAATACATTTCAACTCTATATCTGACATTGTGCAGGTGTCTTCTTTTTTAAGCCCGTACCCATGTTTGTGAGGTGGATACTTTTGTTTCAAAGTAGATTTTTTTAAAGACTTCCAAGAAAAACTCTGTGTGACCCTGATTTAGCTCACTGCAGTAAAAGGTTAGCAAAGCAGGCAGCCTGACACGAGTACATTAACTAAATGGTATTACTTATTGTCTCTGGTGACCAGTCGTCCTTGGGACCTGCATTTTATCCCGTTCTTGTCTCTGTATGGTGTTAAGGCACACATGGCAGATCTACATCACGGTGACACTCAGAAGCCCACATTAATGGAGGCTTCATGGGGCATAGCATGCCAAACTGTCATGCTTCATCATGGGAACTGTAAACGGGATAAAAAGAGGTGTTTTTGTCAGCTCTCTAGGATAGCACCAAGGCTTTCCATTGGTCTGAGCAAGGTTGTTTTTTTCAGACCGTCTGCAGAGTAACAAAGGGAGCAGGATTTCTCTAGAACTGCCTGTTGAGTGAAGCACTGATTCTTACCAATTCTTTATTCAAGACCTCAAGCTCAATGGCACCCCGCTGCAAAACCCTTCAACTCCCCCTCTCCTCCCTCCCTCACTCCATCCATTATTCCCTCCCTCCATCTCCTACTCCTCTTCCTCCATCACAAAATTGTGTTCTTCTCATTGGCTGCCTGACTCCTACACTGTGAGTGAAGGTCAGCTTGCACCAGCCACAACAGGCTCCCCACCGTTCCCATCGGCCCCCTCTAAGAGAATTACTTCTCTTCTCTTTATGGGCAATTCCACGCCAGCGGGAGCAGAACATATTTTTGGTTACTCAGATTGTTTTAGCAATTCTCACATAGGAACTTCAAAAGAACGAAGGATGTTTGACATGCTTTTTACATTTGTATCACAAACCATTTTTGAGAAACTGTACATGATACAGACAACATATTGGTGCCATAATAGTCCTTATAGTGTGCACTAACATATGGAGTATGTCTAGATTCTGAAATACACATTTTCATGTTAATTTATTCAACATTATAAACATTTATTTGAATATCTCAAAACTCATTTTTGATTTTGTTCATTTTAAGACATATTGTTGGGAAAAATATACTCTACAAGTACATCCAATTTCCAGAGTTGGCTCCCTGCTAATAATTAAGTTCTGATTAATTTTATGAGCATCCCCAACACAAACTTAAAAAGGCAAATCAAACAATGAAGTTTCTATGTGAGAATTGCTAAAACAATCTGAGACACAAAAAAAATATTCTGCTCTCGCTGGCGTGGAAGCGCCCTTATGTTGCTTCACTGTCTATGAGTTATTCTTGGCCTGGTCAAGCAAGACCATTTTAAATAAAACACCAAAATACTGGAGAAATATTCTGAAATATTCTGAAAGCTATCGGTACTTTTGTTGAGTAAAGATTTTGCAAGCTCCTAAAATATGTGAATCATTATTCATTTATCTAAGCTATGAATATTTATTGGCAGGCTAATAGTATATTTTTTTAGCAAACACCTTAAAGGTGAAAAACTATGATAAAAATAGCTGCGAGCAGCAATGAACGGGGTTCACAGAATGACATGTAGGATATATTGTAGGATATCCCGTAGGATATCTTCCTTTGTAATCAGTGAAAGCAATGCCATGTCTTTCAATGCCACAAGAATTATACAAATGAAGCTTAGTCTAGTGCTGTAGGTAGGTAATCATTCTAAAAATCCTTATTTAATTATTGAGTTTATATCGGGGACGTTAATGCAGGTAAACTTAAATCCGTTTTACCAAATTTCTACATGTCACGTGTGCAACCAGAGTAGAGGTCGACCGATTATGATTTTTTTCAGCGCCGATACCGATACCATTTATTGGAGGACCAAAAAAGCCGATGCCGATTAATCGGACAATTTATTTTATTTATTTGTAATAATGACAATTACAACAATACTGAATGAACACTTTTAATATAATACAGTAATAAACAGTGCAATGCTTGATGCACAATGAAGAGCTGCTGGCAAAAGGCACGAAAGTGCTGTTTGAATGAATGTTTACGCACCTGCTTCTGCCTACCACCGCTCAGTCAGATACTTAGATACTTGTATGCTTGTATGCTCAGTCAGATTATATGCGATGCAGGACACACTAGATAATATCTGGTAATATCATCAACCATGTGTAGTTAACTAGTGATTATGATTGACTGATTGTTTTTATAAGATAAGTTTAATACTAGCTAGCAACTTACCTTGGCTTACTGCATTCGCATCCTTGTGCACTCTTTGTGGAGTGCACAAGGACAAGTTAACTGTAAGTTTGCAAGATTGGATCCCCCGAGCTGACAAGGTAAAAATCTGTCGCTCTACCCCTGAACAAGGCAGTTAACCCACCCTTCCTAGGCCGTCATTAAATATAAGAATGTGTTCAACCTGATGGGGCTATGGGAAATACTGCCCCCTTTTGGATGAATGGTGTGTCCAAAGTAAACTAAAAAAAAAACTGTCAAAAATTGCTAATATATGCATATAATAATTATTATTGAATAGAAAACACTCTAAAGCTTCTAAAACCGTTCGAATTATGTCTGTATGTAAAGCAGAACTCAAAGGGCAGCCATTCTCCCAAACACTCTCTCCCTCCTTAGAAAATTCCTCCAAATTTGACGTCATCGCCCCCACCCTTGCCAACCAGCTATGGCTCTGGGAACAGTTTCTATCTCTTCAGCGCGCTCCCGTCTTACAGTGAGATGTGCAACGGAGAAAATAGCACGAGCTTTGACTGCTTGGTGGGCCAAATACTGAGGTGTCACGAGTTTTCAGGAGCGCGCTCTGGAAAAACGGACGTTTTTTCCAAGCTGGTTGAAGTGAGTTCGTTATTTGATTTAATCGCCAATTGTTTTGTACGTTAAAAACATCCTAAAGCTTGATTCTGCATTTAGTTTGACCAGTTTAGTCGAAATATAATATGTAAATTTGAAGTTTTGATGCGCAATTTTCGTGATCAGAAGTCCTTTTTGGGGTAATTCACCTGAAGATGTTAGCTTTTGCTAATACAAAGACACACCAACTGCAACCAAACGTTATATTAGGTAAGTATAACTCCTTCCACGGCATTCTTGTCGAAGACCATCAAAGGTAAGGGAATATTTATGTTATAAAATTGTATTTTTGTCGAATCCAACATAGTAGAGAAATAATGCTAATGGCTGAGCGCCGTCTCAGATTATTGAATAGTGAACGAATTCTGTAACGTTAAAAATAAATGTAACACAGCGTTTGCATTAGGAAGAAGTGTATCTTTCTAAATATATGTAGAACATGTATATTTAGTCAAAGTTTATGATGTTTATTGCTGTTATCTGGCATTAGCTGCTGGAGATATTTATAATTTCTCCGGTCATTTCTGCTGCATTTCTTGAACATGGCTGAATGTAAATGGAGATTTATGGATATAAATTGCATATTATTGAAAAAAACATAAATGTACTGTGTAACATGTGCTATTACTGTCATCTGAGGAAGATTTTCAAAAGATTAGTGAATTATTTTTCTTTTAATCCTGCGTTTGTGATTGTGCTAATTTGCATAGCCATGTGGCTACATATTGTATGTTTCCCTAGTGGTGGTTTAACATAAATATGTGCTATGTTTTCGCTGTAAAACATTTTAAAATTCTGACATGCTGGGTAGATGAACAAGGTGTTTATCTTTCATTTAAGCTATTGGACTTGTTAATGTGTGGAGGTTAAATATTTTTAAGAATATTTTTGCTTTCCCTGCGCCACCGTTGTGGGCTGAAGGGGAGGGGGGGTTCCCAGTTGGGAACCCCTAGCCCCATTTAACTGACTTGCCTAGTTAAATAAAGATTAAATAAAGGTGTAAAAAAAACTAAGAAAAAGATCAGGGTCCAAAAATACAGATTTCTGATTGTTATGAAAACTTGAAATCGGCCCTAATTAAATCGGCCATTCCGATTAATCGGTCGACCTCTAAACCAGAGGGGAAAAAACTCTAGACTACCTTTACTCCTGACACAGAAACGCGTACAAAGCTCTCCCTCGCCCTCCATTTGGCAAATCTGACCATAATTATATCGTCCTGATTCGTGTTTACAAGCTAAAACTAAAGCAGGAGAAGCACCAGTGACTCAGTCAATTAAAAAAGTGGTCAGATGAAGCAGATGCTAAGCTACAGGGCTGTTTTGCTAGCACAGACTGGAATATGTTCTGGGATTCTTCCGATGGCATTGAGGAGTACATCATATCAGTCACAGGCTTCATCAATAAGTGCATCGATGACGTCGTCCCCACAGTGAACGTACGTGCATACCCCAACCAGAAGCCATGGATTACAGGCAACCTCCACACTGAGCTAAAGGGTAGAGCTGCCACTTTCAAGGAGCGTCAGATGTGGCAGGGCTTGCAAACTATTACATTTTAACAAAAGGAAGCACATCTGCGAGCTGCCCAGTGACACGAGCCTACCAGACGAGTTAAATTACTTCATGCTCGCTTCAAGGCAAATAACACTGAAACATGCATGAGAGCATCAGTTGTTCTGGACAACTGTGTCATCACACTCTCCATTGCCAATGTGACTAAGACTTGAATAAGTAACAGGTCAACATTCACCAGGCCACAGGGCCAGATGGATTACCAGGATGTGTACTCCGAGCATGCGCTGACCAAGTGTCTTCACTGATATTTTCAACCTGTCCTTGACTGAGTCTGTAATACAAACATGTTTCAAGCAGACCAACACAGTTCCTGTGCCAAGAGCACTAAGGTAACCTGCCTAAATGACTACCGACCCGTAGCACTCTCGTCTGTAGCCATGAAGTGCTTTGAAAGGCTGGTCATGGCTCACATCAACACCCTGATCCCAGAAACCCTAGACCCACTCCAATTTGCATACCGCCCCAACAGATCCACAGATGATGCAATCTCTATTGCACTCCACACTGCCCACCTGGACAAAAGGAACCACACTGCCCACACTTTCCCACCTGGACAAAAGGAACACCTATGTGAGAATGCTATTCATTGACTACAGCTCAGCGTTCAACACCATAGTAACCTCAAAGCTCATCAATATGCTAAGGACCCTGGGACTAAACACCTCCCTCTGCAACTGGATCCTGGACTTCCTGACGGGCCGCCCCAAGGTGGTAAGGGTAGGTACCAACACATCCTTCACGCTGATCCTCAACACGGGTGCCTCTCAGGGGTGCATGCTCAGTCTTCTTATGTACTCCCTGTACATTCATGACTGCATGGCCAGGCACGACCATCATTAAGTTTACCGATGACACAACACCGACAACAATGACACCTTCTCCCTCAACGTGATCAAGACAAAGGAGATGATTGTGGACTACAGGAAAAGGTAGACTGAGCAAGCCCCCATTCTCATGAACAGGGCTGTAGTGAGGCAGGTTGAGAGCTTCAAGTTCCTTGGTGTCCACATCACCAACAATCTAACATGGTCCAAACACACCAAGACAGTCGTGAAGAGGGCACGACAAATCCTATTCCCCCTCAGGAGACTGAAAAGATTTGGCATGGGTCCTCAGATCCTCAATCACTTCTACAGCTGCACCATCGAGAGCATGTTGCATCACTGGTTGCATCACTGCCTGGTATGGAAACTGCTCGGCCTCCGACCGCAAGGCACTACAGAGGGTAGCACAGTACATCACTGGGGCCAAGCTTCCTGCCTTCCAGTACCTCTATACCAGGCGGTGTCAGAGGAAGGACCTAAAAATTGTCAAAAGACTCAAGCCACCCTAGTCATAGACTCGTCTCTCTGCTACCGCACGGCAAGCGGTACCCCCAAGCCATAAGACTCCTGAACAGCTAATCAAATGGCTACCCAGACTACTTGCATTGTCCCCCCCCCCTTACGCTGCTGCTACTCTCTGTTTATTATCTATGTATTGTCACTTTACCTTTACCTACATGTACATATTCCCTCAATTACCTCAACTAACCGGTGCCCCTGCACATCGACTCTGTACCGATACCCCATTGTGTATAGCCTCGCTATTGTTATTTTACTGTTGCTCTTTAATTATTTGTTACTTATTTTATTTATTTTTTCCTATATATTTTTTTACTTAACACTTACATTTTCTTTAAACTGCATCATTGATTAAGTGCTTGCAAGTAAGAATTTCACTGTAAGGTCTCCTCCACCTGTTGTATTCGGCACATGACAAATAACATTTGATTTGATATAACAGTTTCAAGTTGATAGGCCACTGTGGCGTGGATTTACAGTGGCTTAAATGGACATGTGAAATCTGATTTTTGATTTATCAATAACTCTTTGACCAATCCCTTAACTTTTCTCAAACTAAGTCAAGACATGTAACATGGGCCCCCCATTTTTGTGAATCTGAGTTTTAGGCCATGAGAAGAAGATTTGTTATGATTATTTTAAGCATTACATATTCAAAAATTTTAAATATCAATGCCAAGCTTAATTTGGTACATCATGGTAATGTCTTTGATGACCCTAAAACGTTTTTGAAGTTGATAGTCCATTATGGAGTGGATTTACAAAGGATTTAACACTAAAACTGCTGGGCCTCGAGGGACCCCCCTTCAAGCTATTGAGCAGTTATTTTGACTGCAACAATTTAACAGTATAATTAATACATTTCATGTATGCTATCATAAAACAATCTCTTGGTTGTGTTTAGGAAGGTCAAGATAACATTAGAATACTTTTTTTATTAACACAATAGCATTTTCATTAGTTTGTTGCTGTAGGCTATATGTATATAAAAAAAACAAAAGAATAATAAATAAAAAACACTTTAATTGTTCAATCGATTTTATTCGTGGAGTGTCCTTTTTACAACTATAAAACAGAAAGTGTATGTGTGGAACAAGGTAACAGCATCTTCTTATAACAACAAAATTGAAACAATTGCCCAAAATAACCCAACCACCAAGACACAAGACGCACAGTCAAATTATGAAAACATCAGTAGTCTAAATATCATTATAATCACCAAGTGTGCTTGACAAATAGTAAAAATCACAACAAAAGTAATAATGGCATTATAATGAATATAAGTGTCGATCTGACAGTCAAGGATAGTCAATTATTTATACCATGGTGAATTTCTCTGTTTCTTTGTCATCCAAATGCGATCCCGTGACATGGTTTCTCCAAAGAAAAGTGTCCCATCCATGTCTGACCAGAAGCTCTCCATATGCTCACTCTTTCCACGGAATGCTCCACAAACATACAGGATTGAAATGAAGGCTTCCAGCTCATCAACAGACATATCCCAGGCAGTGTTTCCTTGCTACGTGTGTGCCTTCCATGCTGACCACACTGCTCGCACGAATGTTGATTTTGTCCACCCACAGAAGACTCGATCAGAATACGCAGGTTGAAATATCAAAACAAACTCTGAACCAACTATATTCATTTGGGGACAGATCAAAAAGCATTAAACATTTATGGCAATTTAGCTAGCTAACTTGCTGCTGCTAACTAATTTTTCCTGGGATATAAACATTGTGTTGTTATTTTACCTGAAATGCACAAGGTCCTCTACTCCGACAATTAATTCACAGATACTAATCTCTCCTCCGTTGGGCTTCTTCTTCTACTTTGGACTTTATATGGCGGTTGGCAACCAACTTTAAGGTGCATTACCACCACCAACTGGACTGGAGTGTGGACCTCAGTTCATCTTTCAAATCACCCATGTGGGTATATGCTCCTAAAATCCAATGGGGAGATGGGAGAGGCGGGACTTACAGGGCGTCAAGAGTCACAAATAAAAGTAATATTTTAGCGCCTGGCTACACAGACGCACGTTGATTCGCTTAAGTAGTGTGGGTACAATGATTGAATAACATGTATGTGTACAATTATTTTGCAACTCTCGTGCATGCTACGCGGGCTGAGTGGTCAGCACCTCAGTACCTGAATGTTGTAGCACGTCCATGACACATAAACAATGAAAGCTGGTGAGAGCATTGCTGATGTTGTTTTTTGCATGAGATCTAGGGCCTGCTTTCTCAGTGATGACATTTTGTGCAGATAATCTGCCCGTAGCATTGTCCCTGGCTTGTTCCATCTAAATGGTGCCTTCCCTTCTGCTCTCCTGTCTCACCGTTTCATTTGGTAGTGGTGTGCTCAGTGTACACAGTTCTTGCTTTTTTGCGCGTAGGGTTCGGGGGTGTAGGTTATTCAGGCTGAGGCTCAGAATCAAAGAATAATCATCAGATGGTCATGATTAACTTCTTCCATGACATCTGAGTCGTTTTTGTTCAGATCTTGTAGCAGCACTAACGCAGCATGTGCATCTGAAATGTTTTTTTTCCTCCTCTGACGAGGAGTATGAAATATCAGACCAATGTGCAGCGTGGTAAGTTTCCATAATATATGTAATAAACTGAACACAGAATACAAAAGAACAAGAGAAATAAATGAAAAACCGAAACAGTTCTGAATGGAAAACACAGACACAGAAAACAATCACCCACCACTCAAAATTGGAAAACAGGCTACCTAAGTATGGTTTCTCAATCAGAGACAACGATTGCCAGCTGCCTCTGATTGGGAACCATACCAGGCCAAAAACAGAGATAGAAAACATAGAACGCAAAACATAGAATGCCCACCCCAACTCACCAAACTAAAAATAGAGGCTAAAATAGAGACCTAAGGTCAGGACGTGACAGCATCCATTCTTCTTTGTGTTCTTGCCATTGTCAATACCGCACACTTTCACTGTGTACTCCAAGTAGGCCAGAGTGGACTGATAAAACTGCTTGGATTTGGTGGACTGATACTGGGTACATACCATGTTCAGTTTATAATTTGAATATACCAATACAATAGAATGGCCCGTCCTGCTCTTCATTCAAATTTGGTGATTACATAATTATGCATCGTTCGCTTCCCCATTGCTCATCAACTCACCCATTCTCCCACATCCTACTGTACTTTACTTCAATTATTAGTTTTTATACAGTGCCTTCGGAAAGTATTCAGACCCCTTGACTTTTTGTTCCGTTACAACCTTATTCTAAAATTGATTAAATCATTTTTTATCCTCATCAATCTACACCTAATACACCATAATGACAAAGCAAATAGGTTTTTAGAAATGTTTGCTAATTTACAATTTTCAGACCCTTTACTCAGTACTTTGTTGAGCGATTACCTCATTGGGTCTTCTTGAGTATGACGCTACAAGTTTGGCACACCTGTATTTGGGGAATTTCTCCCATTCTTCTCTTCAGATCCTATGAAGCTATGTCAGGTTGGAACGTCTCATAGCAAAGGGTTTGAATACTTACGTTAAAAGTTATGTTTTTAATTTTTAATACATTTGCAAAAAAAATCTAAAAACCTGTTTTCGCTTTGTCATTATGTGGTATTGTGTGTAAAAAAATATATATTTAATCCATTTTAGAATAAGGCTGTAACATAACAAGATGTGGAAAAAGGCAAGAGGTCTGAATACTTTCCAAAGGCACTGTATGTGTGAGATTTGTTTAGGTTCAGTTGCAAGGCAATTATTAGGGTGATTGTCAACTGGGCACAGCACATTCCAGTGTCAGGAGAAGGAGTGGAGCAGGTCCTACTGTGGAAAAAGGAGGGGAAATGGGGAAAACCATCAAAAAATGGCATGCCCTCATAAAACTGGTTATAACTCCAGTTCTGTTTGTGATATTAAGATTCTAACAACGGCAGTGTGTATATAGACTTATTTAGGAAAAGTCATTGATGGAGGGGGACATGATGTCAGAGTAATACATTTTTTATTTTTTATTCATGAGCAGAATGACTGCTTTACCGGTTCTAGTGTTAAATGGACACGTACAATCAGATGTTCTGATTTATCAAAAACTCTGCCACCACTTAACCAATCCCTTAGCTTAGATGGAGAAACATCTATCCTGTCAGACCTTATGGGTCCTTGAGGCAAATGTGCTCAGCATTAGGAAAGTCACCTACATAGAAGGTTTCAAGTCTCTTGGTCAAACGGGGCGGCGGATAGTAGGGTCCAAGTGAGATTGCTTCTAAAAGCTCCCCCTATAGGCCAAACATTTGTTTTACCAAGTTACTCATGGCCTCTAGTTGATCCTTGCCAAATGACAAAAAAAAGTTAGAGCAAAGAAGAGTTCAGGTCAGAGTGGCTGTGGTTAGAGAAGAAGAGATGTTTCATCATGGGGTCATGCTCCTCTCTTCACTTCACCTGTCCCTCAAATATCTTATTCTGAACTCTCCGCACTGCATCACTGCATAGGAAATCGGCAGTGAGCGAAAAAAAGGTTTTCTTCTTATTGAAGGAGAATATCATGCACACTATATTGTGGTCTCAGTGGCTGCATGCTGTGCTGTGCTGCCTGCCCACTCACTTCCTGACATTATCCGAGCATGTAGGCTTATATATTTGCACAACTTTTATCGAGCCAGCCATGCCACGGTGCAAGCCTGGCTGAGCCGAACATTTTATTCTGTCCAGTAAAGATGAAACGTTCCCAACTCTACATAATAAAATGTTACGTAATTGAGTAGAGAGTGAATCCGGTGACAATCAACCTTTCATATTAATTTTCAAATAGCTCGACTTCAAAGAGAACGTTATTAAATCTGACGGCAGTAAAATGGAAGCCTGGTGAAGCTAGTGAAATAATAGGATATAGTACAGACTTCATGGCTTTTAGCTATTCTTATAGTTCACTTCAAAGCAGTGCTTTAACATTTCACACACATAAATATGCAGCATGTTGTTGTATGTTGTAATCTATGCAATGTATTGATGTTTATTTACCTTTATTTAACCAAGAACGAGTCAAATAAGGAGTGAGAAGGATCGCTCATAATTTAATCTTAGATTACTTCACTGCAGTAGGGAGATAATACTTTTACAGCAAATTCAAATGAGAAAAAAATAGTGGGAAGAGGAATCAAATTTGAGTTATATAGTGATAATGCTATTTCCCCCCCTCCGTTTGACCTCATTTTAGATCACACTGCCTAAATATGAGAGGGTGTCATGCAGAGGTAGAACCAAGTTACTATTATTCGAGTCAAGCAAGTCTCAAGTCGCAAGGTCCAAGTCGTGTCAAATCAACCTTACCGTGAAACGCTTACTTACAAGCCCTTAACCAACAATGCAGATCAAAAAATAGAATTAATAAAATATTTACTAAATAAATGGAAGTTAAACAAATGTAATTAATCACAAGGTAACACAAGAAATGTACATAACAATAATGAGGCTATTTACAGGGGGTACTGGTACAGAGTCGATGTGCGGGGGATACAGGTTAATCGAGGTAATTTGTAAAGTGACTATGCATAGATAATAAACAGCAAGTGGCAGCAGTGTAAAAACAAATGCTAATAGTCCGGGTGGCCATTTGATTAGTTTAGTTGTTCAGGAGTCTTATGGCTTGGGGGTAGAAGCTGTTTAGGAGCCTTTTGGTCCTTTACTTCTATGCATCTGTTGGGTGGTATGCAAATTGGGTATAGGGTTCTGGCATGATGGAGTTGATGTGAGCCATGACCAGCCTTTCAAAGCACTTCATGGCTACCGACGTGAGTGCTACTGGGCGATAATCATTTATGCAGGTTACCTTCGCTATCTAGGGCACAGGGACTATGGTGGTCTGTTTGAAATGTAGGTATTACAGACTCGGCCAGGGAGAGGTTTAAAATGTCAGTGAAGACATTTGCCAGTTGGTCCGCATGCTTTGAGTACATGTCCTAGTAATCCATTCTGACACCTCAGCATTATGAATGTTGAAAGGTATTGCTCATATCGGTTACCGAGAGCGTGATCACACAGTCGTCCAGAACAGCTGGTGCTCTCATACATGCTTCAGTGTTTCTTGCCTCAAAGCGAGCATAAAAGGCATTTCGCTTGTCTGGTAGGCTTGTGTCACTGGGCAGCTCACTGCTGGGTTACTCGCAGCCGTTTATAGTCCTTAATACACTGCTCAAAAAATAAAGGGAACACTTAAACAACACAATGTAACTCCAAGTCAATCACACTTCTGTGAAATCAAACTGTCCACAATAAATGTCACATGCTGTTGTGCAAATGGAATAGACAACAGGTGGAAATTATAGGCAATTAGCAAGACACCCCCAATAAAGGAGTGGTTCTGCAGGTGGTGACCACAGACCATTTCTCAGTTCCTATGCTTCCTGGCTGATGTTTTGGTCACTTTTGAATGCTGGCGGTGCTTTCACTCTAGTGGTAGCATGAGACGGAGTCTACAACCCACACAAGTGTCTCAGGTAGTGCAGCTCATCCAGGATGGCACATCAATGCGAGCTGTGGCAAGAAGGTTTGCTGTGTCTGTCAGCGTATTGTCCAGAGCATGGAGGCGCTACCAGGAGACAGGCCAGTACATCAGGAGACGTGGAGGAGGCCGTAGGAGGGCAACAACCCAGCAGCAGGACCGCTACCTCTGCCTTTGTGCAAGGAGGAGCAGGAGGAGCACTGCCAGAGCCCTGCAAAATGATCTCCAGCAGGCCACAAATGTGCATGCGTTTGCTCAAACAGTCAGAAACAGACTCCATGAGGGTGGAATGATTGGCAAATTCACCACTGGCGCCCAGTGCTCTTCACAGATGAAAGCAGGTTCACGCTGAGCGTGACAGAGTCTGGGGACGCCGTGGAGAAAGTTCCTCTGCCTGCAACATCCTCCAGCATGACCGGTTTGGCGGTGGGTCAGTCATGGTATGGGGTGGCATTTCTTTGGGGGGCCGCACAGCCCTCCATGTGCTCGCCAGAGGTAGCCTGACTGCCATTAGGTACCGAGATGAGATCCTCAGACCCCTTGTGAGACCATATGCTGGTACAGTTGGCCCTGGGTTCCTCCTAATTCAAGACAATGCTGGACCTCATGTGGCTGGAGTGTGTCAGCAGTTCCTGACACACACACACTTGAGCACATCTGGGACATCATGTCTCGCTCCATCCACCAACGTTGCACTACAGACTGTCCAGGAGTTGGCGGATGCTTTAGTCCAGGTCTGGGAGGAGATCCCTCAAGAGACCATCCCCCACCTCATCAGGAGCATGCCCAGGCGTTGTAGGGTGGTCATACAGGCACGTGGAGCCCACACACACTACTGAGCCTCATTTTGACTTGTTTTAAGGACATTACATCAAAGTTGGATCAGCCTGTAGTGTGGTTTTCCACTTTAATTTTGAGTGTGACTCCAAATCCAGACCTCCATGGGTTGATACATTTGATTTCCATTTATCATTTTTTGTGATTTTGTTGTCAGCACATTCAACTATGTAAAGAAAAAAGTATTTAATAAGAATATTTCATTCATTCAGATCTAGGATGTGTTGTTTTAATGTTCCCCTTATTTTTTTGAGCAATGTAGTTTTCAAGCCCTGCCACATCCGACAGTCCTGTAGCATCCGCATCATCTGACCACTTCTGCATTGAGCAAGTCACTGGTACTTCCTACTTTAGTTTTTGCTTGTAAGCAGGAATCAGAAGGATGAATTATGGTCAGAATTGCCAAATGGAGGGCGAGGGAGAGCATTGTATGCGTCTCTGTGTGTGGTGTGAAGGTGGTCTAGAGTTTTTTCCCCCTCTGGTTGCACATGTGACATGCTGGTAAAAATGAGGCAAAACAGATTTAAGTTTGCCTGCATTAAAATCCCCGGCCACCCGGAGCGCCTCTTCTGGATGAGCATTTTCTTGTTTGCTTATGGCCTTATACAGCTCGTTGAGCGCGGTCTTAGTGCCAGCATCGGTTTGTGGGGGTAAATAGATGGATATGAATAATATAGATGTGAACTCTCTTGGTAGATAGTGTGGTCTACATCTTATCATGAGGTATTAATATTAGACATTGCGCACCACAAGTTATTGACAAATAGACACACACCCCCACCCCTCGTCTTACCAGACGTAGCTGCTCTGTCCTGCCGAAAAACGGAGAAGCCAGTCAGATCTATATAATCCGTGTCGCCATTCAGCCAAGTCTCGATGAAACACAAGATATTACAGTTTTTAATGTTTCATTGGTAGGATATTCTTAATCGTAGATCGTCCAGTTTGTTTTTATTATTGGCACGAAGGCCAATAATACAGAGGGTGGTTTACTCACTCGCCGACAAATTCTCACCTGGCACCCAAACTTCTGCCCCTGTATTCAAACTAAATTTTGTTTTGAGTCCCAAGTAGAATGGGTCATCTCGAGTCAAGTCCAAGTCGTGCATTCTAAGAGCCATTTTCAAGATTCAAGTCAAGTAAAAAAAACTTACAGTCTACACTTTTGATTATGTAATAATTTTTAACAACAAATTCCAAATGCAAGCTACAAAAGTATTGAAAATCCCAGAGACCTTTACAATATGGACAGGGCACACTACATTGCCAAAAATATGTGGACACCCCATCAAATGAGTGGATTTGGCTATTTCAGCCACACCCGTTGCTGGCAGGTGTATCAAATTGAGCACAAAGCCACGCAATCTCCATAGACAAACATTGGCAGTAGAACGGCACGTACTGAAGAGCTCAGTGACTTTCAACATGGCACTGTTAACAACTCAGTTCTTCAAAATGTGTGCCCTGCTAGAGCTGCCCCGGTCAACTGTAAGTGCTGTTATTGTGAATTGGAAACATGTTGAAGCAACAACGGCTCAGCAGCGAAGTGGTAGGCCACACAAGCTTAAAGAACAGGACTGGCATCCAGCCATCCACACACAGTTTAGCAATATCATCCTAGAGCTCAAACATACCTTAAATAATATAGCTTTAGAGCAAGCCTTTTTTTCCACACGATACATCTCTTTCTGTTATTCAGATGTCCACTTTCACCATCTTTTGTTTCTCCTCAGATGACAAAACTTGGTCAACTTGAACCCATGAAAAATTCACCAACCGTTTACTCGCAAAATCTCACATCATGCATTATGTAAGCCGAGAAATCAGGAGAGAGTTCCCTGTCTCCCTTTTCCTCTCCTCACTCGCCCAGCTTCAGAGGAGGAGATGTATGCTTAGAAACCACCAGCTCCGCTTTCACTGGAGAACTCTCACCCTACTGCTCCTTTTCTATGCTCAAAATCATTCAATTCGGCCCGGGGGAATTTTAAGTAAAAACATTTTCAGGATAATTCCCGATGTCGCCCATGAGCCAAAATGAACTAAAATCTACATTCAACCAGTAGACTTCCAAACGAGCTCAGGTTTTTTTATCAGGCTTGCTGTTTAGAAAGTAAATTTCCTATGACATAGGTTTCTCTCGTACGTAACGGTAAAAGTCAAACTACATGTAAACATTGCTGCTCAGAAAGCTTCAAGGTGCCGAATTAGACAGAAATGAAGAGGAGGAAATCAGAAGTAGCCTTTTCTTTGGCGTCAGCAAAAGACCAATGAGATGCAAAACGAGACACTAATTCAAACCCTTAACATGTAAGGGCTTCTGAGGCCTGAAGTCAAGAGTGTGCCCTATATTTTGTTAATGTTAGTTTTACACAGAGAGAACACAAGACAAAAAATGTGTACTGTTCTCTATGGTGTTGTTCACCTACTGTCTAGAGCACAGGCCATGCTGTGCCAACTGTCATGGCCGATTGTTTATGAGGGGGAAACGGGAAGGCTCTCCTCTCTGACCTCGCCTGCACATCTCTGGCAGAGCCATGGAGAGCAACCTGCACTGGATGCGATGCCATTAAATGATTTCTTCCATTCATCATGGCTTGGGATGCACAACCAACACAGTGAGATGTGGGTAGAGAAAACATGCAATATCAAGATAGTCCCTGGGGGAAAAGTAATGCATAGCCAAGTTTTCAGATGACTTTTTTTGTAGGTGATATACAATCTGTTAAAGGTGCAATATGCAGAAATGGAATAGTTTGCCTAATTTCAGTTAATGTGACAAAACAAGTAATGTATTGTGTAGAGAATCATTGTAACATGTAAACCACTGTGAAATATATTTTCAATAACCACAAATATTGGATTTTCAGCTGATGTACAAAACTGAAGGTAAAAGACGCAAAAGCTGAATTTAAAAACGGGAAGGATAAAAATAGCCCACATAAAACAGATCAACTGCTTCTTAGACATGCTTTCAATGAGAATGACAGATCTAGAACTTACATTTCTATGTGAATTTGGTCAGGTCGCCCCAAAAGTTACATATTGCAGCTTTAATAAGGTCCGCAAAAATATAACAATCTCATTGTCTGCGTTCACAAAGCCAGACCAATTCTGATCTTTTCCCCACTAATTGGTTATTTGACCATTCACATCAGATCTTTTCACATCAGATCATTTTCAGAGCTGATCTTAATGATCAAAAGACCAATTAGTGAAAAAAGTATCAGAATTGGGCTGCCTGATTAAACAAAGCCCACTGGAGGTGAAATTAGGTTGAGATGAGGGTTATTTTTTGTGGTCTGGGGGCATAATAAAAAAAATACATCTGGCTGCATCAATGATACTAATGGTCTTTAGCAGACTGTGTGGTGTGAACTCTGGCACACAATTATGTGATCTTGGTCAAAATGATCAAAAAACAAGTTAAGAATTCAGGTAGGTATTTTTATAAAAGTGTGTCGAAGCCAAATTATATGGGATAGCTTTAACAGTATTTGGCACCAATTAAAGGTCCAGGATTTGCTGGAATTAAGGTGCAGTAACAGCCAAGATCATTGCTGTTCTCAAAGCTATTAGTGATAATCCATGTTAAAAACATTGAAACCATGAAATCTGTGACATTACATTTGATTATGAATTTAACAATTCATAATGGCGACCTTATACAGCATGTACATTTGATTATGAGACTCCTTTTGATAAAAGCACATTTCATGGGTGAGCTACTAAATTTCAACCTTTGAAATGGGGTTGCACTTCACATGGAACCTGTTAAATTGATTAAGTCTACTCATACTTTGCATTGCGTTGCTATTGTCATCCTAAATACTCCAAACATTGAACACCAGCCCATCCTCTATCCTTCATCTGCTCTTGTGAGATTGCTTTACGAGATTTAGTACTCGGTACTCAATCTTCTTTATATGTTTTCTATAAGGGGAGCCAATCTTGGCCATGCTATTGTTGGATATACATCCCATCCCATACATACATATATATATTTATACTCCGAACTCTGACATGGCTCATCCTAATATTTCTATATTTCTTCATTCCATTCTTAGATTTGTGTGTATTGTCAGATATTACTGCACTGTTGGAGCTAGGAACACAAGCATTTCGCTACACCTGCTAAATATGTTTATGTGACCAATGCATTTTGATTTGAGCTGGTTTTAATATCATTCTATTCGTAGCCTTAGCAGTAGTAATCATTCTACTATGGTTAGATAGATATTATTCCATGTACATTGTATTTGGGCCGAGGGAAAGTACCTAGGGGGCCCTGTCTCTGAGGGAAAGAATGACTCCATAAGAACTCAATTGGAGCCAAGTGTCTGGAGTTAGAGCTGATAGATAATAATAATTCCTGTTCTATAACATTGTCATATATATCTTTACTGTTTTATACCATTATATACTCTTAATAGGAAGATACTACTGCAACCACGGAGATTGATTGTTCACCATAGACACATAAAGGGGGTCTGTTTGGGAAGGGGTTCCAGTCGGAGGTTCTAGGTATACAGTATGTGCTTGTTATGTTGTATCTTGTTTTGGAAGATACAGTACAACACCCATGGTGGTGAATAAATCTTTGGTATTGGGTCTGGATTATTAAACCAGAGTTTACAACCTAACACTATGTAAATGAAGGATAGGCTCTTGACCATGTGGACAGGGATAGTGTGTGCTGTGTGGAGGCGAGGGCGGGTGGACAGGGTATCCCTCTTCCACAGGGACACAGTGGCATCTCCACACCCACCCATGTCCAATGAGTTTTGCTCTCCATGGCTCTCTCAACTACAGAGCCTTACACACAAGTAGCCTTTGAATACCTCTCCCCCCTTTAATGTCTGCACAGTGTGAGTCACCCGTTCCTGATGCGATCGATCGCATGAAAGACAGAAAAAAATGCTCCAGACTTGTACTTTCAGGGGGCATTGCTCCTCCACAACTTGAGGCCTCAAAGTGCTGGCAAATGTTGAGCTTGTACTGGCAATTAGGTGGAGGAAGCGAGCGACTGATATTCATGAGGGCAGAACCATGTCAGCCTTTCCACCGAGGGACTCAAGAGGGCATATCCATAGTCCCAGTGTAAAGACTGAGCACATATATTTCAAATTGAGTGATAAACCTTTTAAAGAGGCTAACATGAATAACCCATTACTTTAATGTGCTCGAAGCAGAACAAAGGCTTATCGACTACGGCGAATATAAGTTCATTTTGCCCATTGTAAAGTCTCAAGATATTTCATAACATTTCCTGTGACCTTGACGTCTTCTTAAAGTACACATTAAACTTTACGACAGCTGCCCCTTGGTGTTTAACTACATTTCATGCTCTTAATATACTGCCGCATGGTTGGTGGACACTGGCTGAAGCTTGTAAGGGCTCATTCATACCACACCACTGAATAAGACCAGTAAATATTCCCTTCATCGTGCTAGCAGGGCAATTACAGTGAAATGTTGGCAGGTGATTAGGGAATACGCCTTACAAATTGAAGTGCCACAGTGACAAACCAATAAGGGCCCGTAGTCAACCATTTATGTTATTAGATTTACAACACAGGGAAGCTGATTGTAGTTTTACAACTCCTGGTTAAATGAAAAACTACATTGGAAATGAGTGGGCATTAATGCTATTAACCTCAATACTGCTCAAAACCAATAAAGATCATAATCATTCCATAATTCAGTGATGGCACCGCAAACCAAAACAGAAAGGCGGCAGTGGGGCCTAGTGGTTAGAGCATTGGACTAGTAACCGAAAGGTTGCAAGTTCAAATCCCCGAGCTGACAAGGTACAAAATCTGTCGTTCTGCCCCTGAACAGGCAGTTAACCCACTGTTCCTAGGCCGTCATTGAAAATAAGAATTTGTTCTTAACTGACTTGCCTAGTAAAATAAAGGTTAAAAAAAATAATAATAATAAAAAATAAAAAATAGGCCAACCGACAGAGAAGGATGTCTTGTGACTGCTCCCGCAATACAGCAGTGGCATTGCTCCCCAGTTCGTATGGTGTGTCCGCACGTCGACTGTATACACCAGGAGTGTCCAACCCTGTTCCTGGAGAGCTACTTTCTATAGGTTTTTCTCCAAACCAAGTTTCAACTAACCTCAACCAGCTAATTATTAGAATCAGGTGCGCTAGATTAGGGTTGGTGCGAAAGACCTACAGGACAGTAGCTCATTTGTTACCATATGAGAAGACGCATCTGGGAAACACAATTACATTTCAAAAGTCATTCAAATTAAACTCATGCTAGGCACAAGCTCGCTCATAATGGATGTCTCGTGCCCATTGAAGGCGCTGAAGGACATTTTAACACTGCATATACGGTGACTTCGGAAAGCATTCAGACCCCTTGACTTTTTCCATATTTTGCTCTGTTACAGCATTATTCTAAAATGGATTAAATTAATAAAACATCCTCAGCAATCTACACACAATAACCCATAATGATAAAACGAAGAAAAAAAACTGGTCAATTGATAAATAAGTATTCAGACCCTTTGCTATGAGACTCGAAATTTAGCTCAGGTGCATCCCGTTTCCATTGATCATCCTTGAGATGTTTCTACAACTTCATTGGAGTCCACCTGTGGTAAATTCAATTGACTTTACATGATTTGGAAAGGCACACACCTGTCTATATAAGGTCCCACAGTCAAAGGAATTGTGAGAAACAAGAGAAATAAGATTATCTGGTCTGATGACACCAAGATTCAACTCTTTGGCCTGAATGCCAAGAGTCACATCTGGAGGAAACGAGGCACCATCCCTATAGTGAAGCATGGTGGTGGCAGCATCATGCTGGGGGCGTCTTTTGCAGCGGCAGGGACTGTGAGACCAGTCAGGATCGAGGCAAAGATGAACGGAGCAAAGTACAGAGAGATCCTTGATGAAAACCTGCTCCAGAGCACCCAGGACCTCAAACTGGGGCAAAGGTTCACCTTCCAACAAGACAACGACCCTAAGCACACAGCCAAGACAACACAGGAGAGGCTTCGGGACAAGTCTCTGAATGTCCTTGAGTGGCCCAGCCAGAGCCCAGACATGAACCCGATCAAACATCTCTGGAGAGACCTGAAAATAGTTGTGCAGCAATGCTCCCCATCCAACCTGACAGAAGATCTGCAGAGAAGAATTGGAGAAACTCCACAAATACAGGTGTGCCAAGCTTGTAGTGTCATCCACAAGAAGACTTGAGGCTGTAATCGCTGCCAAAGGTGCATTAACAAAGTACTGAGTAAAGGGTCTGAATACTTGTAAATGTGATGGTTTTTTTTTATATAAATTTGCTAAAATATCTAAAAACTTGTTTTTGCTTTGTCATTATGGGGTATTGTGTGTAGATTGATGAGAAAAAGCAAATTTAATAAATGCTTTAATAAGGCTGTAACATAACAAAATGTGGAAAAAGTCACGGGGTCTGAATTACTTTCCGAAGGCACTGTATTTCAGACCCCAAACCGACACAACATTAACATCACAAAGACATAGACGGTAGCATTGTCCTCTGTGTATTAATAAAAAGGAAAAAGGGGCTGCTGTTCTACCCTGAGTGAGCCTTGGGCTGAACAGAGTCGTCTCAACGTCGCCTATATCCCCACTCAACACATCACCCCCTAAATATGGAACAATTTCCTCATACCCTGGAACAGCAGCCGTAAAATGCAACACAAACCCTGAGAAAATGTTTCTACTCACAATGTCCCTTACACGGAGCAGCCCAATCAGCCGAGGAAATCATGCAGAATTAAAATGGCCCGGGATTTAATTTGGGCTGGTTAACATGGTAACACTTGATTTATGAATGCGTAATCTACCATAATAGCACAGTGCGGTTTCCCCTTTCAATTTCCAAAGTTGTCAAATGTCTGCCTCAGGTCCCTACAGCACAGAGTGATCAGATCTCACAGCCAACACCACTGTTAAATTAATATGAGAAATATATTGTGTGTACAGTATAGCATTTCCTAACCACAAAACAATTGAGCATAGACCAATGTGATTTATTTTACTAGGCAAGAACATATTCTTATTTTCAATGACGGCGTAGGAACAGTGGGTTAACTGCCTTGTTCAAGGGCAGAACGACAGATTTTTACCTTGTCAGCTCAGGGATTCGATCTTCAAACCTTTTGGTTACTAGTCCAACGCTCTAACCACTAGGCTATCTGCCGCCCCTAAATGTCAATTTAGCATTTGGATTTATCCTGCCTTAATTTTGCACTCATCCAACATACAGTCTATTGCTTGTAAATATACTTTGCTTATCTGTAAATAAATAAATAAAATATATATATATATATATATACTGTGATATTGTCTGTATGTTTATTGTGTATCCTGCAAAATGTATTCCCTCATTGAGGACATCACATTTTTTCTAATCTAATCTACTAAAATGACTGCTAGAGGATGGGACAAAGACAGTGGGGTGACTCATGGCGTCACCGCTGAGACGCCATGTGACTTGACCAGAAAAAGCGTTGGACCCTGTCATTATAAGCTGTAGCAACTAGGCCCCATGTTTGTCCTGGTCAGGTCACGTGGTACAGCCCACAACCGGAGGCTAAACTCTGACCCTCAACATCAGAGCAGTGCATGCTGGGACTTCCTGTTCCGCGAGGAAGCGGAGAAGGAGAGCCACAGGGGCCACAGCTGTGTGCTTATTCAACAGGGGTGTGTTTCCCTGGGCAAAGAGATGGTAAAAACACTGCACACAGATTCCTTACCACCACTACCACACCACACAGCCAAGCTCCTCTCTTAGCCAATCTCTCTCCTGACACACAGGCTTTCCACCCCTCCTCTGTTTTCTGTCTCCTCTCATTCTCAGGCCTGGGTAAACATTGGTATGTAGCAGGAAGACACTGGTTTACTTGTGTTCCCGTATGGCTCAGGTTAAGCATTTCTTTACAGGAGATCAATCCCTGTATACTGGTTGGAGACTGAAGGAAAGACCCGCTCTTCCTCGGCTGAAGACGAGGCGTGGAATACACACAGGCAAAATGGATGCCTCCCACTGCAGTTACAACTCAATCGATACTTTTGAAATAAACATCAGTCGTGAACCTTGAGAGATGCATGTCTAGTACTCCAAATAATTATATTACGCATATGTGTATTGGATAAACGAACCGAAACTACTTGCAAGCTTGTATAGGAATCATTTCCCCATTCCCTTCCAATTGATAATGCAACGATTTGTAAAAGGAAAATATAATCTTTGTTCTGAAATAGCTGAGAACCTAAAAAGCTCCCAGCACAATCATTAATTAACATCGAGCACAGCCTTGATGTGAAAGCTTGTCATAGAGTTCTGGTAATCAAATCAAATCAAATTGTATTTGTCACACGTGCCGAATACAACCTTACCGTGAAATGCTTACTTACAAGCCCTTAACCAACAATTCAGTTCAAGAAATAGAGTTTAGAAAATATTTACTAAATAAACTAAAGTAATAAAAATGGAATAAAAAAAGTAACACGAGAAAAATGCATAACAATAACGAGTCTATATACAGGGGGTACCGAGTCAATGTGCAGCTTAGTCGAGGTAATTTGCAAAGTGACTATGAATAGATAATAAACAGTGAGTAGCAGCAGTGTGAAAACAAAGGGGTCAATGTAAATAGTCCAAGTGGCCATTTGATTAATTGTTCAGCAGTGTTACGGCTTGGGGATAGAAGCTGTTTTGGAACCTTTTGGACCTAGACTTGGTGCTCCAGTACCGCTTGCCATGCGGTAGCAGAGGGAACAGTCTATGACTTGGGTGACTGGAGTCTTTGGAAACAAGCAAACTCAGGAAGCAAAGAAGAGCAGATGATTGAGGCAGTTTGTCATAATGTCATTTAGCCGTCATTGGCATTTGATATGCTTTCGTCTGCAAAACATTTGTACAACGTCTCTCCCATTTAGTGTAAATGGGAGATAAGCAGCACTATAATATGATGGAGAAGCTGCCAACTATCTTCCCTTTGCCTGACAGTAAAGGGACTGACTGACACTGAGCAGAGAGTAACACATAGTAAGACAATACGACAGGCTAAGTAAACAAATCATCTATGGAGGCTCCATTACTGGTCTTCAAGACAGTGATGGTCTTCGTAGGTGGGATTTGTTCAAATGGAGTCATGTTCAATTGATTCCAAGATCACGTTAATGTAGATATGGCGTCAGCTCACTGACAGACGGGCTTGTTGTAGCTCTTGGATGGTGACAGAAGTGACAATGGGAGATCATGACAGGATGACATGGCTATCGTGGACAGCATGTCCAAGCGATGGGACATCAGCTCCAGCTAAAGATGGACCAAACAGTCCATCGTTGAGTGACGAGTTGACGTGAAAACCTGAATAGACATAATGGGGCCTTAGGAGCCAATCATAGGCGACCCCTGCTGCCGAGAGATTTTTTTTTTGGGGGGGGGGGAGTCTCTTTCCTTGTATTGTTCTTAGTGGAGTTTTATCTGCTGTCATTCTGATTCCCTCTAGATATTGAGGAGGATGTCAAACACAGCAGGAGCACAGACAGAGCCACAGATGCACCACCACACGAGCCCATACAGTAGTTCCAAAGATCTTCGCCTGTTACTAAAGGTTAGCTCACCAGATAACAACTCATTTGTTTGCGTTATTTTGAAAAACATCTCACTTCTCACAAAATGTTCGCCCTGATCCTCAGTCAATCCTGTGTTTTTCCTTCTCACTCACCGTGCCTCGAAACTCCGGACTAAAATCCAGACACGGCACCGCCAAATAAATACGTATTTTTCATTTATCGTGACCATTTCAATGAAACCGTCTTCAAGCTGAGATTTTGCAACACTGGCCTCTTGACATTTCTGAAATAGATTTTTTTGGGGGGAGAAACGAATAGCTCAAAAGTTGTGTTTACACTTCAGTACCTCCATTTATCAACTCTTGCCATTCCACAGCTAATTAACTTTGTTCTTTGAGGGAGGGTGTTTCTTTTTACTCAGAGTCTGAACATTTAACTTTTAACATTCATGAGCAATAAGGTAATCAGAGTTGCTTTTAAACATTGAGCGAACATAATAATCATAATAATGAAGTTAGTTTGCAATCCTGACAGATTGGATACTGTACAACACGTTTGCATGAGGCTTCAATCCCAAAGTGTAAGACTTACAAATCAAGCAGTGTGGAGTGCCGTACCACAGTATGAATGATGACAGCGTGTCAAGGCTCTTTGTAGTGACATGTTTCTTATGGTAATCTATCCTTTGACACAGCATCATAACAATGACAATTGTCCTAATTGCATTCCATGTTTACAGCTTTCCTCACATTCGGCACTCAGTTGCTGAGTGAATTGAAACATACCCTTCTCTGACATCATAGGGGTGGTGTTGGTGTGGTCGCAGTAGCATCAAGCCCATAGGGGCACAAAGACACGTACCCCCTCAGATTTGTCCTTTTTTTTTAAATCAGATGTTAAATGAATTACTAAACTTCATTTTTAAAGCGTTTTATCACAATTATATATAAAAGATCTGTCAGCTGTATTTTGCAAACACACAATGTTTGATTTATGGCTCTAGATTTCAGGAAAAAGCTATTTCAGGTGTTTGAAAATTGTGAACTTCTCCAACCCCCCCCATCCTCATGTACATTGTGCACCCTCTAATGGGTGCCCCTTGGCTGCCAAATAACTACTTCTCCCTAATGTGTGGAGACGGAAGATGTACAGACTCATGACAGGTTCCATCTCCACTCTGTAAGGCAAAATAGCCTGGTCAATCCTGGGATAAGGGGGAGTGAAATTGTTTTTATATTTTTATGATAATTAGAATTTGGCTAATCACATGACAAAGTAGTGTGTTCAAATTGAGGAGTGTTTTTTTGTTTTTTGCAAGGTCAGAATGCAAGTCTGTTTTGGCAATGGGTGCAAATGCAAAGTTTTCCTCAAGTGTGTGTCACTTAATATGCATGCCATTAAAGAAAGAGATGGATTATAGGTTATTACATATTGATGAAAGAAATATTACCCACTTCACAATGTAACAGTCAACCATAATAACTTTACATTATATGAGTTCAGCATATGTATTACATTATTGGCAATGTATTACATTACATTATAACTTTATAAATGTATTACATTATTACTTTATAAATGCAAAAGTTATTACATTATTAGCAGCCATTACATTATTGTCAGGTGCTACAGGGTCTACTAATGAGCGATGTGTGAAGCCGGTGCTAGCGGGCCCACCTGAGGGTCACAACCTGACTAAGGTCCTATGGACACTGGCGGTTTGTTGCTGTTGGATGATCCAGTCCGTTAATATAAAAACGTGTCGATGTTCGTATCAAGACGCCTGTTTCAGTCGGCGGCGTTTAAACAAGTGTGGGCGGTTTATGAGTTGACTTGTTTCTGCGCTTCATTGAGGGAGAGTTCAAACGAGCACAGACCCACTGTGTACAGCGGTGTTGTGCTCTCCTCTCGCTCCTCAGACGTCATCCTGTATTTAAAACGGGATCACTGACAGCTCAAAGATCCAAAGCCAAAGGGCGGGTAGCTTGGGAGCAGCAAATAAACCTCACGGTGAAGACAGAGCTCAGATAAGACTGGAGAAGTTCCAGACACAGTTATGGATTCTGTTTCAGCTCCGATGCGTATATAAAGTTCGACATATTAAAAACATTTTATTGTATAAATGTTTAATGGCCTTGCACAGCCGTAGCGATTCAATATTGAAGAGGATTGAAATCCCATGTCTCCATGTAGCAAGCGATGTTAAGCAGAAAATCTCTGGAATGTGTCCAGGCTCCAATTATCTGTGGGCCAAGGAGAGGAAGGCGGAGGAAAGAGAGAGGGGGGGAAGAGAGGGAAAGAGACAGGGGAAGGGTGGAGGAAGGAAAGAGGTCCATTTATGTGAAGGAGTGGTGGATGGAAACGGACAGGGGGAATTATGCTAAACTAGCGAACAGCTCAGTTGGATGTGGGTCTGCTGCACAATCATGCAAAATGAAGCACAGCACCAGTCCGCCTGAATCTACAAGATATGAGCATCTGAAGAGCAAGATGGAAGGGACTTAACATCTATCGTACATGAGCAAAGAATAACTGGGGAGAAACACAAATGTAACGCATAACTGCAATGTTATCCAGTCCAACCATCATACAGTACTGCTGAAGACTGATCGGGCAGTTGCTAAACATGGACAGTTCAATGTGTGGTGGACACACAGTAAAATGCCTTTGAGGAATTGCATGCCGTGTTTAGTCCAGGGACAAAACCCTAAAATACAAACAAGCGCTACACAGATTGGAGTGAGCAGATGAAGCCAGGGACAGAGCTGACCATAGAAATGCCAGTGGTTTGAAAAGGGCAACAATGGCCAGGGGGAACAGTGACCACAGCTACTGGTGTTTCCCTGTGATCCCTCATTGTGTAACATCTCCACATTGCAACTTGCTCTCTCCAACACACACACACACACACACCTGAGGTTTGTGTTACTGTTGACAGGTTAAAACCTCGAAAAGTGATTTAATTTCCAAACCACGTAATATGTTGTAAGCCGCCTCGAGGACGTTACACATCTGTAAACATAAAACAGCTCTTTGAAATGCTTGAAAATGCATCTCATTGGTGAGCGGACTTCTTTTTACATCATCATCTCGCTCTAGACGGTGTTCATGACAGTAACGTGAACTGCCACATGAAATGGCCATCAGCGGCACTGCAGCTGTATCTCCCACTCCTCGCCCTCAGCAGCCCAAAGCCATTTACAACATGATGGGGGAGAGAGCTCTGCGTAGCCTCTGGCCAATCTAATTATAACAAACAGGTCTAATACACACTGTGTAATCTCCCAGCCAGTTATGATAAACACATTGGAGCGGAATGAAAGGGCTTTAACAAATAAATAAAAAGAATTAAACGGCACCTATTCTGGCTTTGTGTAAAGAGCGAGATCCGATAACAAGAAAGGCAATTTCCCCGTCAGATAACATGAATGTGTGCAACTCGGCTCATATGAAATGGGGAAGCGGGCTAAATGAGCTATGTGGCTAGACGGCTGCTCTCAGCACTGAGCTGAATTCCACAGTGGATTGAATGGGTGACAGGCTGACAGGGCAGCACTGGCAGATCAAACACACGACAAAACACAGCGAATGCAGGGCTGCCCAACCTCTCCTCTCCACCCATCTCTCCTCTCGCATTCTTTTCCCCATTCAGCCTTCCCCTCAAAACCCTCTCAACCTTTAATGTAAACCTCTCAACCCCTTTTCACACTATTTTTTTCAGATAATATGTGCCATTCTAGAGCATGTGTACACATGTGGGATAAAAAAAAAAGTAGCAGTTGAAAGTTAAAATATAGTATACCTTTTCTTATCACTGTTAGTACAGAACTAAAGAAAAAAACATGTTCCTGGTCAAATCGAGCTCAGACTGGAACGTCAATATCAAGGGTGACTTTAAATTTTAGAATTGTGTTTATTTTTGTTGTTACTTTTACTCTTTTTTCTTCATTGTATTCAATTGGTAGTTACAGTCTTGTCTCATCGCTGCAACTCCCGTATGGACTCGGTAGAGGCGATGGTCGAGAGCCGTGCATCCTCCCGAAACACAACCCAACCAAGCCGCACTGCTTCTTGACACAATACAAACTTAACCGGGAAGCCAGCCACACATCACTCTACACACAATACCCCATCATGACAAAACAAAAACAGTTTAGACATTTTTGCAAATGTATTCAAACTAAATTTACATGTGTATTCAGTCCCTTTACTCAGTACTTTCTTGAAGAACCTTTGGCAGCGATTACAGCCTCGAGTCATCTTGGGTATGACGCTACAAGCTTGGAACATCTGTATTTGGGGAGTTTCTCCCATTCTTCTCTGCAGATCCTCTCAAGCATTGTCCGGTTGAATGGGGAGCTTTGCTGCACAGGTATGTTCAGGTCCCTCCAGAGATGTTAGATCGGGTTCAAGTCCAGGCTCTGGCTGGGCCGCTCAAGGACATTCAGAGACTGCATTGTCTTGGCTGTGTGCTTAGGGTCGTTGTCCTGTTGGAAGGTGAACCTTCGCCCCAATCTGAGGTCCTGAGTGCACTGGGAAAGGTTTTCATCAAGGATCTCTGTATTTTGCTCTGTTCATCTTTCGATCCTGACTAGTCTCCCAGTCCCTGCCACTGGAAAACATCCCACATCATGATGCTGCCACCACCATGCTTCACCATAGGCATGGTGTCAGGTTTCCCCCAGATATGACGCTTGACATTCAGGCCAAAGAGTTCAATCTTGGTGTCATCAGACCAGAGAATCTTGTTCCTCATGGTCTGAGAGTCTTTAGATGCCTTTTGGCAAACTCCAAGTGGGTTGTCATGTGCCTTTTACTGAGGTGTGGCTTCACTCTTGTCACGCCTTGACCATAGAAAACTGTTTATTCTCCATGTTGGTTGGGGCGTGATAGTGACAAGGGTGTGTCATCTAGGTGTTTTTGTATTTCTATGGTGGCCTGATATGGTTCCCAATCAGAGGAAGCTGTTTATCGTTGTCTCTGATTGGGGATCATATTTAGGTAGCCATTTCCCCATTGGTATTCGTGGGATCTTGTCTACAGTAAGTTGCCTTAGTGCACAACAGTAGCTTCACGTTTCGTTTGGTTGGTTGTTTGTTGTTTTGTTCAATGAGTTTCGGTTTATTAAAATTATGTGGAACTCTACGCACGCTGCGCCTTGTTCTTCATTTAACGACGGACGTGACAACTCTACCATAAGGCCTGATGCAGAGATGGTTGTCTTTCTGGAAGGTTCTCCCATCTCCACAGAGGAACTCTAGAGCTCTGTCAGAGTGGCCATCAGGTTCTTGGTCACCACCTTGACCAAGGCCCTTCTCCCCCGATTGCTCAGTTTGGCTGGGCGGCCAGATCTAGGAAGAGTCTTGGTGGTTCCAAACTTCTTCCATTTAAGAATGATGGAGGCCACTGTGTTCTTGGCCTTTCATCGCTGCAGACCTTTTTTGGGACCCTTCCCCAGATCTGTGCATCAACACTATCCTGTCTTGGCGCTCTATGGACAATCCTTCAGCCTCATGGCTTGGTTTTTGCTCTGACATGCACTGTCAACTGTGAGACCTTATATAGACAAATTATGTCCAATCAAACCATGTCCAATCAACTGAATTTACCACAGGTGGACTCCAATGAAGTTGTAGAAACATCTCAAAGATGATCAATGGAAACAATGATGCACCTGAGCTAAACTGTTTTCACTTTGTCATTATGGGGTATTGTGTGTAGATTGCTGAGGATTTTTATTTTATTTAATCCATTTTTGAATAAGACTGTAACGTAACAAAATTTGGAAAAAGTCATGGGGTCTGAATACTTTCCGAAGGCACTGTATAGACACATCTTATGTGTTTTAATCAAATCAGCTATATTCACTGAGCTTGTCTGATGCTTTAAAACACATTACGACGCACAAATTACTTGAGGGAGTCCGACCAGCAATTGATTTGATTGTGCCGGACCGGGCTCAGACTTGTGTGTTGTGTTAAAAAAAATACAGCAAGTGACTGTGCGACTAGCACCCGTTGTCTTTCTCTCCTCCCTGCTGCAGCGACCACCACAAAACAAAATTGTTTATCGTGCTGTCCATGTTGCTATAGCTGCAACATAATTACAGCCCCAAAATAATTCTGTTACCGAAATCTCATTTGTTTAGGAAAAACATTCCCTATTCCCTTAACACTTCCGCTCTTTACATGACACGTATGCATCGCATGGACGTGATCTATAGGGCCTGACCTATAGCATAATCACGTCAAAAAATGTGTTATAACTCCAAACACCATAACAACAAAATGGATGCAGAGGTTGTGATAAATCAACTCGAAACGGGAATGTTTACTGGTTGCTCATGTGTTAAAGGGGAGCTCAGATGTGTGGAATTACATTTGACTAGTTGTGGAAAGCACTGGCGATCAAGAAAAAATAGGTAAGGAGCAAGAGCTGTGCGCATATGATGTGTGCCAAATATAATTTTTCGTACCAGAGAGTCTGTTGTAAAAGTGTTTTTGTCAATTCTTCATTACAGCAAAGACTAGAAATTCATGAATGCAATTTCCGAAATGGAACGGTTTATTTAATATTTAAGTTAATTATTCAAGGATCGATTCATTTTATTTTAAAACTAAAATGCTTGATTGCATTTCAAATAATGAGTGCGTCGTATGCTGTGTGATGGCATGAACAAATGAATGATTGATTGAGCCTATATACGTTTTGAAATATAGGCCTAAGTAAGTTACGGTTTTGAGACGAAACAGGATGCTCTCTTAGGCCTACAGCTCAATGGTGGTTATGCAAGGCTGCAATACTAAGCCTACTAATGATAATGATATGACTTATTATTATAATGATGATCATCATTATAATAATAGTAATAATAACAATAACAAGGAGATCAAGAAAAAATTGCTTTGTTATTATTCTAAATAAAACATTTCAGACTATTTGGAACAGTGTAAACAAGACTAAATCAATTATAAGTAATACCAGAGAGGCTTTCTAACAAACAAAAAAAGTGTAAAGCCTTTATTACAGCAAAGCAAATATTAAAAACAGACGAATTTGTGAAATTGTTTAATTGACATATTGTTGCATGTGACTTGATGCTCACAGGCTATTAAACAAAAACTCAAACAGGCAACAGAAGCCGGATCTGTCTTATTTCTGTAGATATATATGGATGATTTATAAAGCCAGGCACATTTAATAGTTAGGATATTGATTATAGATCTTAAGTTGGGGTTTCCTCTCTCCTCACTTTTCTTAGACAATAAGGCAAGGGCTGTCTCCTGACTCCACTGCTACTTCCGCCACATTATTCTCAACACCAACATGCTGGTTAACTTTGCTATTACGCACATAGCAACATGGTCTAGGAAAAGGCGCCAATTCAAAAGTGCACTGATCTGTTTCAGAACCACGGACAGCGACCACCCAACTCTGAAGAAAGGGCATGTTATAAAATAATATAATTTTTATTAGTGTTGCACCATTGTTGTTACGTACTGTAATATAACCATATACAATTTATGTAGCACATGTCTTAGTGATGGACTGTGCCATCCCCACGGCCTGCACAATGGATTGGTCCACTCAGACAGGTGCAAATCAGACAGGTGTCTTGTACACCATGATATAGATATATATATATATGTTTTGTTGTTGTTGCTACTGCTCGACTAAAGAATTCTTGGTCGACCAACAGCCTATCAACCAAACAATCGACCAGTTGACTAAATGGAGTCAGCCCTCGTTGCTATGGTGTCTCAAGATGGACAAACAGTAATATTGCCTCTTTTTTCAAGAGAAGGTTTTTTTAAGGGAGTATGTGAGGCACAGACGTTCACGTTGCCGAGCCGAGTTCTGCTAGGGGCAAGCCAAATCTAGTATGCTGGTGCCTTAAAGACGAGATTTTGAGGACCGTTGAGGTCTTTCTGCTTTTGCTTTCACGTAGAAACCTTTCTGTCAAAGGGGCCGGTACCCTTGCATCGATTTATAAGGATGCTGACCCACAACAAAGCCACTGGTGTAAGGTGTGATCAGCCACAGCTTTGAGGGAAGTACAGGTGACCGACGACAGCTCTTGAAGTGACCCCATCATCACAGAGTCAAGAAGGGTTAAGAGGGAGCCGGGCCAGAAGGCTTTGAGGCCTGCTGACCTCTCCACCTGTTTGGTTATGCTGCATTAAGTCTGTCAATGAGAGCCTTTGGCCTATCACAACCAGGCCTATCACAACCACGACAGCCAGGGATGATGAGAAGGGTTAAAGGGGAGGTTTGTGGCTATGAATTTAGACCATCGCAGGGAGGACACAAAAACCACATACAGGTGGTGGATAGCAGGGGTTAAGGGTAAGGAGTGATAAGTGAGCCCTCAGCTTGGAATCTCCAGAGAACAGCTTGATATGACCACAGGCGGGAAAGGTATAATGTGAAGGTGACCAGTATTAGTGCCTCAACAGGGAGCACAGCTTTACCAAGTAAATCATTGTGTTGACTCGGCCGTCCCTGGGGACAGCTGCAGCTGAGGGGTGGGGGTGGTGCTGTGGCATGGGTGTAGTAACAGTATCTTGCGTGAACGATTTAAGAGCCGGTTTAACTCTACAAACTAAAGCCAGCAAAGGAATATCTCCCAGGAAGAGAAAACATTTGGCATCTGAAATGAGATACTGTGCATCTATCAAGGTGAATATCTGTATAGAGGCGTGGCGTATGACACACAAAGAATTTACTAGTGGATACAACTAAAGCCATCATCATCCTCATATGGGTACTGTACACCCAAGCATCTACACTACAGTAGCATAAATGTGAGAATAATATGTCATGTCTGCCACAGAGTAAACAAGCACTATTGGCCAGCAAAGTTTCCAGCTCACAGATTGAATCCCAATTACAGTAATGTCAGAACTCCTGTCATGTCCTATTTTTACCCCACATCCTGTGAGATTACACACCTAGTATGACAATACACCCTCTGGTACAGTAGCTCCAACAGACAGCCTTAACGTAGCACTGCCTTGGCCAGGTGCCTAATCACAACTCCCGGGGTGCGTTGCTGTGTACGCCACAGCGCTACCCCTGGGGAACCAACCCAGGCCGTATTATCCAACATCAACCAGGATCTACTTCTCCTTGACCTGGGAGCTTCACACCTCCAACCTACACATGTATCTACCGAGATACATGCAGAAGCGCGCGCACACACACACACACACACACTGTGCAAATGTATCCCTAGGCCAAAAAATTAATTTGATATGTTTTATTCTGCTGAGCTTCTCCACTGTTCTATGTTTCTCACACGTGTTCCTCCCTACAGACAGCATTTACAATGTTTTATTTTCTCTATGCTGTAAATAGTAAATGGGCACTGTACTTCTGTTGACGTCGGCAAGCCTCCCCTGCTAGCCTTACAGTTACTGTAAATCCACCTCAATCACCCCACCCCTCCTAAAACTTTCCTTCTCCTCAATGATGATGTCTATGTGCTATTGTATGACGTGTAGTCCTATAAGCTCTATCACTACAGTGTGTTGCTCCACTTGTATCGGACACAGCGGGGGGGGGGGGGGTCTAAATGATGATGAGGTGGAGGGCGAGTCATGACATGAGTCATGTCCCATTTCAGGGTCACATGAAATCAAAGGAATTACTGGGGCAAAAACAACAATATCCACACGATTAGACTGGGCTTCTTCTAAAGAGGATTTAGAGCTTAACTTTCTAAGACTTACAAGACTTATGCTCAAGACAGGCAGTAATTGAATAAAGCATTTGCACAAGTATTATCGCATGAGTTATAATTTGTTTTATTTAATACGACAAACATATTTCTGTCAAGTAAAACTGTCCAAATAGGCAACCTTGCATGCTTTGACATGTGTAACGTTTGTCGTCCTCGTCTGAGGAGTATGAATGATCGGAGGACCAATGCGCAGCGTGGTAAGTGTTCATGATGAATTTATTAAACACAGAACACTAAAACAAAAATAACAAAGAGAAAGACACGAAACGAAAGAGTCCTGATTGGTGACATACACAAAGACAGAAAACAATCACCCACGAAACACAAGTGGGAAAAGGCTACCTAAGTATGATTCTCAATCAGAGACAACTAACGACACCTGCCTCTGAGAACCATACCAGGCCAAACGCACAACACAACATAGAAAAAACGAACATAGACAACACACCCCACTCACGCCCTGACAAACCTAAAACAAAGACATAAGAAAAGGCTTAAGGTCAGAACCCCCCCACCCAAAGGTGCGGACTCCGGCCGCAAAATCTGAACCTATAGGGGAGGGTCTGGGTGGGTGTCTGTCCGCGGTGGCGGCTCTGGCGAAGGTGATGTGGACCCCACTCCACCATAGTCTTTCTCCGCTTCTTATACCGCCTCCGTGGTGCCTTTCGAGCGGCGAACCCTCGCCGACGACCTCGGACTGGGGACCCTAGCAACGGGTCCCGAATGGACGGGAGATTCCGGCAGCACCGGACAGGCGGGAGAGTCCGGCAGCTCCGGAGTGAAGGGCAACTCCGGCAGCTCAGGACAGACGGGAGACTCCGGCAGCTCAGGACAGACGGGAGACTCCGGCAGCTCAGGACAGGCGTTAGCACCTGTAGGGAGGAGACGGAGAGACAGCCTGGTGCGGGGGACTGCCACCGGAGGCCTGGTGCGTGGAGGAGGCACCGTATAGACCGGACCGTGGAGGCACACTGGAGGTCTCGAACACCGAGCTTGCACAACCATACCTGGCTGGAAACTCCCAGTAGCCAGGCCAGTGCGGCGAGGTGAAATAGACTGCACTGGGCTGTGCTGGCAAACTGGGGACACCATGCGTAGGGCTGGTGCCATGTACCCCGGCCCGAGGAGACGCACTGGAGACCAGATGCGCTGAGCCGGCTTCATGGCACCTGGCTCGATGCCCACTCTAGCCCGGCCGATACGAGGCGCTGCGATGTAACGCACCGGGCTATGCCTGCGCACCGGGGACACCGTGCGCCTCACGGCATAACACGGTGCCTGCCCGGTCCATCTCTCTCCACGGTAAGCACGGGGAGTTGGCCCAGGTCTCCTACCTGACTTAGCCACATTCCCTGTGTGCTGTGTGCTACCCCCCCCCCCCAAGAAATTTATGGGGCTCAGCTTTCGCTGCCTCCAGCTCTGCTTTGGGGCGGCAATATTCCCCAGCCTGTGCCATCCAGAATCTCCTCCCATGTCCATGAGTGCCGAGATTTCTGCTGCTGCCCGATACCACGCTGCTTGGTCCTTTGGCTGTGGGTGATTCCGTAACGTTTGTCGTCCTCCTCTTCTGAGGAGGAGTAGCAAGGATCGGAGGACCAATGCGCAGCGTGGTAAGTGTTCATCATATCATTTATTAAACAGAGAACACTAAAACAAAATAACAAAGGAGAACGAAAAACAGTTCTGTACGGTGACATACACATAACAGAAAACAATCACCCACGAAACACAGGTGGGAAAAGGCTACCTAAGTATAATTCTTAATCAGAGACAACTAACGACACCTGCCTCTGATTGAAAACCATACCAGGCCAAACGCAAAACACAACATAGAAAAACGAACATAGACAACCCACCCCAACTCACGCCCTGACCAACCTAAAACAAAGACATAACAAAAGAACTAAGGTCAGAACGTGACAATATGCTGAAGTAGAGATGATGGTAATTCGGTAATTTTCCCCGACAAAGACATCTAGACATTGTTTTACAACAAATCAAATCAAAGTTAATTTGACACGTGCACCGAATACAACAGGTGTAGACCTTACAGTGAAATGCTTACTTACAGGCTCTAACCAATAGTGCAAACAAGGTATTAGGTGAGCCTTGGTGGTATAATGATCAAGCATGTTCTGTAAATATATTCTCATCATCCTCCCATCAATTCCTTGGAATTGAGGATGACAAGTAAATGGGGTCAAATGAGCTCAACGTGAACAATGCACAGCAGTAACCATTTCAGATTGCACCTAAAAGAGGAATCGCATACAAAAACAATTAATTTCCTTACGCTTATAGAGAAGAGGGAAGATGGGGTTAGAAATATAGAAGGGGGGAAAGAGAGAAGAGAGCACTTTTCAGCACTTTAGATCAAAGATCTTCTTAACCCAAGAGAGGGGGAGGGGGGGGCTTGGAGAGAACAGAAGAAAACAGAGGGCAAAAGGGCTCTCTAAAGCAGAGAGGGTAATGATGACCACCGACACAGCCTCTCCCGAGGAGGCTCAGCTTCAGCTCTCTCTTCCCAGCATCAGTTGTTAGTGGAATGGAGAGGGTAATGCGGAGCTTGGTCAAGCCAGACATTTGTCTCTCACTGTTATGTCGAGAATGACATAACAGTGAGAGACTGTTAGAGCTAAATAGTCCAACAGCAATGATACAATAACAGTGACCTGACTACAAGTGATACATTCAACTAATAAACAGCATATCAATTAAACAAACAAACCCACATTAAAAGACCCATTAAAAAGGCACGCTGGTTGAGTTGTGTATAGTAATATAATAATAATATATCCCATTTAGCAGACGCTTTTGTCCAAAGCGACTTACAAGTCGGCTGGGGCCACTACTTTTACATATGGGTGGCCCCAGCGGGAATCGAACCCACGACGCTTGGCGTTGCAAGCGCCATGCTCTACCGACTGAGCCACATAGTCCCGATTCGTGCTGAAAATCCAACTTTTTTGATACTGTATTTAATACTGTCATACCAACAATGAATGCTGGCGCCTGTGAGCCTGGTTGTTCTGTGCTATGTGTAAGAGAGCCAGGATAAAGATGAATGCTGAGGTAAACTGTAACCACTGGCGTGGAAAGATGAGTTGAGCAACAAAGTGTCATGGTGAATCATACAGCAGTGTTGTTCAAGCTTTTGCAACCATGTCTGGTTGATTTATTGACTATTAAATAAACAGGGTCAGTTAACAACCATTATTCGGCTAATTGACATTAATCATTTTAGGGGAAACTGGGAATCTTTTAAATGAATAACACCAAGGCTCACTTGTTGGCTCCGTGTCTTCAGTTGGTGCATAAAAGCAAATGATGAATTATTTCAAAATGAAAACAAATATCTACTTCCCATTGAAGAAGTCTTCCTGGGGGTTTAAATTAATTCTATTCATATACGTTTTTTAATGGTCTATAGATTTTGTTACTGCCCAACAGAAACTGAGGAGGAATCAGACAAACTAGGTGAAACCTTTCTATTCACAGTCAATTCAGTCAGTCGAGGAGTGAATAAAACCCGGGTGGACAATTAACGATGCTTGACATTTTCCATTCAAGATGGTGAATTATAATCATTATCATGTATCAGGCAAATAATGCCTGCTGCGCGAGCCTTGATTGGCGTGTTCACTATACTGCGGTGCTGCAGTCAACTGAGACTTTGTTCACTAAACACAGAGGACATTACTCCTGTTCTCAACATGACTTTGAAAAGACAATGCAACTGAGAAATGTTCTCTGTTATGCACCCTGTGAATAATTGAGAAATATGTACAGCTAACCCATGTACAGTATACTAATATAATTTATAATATATACCATTTAGCAAATGCTTTTATGCAAAGCAATATGCAGTAGTGCATACATATATTTTCATAGGGGTGGCCCCAGTGGGACTCGAACCCACAGCCCTGATGTTGCAAGCGCCAAGTGAACACAGGACCATACTGTATGTCATACAAAGCATAGTCCACAGGTCTAAAGTAAAGAGGACTGGTAAAACACATGATAGGGTTTCATTTTCTCTCTGCCTCTCTCCATGTTCTTTAATTCTCCGCTCTCTCATTTATCTTACACCCTTCTCTACTCCACGCTTTGATTGTGGTGAGTCTTGTAGAAAAAAAAATGAGGTTGGCTATATCTGTATACAGCTTGCTGTATCTGTATACAGCTTGCTCAATAGTTTATAGGCATATTAAACACTTTTTTTGTCATGTCTCAGGACTGGCCTACTAAAAAATGAACAGAGATTTCTGGATGAAGATTCAGTGAGGGGCAACTGCAGTTGCAGTGGTCCAGTGAACTCAGGAGTAACGGACGTTGGTGGAAGAAGGTGAGGACCAAAGCGCAGCGTGGTACGTGTTCGTAATTTTATTAATGGAACTGAACACTGATTAGCAAAACAACAAAAGAGAACAACCGAAACAACTCTGTCAGGTGCAAACCACACTAAACAGGAAAATAACTACCCACGCCACACAAGTGGGAAAAGGCTACCGAAGTATGGTTCTCAATCAGAGACAATGATAGACAGCTGCCTCTGATTGGGAACCATTCCAGGCCAAACACAGAAATACAAAACATAGAATGCTCACCCCAACTCACGCCCTGACCAAACAAAATAGACAGACTTAAAAAAGGAACATTAGTGGACTGAAGCTCAGGTCAGCCGCGGCAACCTGAAGGCTTTGAAGTTGTTCAGTCAATTAGAAATATATGGCCTTGGTGTTGCCATTTGCCTTTATAATAAGGGCTGTTTTATGGTGCTGTGAATTTACTGTCGACTCTCTACACTCTGAAAACACCAATAACTGCTCTCTAATGGAGGTGTTAGGTAGTAACTCTTGAGTTTCAAGTTTGTGGAAGCTCACAATTTCTCCTACCATTTCTACCGATCTGCGTGACAGTGATTATTATTTTATATGAGCATATTTGTGGAACAGTTTAATTTCAATAATAATGTTTTCGTTTATCAAAATCATTTTCATGTGGTTAATCATTCAAATCTGAATTAAAATTCCACGAATGCAAGATCACCAGCCTCTGCCATACATGAATACACTGATCCATTGGCGGCTAAATAACTGAGTACATGGAGCTCAGAGACAGCCTATAGGCCAAATGCAGCAGTAGGCCTATAACTGCCATCATCAACTAAGTCAAATACATAGGCCTAAAGCTGACAAAAACAGTAGAAAATATCCTGATGAAAGTTCAGGTTATTTCTATCGCATGAATCTCTCTACTCCGCCTGTCTGCCCCCCTTTCTTTCTGTCTTGACTTGAGCTATCACCAGTGGTGTGCAACATTGTAGGCTATCAAATCAATCAACTGGATCCGGCCGGAAGCTATTGCTAGCAATCTTGCACCGTTGTGTCAACTAGCCTATTCCAGGCCCTCAGTTTCCTGTGCCATTGAGCTCGGAGACAGACGGCTGTTTTTTTTCTTCTACTGGATATATGGAATCGTCAGATCATGCTATTTTGCGAAGAAAAAATTACTGAGAAGCTCAGCATATTAGTGGTGGACGTGGTGATTTAAGACAGTCAGAAATCAGACATCCACAAATGGGCACTTTCCTAGATTGGCATGTAGCAGGCCAGGTATGCCTATTTCTATGCGTGCCCAGGCGCGCGCTACCTCAAAGTTATCAGGACAGAGAAACCAGAGACATGCTCATTGCTCACATTGAACACTCTAAACAAAAGACAATATTTTTTTTGTTGAAAAACTAATAAATGATGGTTATGAAATAAACAAGAAAATGTCTCACAAGAGAAGCAGGTTGTGAACTCTGCAAACAATGTTTCCACTCCTAGAATGAGAACGGTAAATGACTGTAATTAATACATGCATTAACAGAAATGAATGTAACCAACCTGCATGTGACTAAATAAAAATCTAATCTAATAATCTTCCTCTCTGCTGAAACTATCTCACTGGAGAAAACATCAGAGTGAGTGAAAACGCGTACCTCAATCCTACTAAATGTAACCCACGTATCTGATGCTGTCTGGACAGAAATAGTGTGAAATGGCATAGTATTTTTGTCCAGACAGCATCAGATACAGTACCTGCAGAAAGTATTCACACCCCTTGACTCTTTCCACATTTTGTTGTTTTAAAACCTGAATTTAAAATGGATTCAATTTAGATTTTTTTGTCACTGTCCTACACAGTACCCCATAATATGAAAGTGGAATTATGTTTTTCAAATGTTTTCAAATTTAAATAAAATTGAAAAGCTGAAAAATCAAAAAATTCAACCCCTTTGTTATGGCAAGCCTAAATACGTTCAGGAGTAAAACATTTGCTTAATAAGTTGCATGGACTCTGTGTGCAATAATAGTGTTTAACATGATTTTTGAATGACTGCCTCATCTCTGTACCCCACATATACAATTATCTGTAAGGACCCTCAGTCAAGCAGTGAAATTCAAACACAGACTCAACCACAAAGACCAGGGAGGTTTGCCAATGCTTCGCAAAAAGGGCAACCTATTGGTAGATGGGTAAAAATATAAAAGCAGACATTGAATATCCCTTTGAGCATGGTAAAATTATTCATTAGACTAACCTTAACTCAATCACTACAAAGATACAGGCGTCCTTCAGAACTAAGTTGCCAGAGAGGAAGGAAACCGTTCAGGGGTTTCACCATGAGGCCAATGGTGAGATTAAAACAGTTACAGAGTTTAATGGTGGTTATAGGACAAATCTGAGGATGAAGCAACAACATTGTAGTTACTCCACAATATTAACCTACTTGACGGTGTGAAAAGATGCATCCTGTTTGCAACAAGGCTCTAAAGTAATACTGCAAAAGATGTGGCAAAGCAATTCACTTTTTGTCCTGAATACAAATCGTTATGTTTGGGGGAAATCCAACACATTAACTGAGTACCACTCCCATATTTTCAAGCATAGTGGTGCCTGCATCATGTTATGAGTATGCTTGTAATTGTTAAGGAATGGGGAGTTTTTCAGGATAAAAACTAAATGGAATGGAGCTAAACATAGGCAAAATCCTGTACTTAGTCTAGGAGATAAATTCACTTCTCAGCAGGACAATAACCTAAAACACAACACCAAATCTACAACGGGGTTGCTTACCAAAAAGATAGTGAATGTTACAGTTTTGACTTAAATCTGCTTGTAAATCTATGGCAAGACCTGAACATGGTTGTCTAGCAATGATCAACAACATATTTGACAGAGCTTGAAGAATTTTGAAAATAATATGAATAATGCGTCTTTCTGTCAGAGTGCGCCTCAGTCAAATAAATGATACATTTTCAATTATTTATTTAGATGGGCAAGGAAGCACTGCAGGGCGGGCCAGGCCCCTTAAGGTTAGTTCATAACTCCGGCCCTGGCGAGATTATTGGCGCATGTTGGCCTTCCGTCCACTCACACACAAACACACATGCACACACGCATACCTGGAGGCAGAGGCCTGCTGGGGATTGCCGGGAGGCTAGGAAGGGATTAAGCCAAAACCTTTACATGGCAGTCAGTCTTCATGCACACACACACTCCTCATTATCAGTATGTTCCTGGGATAAGGGCCTCTGTTGTTCTCCAAAAATAGCACGTTTGAAATGGTCCAGTCCATCTGGTCTACCCTACCTGCTGACTGTTTACAAGGATTAGGTACCTACATGTTAGTCGGCCTTAGATTCCAACATACACGTTGTAATAATAAAGATGGAGACAAAAAGTAGAGGAGAGAATTCATATAATAAATTGCATTTATATGTAGCTTGTTTCACATAGATCTTAAAACCTTTTTGCAGTAGCCTTATTTTCATACGGTAAATGGACCCATGAGCACCAACATGTGAAGTTCACAGGAGCATATCAAATTGGTTGTCAAAATGAAAGCAAAGAGTTTATATTTTTGGAAATGATACATATTTTTCGACAATTGTCTATCTTATAAATTCAGTAATGGCTTTGATTTCTGGTCAAGCAGATGGAAATGGGTCTTAGAAAACATCTGCCAGAAAAAGTCTTGAAAGGTACTATAAATACATCAAAACACAATAATGTTGAATTAAAGACCCCTGCCAACTAATATCAACATATAGTTTGTTTCGTATAAATTATTTGCCTTCTGTACGTTTAAGAAACATCTCCTTGTGCCTTGTAATTCCATTACCAAAACAGATACAGTATTTTCTCATTTCACACCCTCATCAGGAGGGAGGATAATGAAGATTCACAGAAGTAACGGTAGACTTAATGTTTTTACTGATATCAATTTTTGTTTATGAATTATCAAGTGATTAAAAGTTGTAATTCTGTTACCCAGTCGGTAACAGAATTAACGAAAAACCATATATGTCTATGTTTCACAAGTTTGGACAGCACAGAACAGTGAAGCACAGTAGAGTACAGAGCAGTAAGGAAGAGTAGAGTATAGTTTAGTTCAGTACATACAGTTCAGTACAGTAGAGCACACTAAAGTAGAGTACAGTCTACTGTACTCTACTGATTTATACTTTACCGTACTATACTATGATGTCTAAACTTGTGAAACAGACATCTATGATTGGTTCAGATTTGGTCCGAACCAACCAAATGTATTATTCATTAGAATAATAGCCAGTGTGTAGAATAATACCCATATATGCAAAGGACGATATAGTATATTTCTACCTTTGTGTACCTATTCAGGATACAACAGCTACTCATTTCACACCGGAACACATTGAACCCCCCCCCCCCCCCAATATCCAACACAAAGTTACACCCTTGCTACTGGATGAGTGCCTCACCAACATGCACACTGTATGTCGAGGTCACTTCCAGTACTCAGTCAGATGTCCAAACACAGGGGAAATCTGAGACGTTTAATCTGCTGAAATAAATATGGAGCAGCAGATCTGTCAGAGCTCGTAGATACATAACTCGATGGGTGAATAGATAGGAAGCACTTCCTACAAATGTGCAGCTCCTCGTTAAAAAGGACGTAGCCTTGACAGCTGCGAAAGGGGTTAGCAAAACACCAGGAACACCCAAATCTATAAACCCATATATTTTGAATCCCACTACCATGGCAAAGACAAAAACAGAAGTGTTCTCCTGTCATATTACAGCTAAAGAAAATGTATTAATAAGGTCACTTCCAAAATACATCATGTAACAATTACATAATAAAAAAATAAAAAATGATAAAGATGAGATTTTCCCCCTCAGGAGTATTGAAAATTAATACAACATTACAGCTTGAAAAGCTTTAAAGACTCGACCACAAGTGGGGCCACTAGAAGGGCCGGGTAATACGACCACTAGGGGGGCCGGGGAATATAATAAGCCTGTCCTCCTGCATTTCGATTTGGGCACTTTGTATTTCAATTGGCTAGGTGCAAAACATAAACAGAGGGCATCTGCTTTAAACAGGGAATCGGGAATCTTTGTTCTTCTGCGGAAGGAACAAAGTAGCCTGAAAGTGGGACCGTCATGTGGGAATGTTTGGCTCCTCTGCATTAGTGTATGGTGAGCGGGTGGATGTGCTGTGTGAGGACGATGCCAGGCAGCTTGGATAATACGAGGGACTTTGGGGCTTTCCAGCAACATAAATCAAATTGACTTTCTGAATAGCCTCAAAGTGGCACGCCATCGCGATGCCGTGCACGGCGCATCGCCTGTCCCTTCAGCATGCAGATCATTAGAAGGCTCCTCGGGCAATCAAGTAATGCGTGTGATATGAAAATGCCTCCCTCAAATTCTAGCGTCACAGGAAAGGATGATGCAGTAGGCTATAAGCTAGGCCAACTAGGCTATAGCACTCAGTTGATTTCAGGTTTTCCCCTTTCCTTCTTTCTATAACCGCAACAAATAGACTATTCCTTCTGACATCGTCAGAGTTATGCTTAACGTAGCTTTTCATTCTCCTGACCACTCACTTGTTTTGGGAGACAACGTAGGCCTAAGTATTTCCGCTGAAACACAATTTTGTTCCTTATTAATTAGGCCTATACCTAGGCCTGTCCTTTTTTTATGCTGTCCTTTTCTCACTTGACAGTGACATGCAAGGAAATATCACAACCAATAAGTGGCCTAGTCTGCCATTTCCACCAGGGAGGGGAATCGTAAGGGTAACCTTTCATGTAGGCCTGGTGATTCAAAATAGGAACGTCTAGCAAGGGAAATGAGCTATCGATTGAGGGTGGGGAAGAAAATAATGACTCGAAAGCACCACCAAAGGTTGTTATTCGAGGAAAAATGAACAAACATAGGCTTGTTGTCATTCATCAGAAAAAATAATGACATTAAAATCACATTACAACTGGGTGTTAAAAAATGAAATAGACACATAATAGGACATAAATAATACTGGAGGCTGAATATTCCCAGTTTTTCACTGGAGAAGCAGCTTGTCCAAAGACCATCCATAAACCAAGTCCCTGATCTTCCCAAATAGCTACAGCTACAAACAGGCTACTGGAAATCACCTACACCTACCTTGTTTCACACTGACAATTTGTCTGATGCATTAAATTGACTTCGATGCATTGTGTCTGGTGTGCGACAAACAAAAAAAATGCATTGCACGACAATGGCCTCACAATAGGCTATCATAAAGTCTTGGAGATTGGAATGATTTAAAAAAATAAGGCCAATTTACTTGACAGATTGACAGCTATATAGAGAGGCTGGTTCAAGATGAGGTAAAGCGTTTTGTGTTAAGTGCACCTAACACTATCAGGTTTATCTTGCTTATAACATTTTATCCATCAGTGTGTTGCGATGTACCATTGTTGAGAGCCTAAATTGGTGTGCATCTCTCTGTCTTTTTTTCTCTCCATCCCCCATAGAGAGCAATAATGATCATATTTTTTTAGGCACTAACGGAGGCCAACTCCACCATGGCTCATTGACCAAAGGAAAACCAATTGGGAAATTCATGTTTTTTTTGGGGGGGGGGGGGGGGGGTAAACACTGAAAATATGGGCTGGGATAAACACAGGCTTGGGAGATCTTAAACGTTTTGTTCTATGAGGTCATCTTCATCAGCTAACGTCACTTTTTGTGAATTTAAGCATTTATGTAATCAAAACAAGCAGATAACAGCACATTTTTTTAAACTTTTTTAAATTTAACTAGGCAAGTCTTCATATTTCATACAGGTCATGTTAACTGACTGATATTATCTCATAGAACAAAATGTATAAGATCGCTGAAGCCTGTGTCAACCTTATTTTTGATTCCCCCGTTCATTTTCCCCAGGAATGGTTGAACGAACCATTGGTAACTCATTTCTAGTTTAAGGATTACGAGTTGGAAAGCTCTATTTGAGGTCACAATGTGTGTCCATTCAAATATTAACCTATCGCTCAGGCAAGCAAGACATGCATGAGCGTATACACTATCTCTCAGCCGACCCTCCTCTCATTGCCTACATCTAAGCACATTTTTCCTACACCCCATTTCAATCTGCACACTCAACATTGCCTAATTGTCTATAGTGCAGAGAAGGCTAGTGGGAGGAGCTATAGGAGGAAGGGCTCATTGTAATGGCTAGAATGGAATAGAATCAAACACATCAAACGTATGGAAACCACATGTTTGACTCTATTCCATTTATTCCATTCCAGCCATTACAATGAGCCCATCCTCCTACAGCTCCTCCCACCAGCCTCCCCTGCTACAGTGGTCCCATTCCTATATTATTGAGGCTATTCCAGGTGAATTGCATGTAGCTAACATGTAATTGTGGAGATATTGTTTAAAGAAATAGAATATCAGCGTATTCCTTTCTAATCCGCAGACACCAGGCAATTCTCAAACCACCTGTTTTCAAGCAGCAGGAGAATTGACGCAATGAACAGGAGACCCATTCTATACAGTAAGTTAATATTACATGTTAGCCTATGGTATAAATCATGTATTCACATTTCCCATCTTTAGATTATTGAATATAAAAACATTATTATTAATGCAATTCCCTAACTAAAACATACACGATAATTATATGCAACTTCAATAGTCATTATGTATAATTGCGCATGAGGTTAGGTCAAAAATTGCTTTGCAGTATGAGGTAAAAATGAATTGTATTATTGAACAATAATGTATCCCGTACCAATATCATGCTTCGGAACTGACAATGTCCATATTGTTAGAGGTGTGTGGTGGCACAAATGATTTGCCAATTACAGATAGGCTACCCAAATATATGCCGAGGCAAATCCATACAGAGGAATGGCACCCTTATTAGCGTACTGATTTTGGGAGAAGGCGCACTTACCGATGTGTATGATTGAATCAGAATTCACGGGCTCCCACTCCTGACTCCAAAATATGGCAAGGAACAACACTGCTGAAACAACTTTCATGGCTCCTGCAGTTTAAGGCAATTTTCCCAAGAAGCGCCAAAACCAAGATGAGTGTGACCTGCTAGTTTTAAAATCCCGAGGAGCCAAGGTTTAGTCCATATAGGGATGATCTATCGATGGCTTTCGCACTTGACTTGAATGTAGCTGTTTTCAGAAAGGTAGACGTCCAGTTACCATGTTGAAAAACCCTTTAAATCAAATCATGCTGAAAGCTATGGAGTTCTCCACAGTCGCATCCAACGCCGCTGCATCCGATCAATCCGAAACTGGGGATAAAGGCAAGCCAAACGCAATCTTCGATCAATAGGAACGCTGTGGTTCGCGTTTCTCATTCGCAAATCCTGGGCTGATTTGGAGGAGACCGTAGATTCTGCCTCAGACACGACGCATTTGCTCAGCTTGAACGAATGAAAATAAACTGCAAAACTTGCATTTTCATGCGGTTTCAAAGACTGGATCCATCACTGACATTTAAGACATAAAACAAACAAAAAATATCAAATGTATATTTCATAAGGACCTCCATATTCAAGAGTCTGGCAAGCGGAGATACCACTCTTCTGCTAGATACCACTCTTCTGCGACAGAAAATCAAGTGTAAATTCACCACGGTGCGCTCGATGAGGCTCCGCATGCGGATTCTCTCTAGCAGTCGGTGGGTGAGCTATACTGAGTGGAAGGAGGCCCGGTAGAGAGAGCCAACTACAGGGACAGCAGCAGCAGTTGCCAGCCGCGCATTTTCTGGAACAGAATTACCTGGAAGGAAGACTGACGGAGGCAGAGAGAGGATGATATGCACAGAGGGCGGGGATTTCTCACATGAACCGAGAGAGGCAATCTGGCCAGGCTCTAGCTCCGCCCTGGTTCAGTGGTGGGCATCTCCATGCTCCTCATAGACTGGGGGACACTGGGCATAGGCTAATCTTAAATCTGTTGACAATCGTCTATTAAAGACTCAGTATGAAAACACTTTGGATCACTTTTGATAGGTGTCAAGTGATCCACTTATACATATTTTCAATCAAATTACAGTTTCACACCCAAAACCAACTAAATCAAATTGTATTGGTCACATACACATATTTAGTAGATGCTACTGCGGGTGTAGCGAAATGCTTGTGTTCCTAGCTCCAACAGTGCAGTATTATCTAACAATTCTAAACAATACACAAATTGAAAAGTACAATAATGGAATTAAGAAATGTATAAATATTAGCGCGAGCAATGTCGGAGTGGCATTGACAAAAATAGATTAGAATAGAATACAGTATATACATGAGAAGAGTAAAGCAGTATGTAAACATTATTACTATGACTAGTGTTCCATTATTAAAGTGGCCAGTAATTCCATGTCTATGTATATAGTGCAGCAGCCTCTAAGGTGCAGGTTGAATAACCGGGTGGTAGCTGGCTACTGATGGTTATTTAACAGTCTGATGGCCTTGAGATAGAAGCTGTTTTTCAGTCTCTAGGTCCCAGCTTTGATGCACCTGTACTGACCTCACCTTCTGGATGATAGCAGAGTGAACAGGCCATGGCTCGGGGGGTTAATGCCATCGATGATCTTTTTGGCCTTCCTGTGACATCGGGTGCTGTAGGTGTCCTGGAGGGCAGGCAGTGTGCCCCCGGTGAAGCGTTGGGCAGACTGCACCACCCTCTGGAGAGCTCTGCGGTTGCGGGCGGTGCAGTTGCCATACCAGGCGGTGATACAACCCGACAGGATCCTCTCAACGATGCATCTGCAAAAGTTTCTGAGGATCTCAGGGGGCAAGCCAAATTTCGTCAGCCTCCTGAGTTTAAAGAGGCGCCGTTGCGCCTTCTTCACCACACGGTCTGTGTCGGTGGACCATTTCAGATTGTGTGAAGGAAACTGTTCATATTGTCTTGTCACAGAACTTTCACACAACATGGGTATTCATTAGCTAGAGAAGACCAATGGGAGTGCAGTAGAGTGGACACTGGACATAGCCTACACCACTTACAAAAGGCATCACACACACAAACTGATACGTCTCCACCAAAGGAAGCAGTCACTGGAGAATCCTACATCCAACGTGTTCCATGGTATATGCCTTTTAAATAGGCTACAGTATTCAACCTTCCAACTAAACTACAATTCTGTATATGTGTAAGTTTCCAACATACATAAAATCTTATTCAAGCAAATCTTTGATGAGCTCAATATGACCAATTCATGGATCACATTAATAAAATACAATATCATATTCTGTAACATTGATCTGTAGATTTCCATGTAGAGCACAATTTTAAAACTCTAATGTTTAAACTATAAAACATGATAAGAATTTGAGCAGTTGAAAGCTTAATCTACCTATGTTATTGAAAGTGAGGTAAAATTCGAAGTTGGATTTTCAAACTCAAGAGCAATGAAAGTACACGTCGGTAACACGTCATTATACGGGGTAATTATTAGAGAGCAATTGCATATGTAATTACACTAACAAGTATTGTAATTGATTGTAGTAATACATAGTTACACTACAATACCGACATGCAACTGGTGGTAATTGCAGTCTGTAATTACAGAGGTGTAACAATGAATGCGTGTTACCATGCTTGTTAAAAATGTTAAAGTAGCTGATCGAATCCCAACTATATATCCAAATGCACCATATTTCAGGCTGCACAAAGCATGTGATAAGTGTTAGCCAATTTTAAAACCAACCCACTTCATTGACACAATTCTGCAATAAAGGCCTCTGGAGTCTGATGCCCAGGCAAATGGCAACAAACTATTTCAGACACATAAAAACAGTTATGGTTAAAATTGTGAGATAGTCATTTGTGCTTGCCAAATTGTAGGCCTATTTAAGCTTGGTTGAATAATGGTTTATCAATGGACTTGACATTTTCATAAAACAAACTCTTATTCCTTATTCCCAGGGACATGTACTAGTCTGTGGTGACCTAAATGCCAGAACCGGATAAGAACCTGACACCCTCAGCATACAGGGGTACAAACACCTGCCTGGAGGTGACAGCATTCCCACCCCCATATGCCCCCCTAGGCACAACTATGACAACATAGCCAACAAAAACGGGTAACTCCTGCAGCTCTGTAGCACGCTGGGTATGTATGGTAGGCTTTGAGGGGACTCCTTATGGTAGGTACCACGATAGCTCATCTCTTGGCAGTAGTACTGTAGACTACTTTATCACTGACCTCAACCCAGAGTCTCTCAGAGCGTTCACAGTCAGCACACTGACACCCCTATCAGACCACAGCAAAATCACAGTCTACTTGAACAGAGCAATACTCAATCATGAGGCATCAAAGCACAAGGAACGAATATTAAAAAATGCTATAGATGGAAGGAATGTAGTCTGAAAACCTACCAAAAACAATTAGGCAACAACAAATTAAATTCCATTTAGACAACATCCTGGACAAAACGTTCCACTGTAATAGTGAAGGTGTAAACTTGGCAGTAGAAAATCTTAACAGTATATTTGACCTCTCAGCTTCCCTATCAAATCTAAAAATCTCAAATAGAAAACTGATGAAAATGAACAACAATGGCAAATGTTTTGATGAAGAATGCAAAAATCTAAGAAGGAAATTGAGAAACTTGTCCAACCAAAAACATAGAGACCCGGAAAACCTGAGTCTACGCCTTCACTATGGTGAATCACTAAAACAATACAGAAATACACTAAGGAAAAATAAGGAACAGCACGTCAGAAATCAGCTCAATGTAATTGAAGGATCGAGACTAACCACCTTCTGGGAAAATTGGAAAACACTAAACAAACAACACCACGAAGAATTATCTATCCAAAATGGAGATGTATGGGTAAAACACTTCTCCCATCGTTTTGGCTCTATAACAAAGAACAAACAGCAAAAACATATACATGATCCAATACAAATCTTAGAATCAACAATTAAAGACTACCAGAACACACTGGATTCTCCAATTAACTTGAATGAACTACAGGACAAAATAAAAACCCTCCAAACCAAAAAGGCCTGTGGTGTTGATGGTACCCTCAATGAAATGATCAAATATACAGACAACTCTTTAACATCATCCTTACCTCTGGAATCTTCCCCAATATTTGGAACCAAGGAGTGATCACCCCAATCCACAAAAGTGGAGACAAATTTGACCCCAATAACTACCGTGGGATGTGTCAACAGTAACCTTGGGAAAATCCTCTGCATCATTATTAACAGCAGACTCATACATTTCCTCAGTGAAAACAATGCACTTGAGCAAATGTCAAATTGGCTTTTAACCAAATTATTGTACAACAGACCACGTATTCACCCTGCACACCCTAATTGACAAACAAACAAACCAAAACAAAAAGTTGGTATCTTAGGAAATTTCACACATCAAAATTCACATACTGTTTTGGTGATTTGTCCTGATTCCTAATAGGTTTCCAATGTGGATGTGATATTATGCTGTAATTCTAGGAGAAGGTCATGATTCAGTTTGTGACAGAAGTCACCTTTAGATAGATAGTCGGCAACTTTCATTCACATAGTTACATTTGTTTTGTATACAATTTCCTCCTCTGTCACATTTTTTTATGACAAGCGAAGGATCTTATTTTAAGTAACGTTAGTTCCTTTTCAATGTAACTAAACACTAGCTAACTTAGTTAGCTCTCACATATTTGCAGGAATTGAGCGTGAGATTGTGTTGGTGTAACACCTAATTACATTTACATTTACTCCGTGGTTTATCCTCTCACTTGAGGATTTGTTTTTGTAAACTTACAGTGGGGCAAAAAAGTATTTAGTCAGCCACCAATTGTGCAAGTTCTCCCACTTAAAAAGATGAGAGACCTGTAATTTTCATCATAGGTACACTTCAACTATGACAGACAAAATGAGAAGAAAAAAAATCCAGAAAATGATTTAATGAATTTATTTGCAAATTATGGTGGAAAATAAGTATTTGGTCACCTCCAAACAAGCAAGATTTCTGGCTCTTACAGACCTGTAACTTATTCTTTAAGATGCCCCTCTGTCCTCCACTCGTTACCTGTATTAACCTCTTGAAATTGGTGCATCATCTTCAGCTGCAAGTATTTTTCCATGGGATTCAGAGGAGAAAGTAGACTTCCACGAAAGATATATCAACGAAGAGATATGTGAAAAACACCTTGAGGATTGATTCTAAACAGCGTTTGCCGTGTTTCAGTCGATATTATGGAGTTAATTTGGAAAAAAGTTCGCCGTTTTGATGACTGAATTTTCGTGTTTTTTTGGTAACCAAACGTGATGTACAAAACGGAGCGATTTCTCCTACACAAAGAATCTTTCAGGAAAAACTGAACATTTGCTATGTAACTGAGAGTCTCCTCATTGAAAACATCCGAAGTTCTTCAAAGGTAAATTATTTTATTTGAATGCTTTTCTGTTTTTTGTGAAAATGTTGCCCGCTAAATGCTACACTAAATGCTACGCTAGCTATCAATACTCTTACACAAATGCTTGTTTTGCTATGGTTGAAAAGCATATTTTGAAAATCTGAGATGACAGTGTTGTTAAGAAAAGGCTAAGCTTGAGAGATAGCATATTTATTTCATTTCATTTGCGATTTTCATAAATAGTTAACGTTACGTTATGCTAATGAGCTTGAGGCTATAACTGGATACAGATTTTTTTCACAGCCAAACGTGAACAAAACAGAGCAATTTCTCCTACACAAATAATATTTTTTGAAAAACTGAACATTTGCTATCTAACTGAGAGTCTCCTCATTGAAAACATCTGAAGTTCTTCAAAGGTAAATGCTTTTCTTGTTTATGTGAAAATGTTGCTGGCTAAAATCTAGGCTTATAGCTATGCTAGCTATCAATACTCTTACACAAATGCTTGTTTAGCTATGGTTGAAAAGCATATTTTGAATATTTTTAAATCTGAGATGACAGTGTTGTTAACAAAAGTCTAAGCTTGAGAGCAAATATATTTATTTCATTTCATTTGCGATTTTCATGAATAGTTAACGTTGCATTATGCTAATGAGCTTGAGGCTATAAATAGGATCCCGGATCCGGGATTGCTCGACGCAAGAAGTTAATGGCACCTGTTTGAAGTTGCTATCAGTATAAAAGACACCTGTCCACAACCTCAAACAGTCACACTCCAAACTCCGATATGGCCAAGACCAAAGAGCTGTCAAAGGACACCAGAAACAAAATTGTAGACCTGCACCAGGCTGGGAAGACTAAATCTGCAATTGGTAAGCAGCTTGGTTTGAAGAAATCAACTGTGGGAGCAATTATTAGAAAATGGAAGACATACAAGACCACTGATAATCTCCCTCGATCTGGGGCTCCACGCAAGATCTCACCCAGTGGGGTCAAAATGATCACAAGAACGGTGAGCAAAAATTCCAGAACCACATGGGGGGACCTAGTGAATGACCTGCAGAGAGCTGGGACCAAAGTAACAAAGCCTACCACCAGTAACACACTACACTGCCAGGGACTCAAATCCTGCAGTGCCAGACGTGTCCCCCTGCTTAAGCCAGTACATGTCCAGGCCCGTCTGAAGTTTGCTTGAGAGCATTTGGATGATCCAGAAGAAGATTGGGAGAATGTCATATGGTCAGATGAAACCAAAATATAACTTTTTGGTAAAAACTCAACTCGTCGTGTTTGGAGGACAAAGAATGCTGAGTTGCATCCAAAGAACACCATACCTACTGTGAAGCATGGTGGTGGAAACATCATGCTTTGGGGCTGTTTTTATGCAAAGGGACCAGGACGACTGATCCGTGTAAAGGAAAGAATGAATGGGGCCATGTATTGTGAGATTTTGAGTGAAAACCTCCTTCCATCAGCAAGGACATTGAAGATGAAACGTGGCTGGGTCTTTCAGCATGACAATGATCCCAACCACAACTCCCGGGCAATGAAGGAGTGGCTTCGTAAGAAGCATTTCAAGGTCCTGGAGTGGCCTAGCCCTTCTCCAGATCTCAACCCCATAGAAAATCTTTGGAGGGAGTTGAAAGTCCGTGTTGCCCAGCAACAGCTCCAAAACATCACTGCTCTAGAGGAGAACTGCAGGGAGGAATGGGCCAAAATACCAGCAACAGTGTGTGAAAACCTTGTGAAGACTTACAGAAAATGTTTGACCTCTGTCATTGCCAAAAAAGGGTATATAACAAAGTATTGAGATAAACTTCTGTTATTGACCAAATACTTATTTTCCACCATCATTTGCAAATAAATTCATAAAAAAATCATACAATGTGATTTTCTGGATTTTTTTTCTCATTTTGTCTGTCATAGTTGAAGCGTACTTATGATGAAAATTACAGGCCTCTCTCATCTTCTTAAGTGGGAGAACTTGCACAATTGGTGGCTGACTAAATGCTTTTTTGCCCCACTGTAACCCAGATTGTATACCTTTTGGGGGCAAGTGCTAGCATCAACAGTGAGTGGAAATGTTGAAGTGTGCATTCACAGGAAGGTAATTAGAGCCTATGCAATCTCGAGACACCCAGCACATCTATCAATAAGAGATTACAACCTTGTGACAATATTGTCTTTTAACACTAATGTTTGTGCATGTGCTAAAATCACCACTATCTCAAAAAAACAACATTTACTGTAGTAGGCTACTCACACTGTCAATATGAGTTTTGCGCACATATAATTTTATGTCCGTGTGCCTTGGTTGTTATGGATAGGCCAGATTTGAAGAGCGAGCAGAGTGACCCGGCGGAACCAGACAGGCTCATGGGAGTGGAGAATACAGTTTCTGCTGTCACGCTGTATTGAGAAGACTGAATGAGCCAGTGCGACCCCATTAACTACAGTGATTGGATGAGGTGTGTGATAAAGAAAAGGGAAGGTGCAGCATGTTAATGCATGCTGGGATTAATAATGCAGGGGTCATTAATAACGACAGGTCGGCTGTTTAAGAGTGGACAGAGGCAGACTGACAGATTAACGGGCAGATAGATAGGGAGGCAGTCAGACAGGCAGGGGAAATTCCACTCAGACGCTTCACTTAAAATGTATGCCAAATAAAAAACATTGATTTCAAAAGGTTAACAAACCATACCATTCTATGCACAGCAACTACTTTTAACAATTTACGCTGAAAATTGTACAAGAACACATTTACTGGAAGAACAGAATTTCGGTAAAATTTCCCTCCGTTTTTATGTGACCATGTTTTCGCAAAACTCTTAGATATCTGTTCCGAATTAAGATTCAAAGATGTCTGTAGAAAGAATGGGTTGAAAGAGCCCGGAGAGGTGACATTAATTGGAGAGAGAGAGGAAAGAGAGAGAGATGGGTTGTCCAGACTTTTCACGCTCTTGCTTTGACCACCAGTTCTCGACTGAAGATTACAGTATGCCAGTGGAAGCGAGGACAGTAGCAGGGACCCAACTGTGGTTTGTGACTACTATGATTTCCTATTGTAGCCAAATCAATTGCAGAAATTCCGTTACCGCTTGTTGTGAAAGTCTGTTACCGATTGAATAACAGGATGTCGAGTTTAATTCACTTAATTCATAAACAAAATTGACCAATCAGTAAAAACACTAATTGGTAGGTCTACCTTTACTTGTAACTGAACTTTCATTATCCTCCCTCATGAAGGAGAGAAATTAGAAAATATCTCAAATATATGGGGTTTTGGTAATGGAATTTCAAGGCACAAAACAATCTTTTTTAAACTTACAGAAGACAGAAAAAAATATTAGTTGGCAGGGGTCTTTACTTTTTTATTATTTTGTTTATGTATTTCTAATACCTTCAAATACTTTTTTTCTGGTAGATGTCTTCTAAGATGCCATTTCCTTTTACATTAAAAAATCAAAAACTTTGCTCATTCCAAATTGTTAGGATGGAACATGGTTCAAATGTATATACCTAAAAAAAATATACAGTTGAAGTCGGAAGTTTAAATGCACTTAGGTTGGAGTCATTAGAGCTCGTTTTTCAACCACTCCACAAATTTCTTGTTAACAAACTATAGTTTTGCCAAGTCGGTTAGGACATCTACTTTGAGTATAAGGCAATACTTTTTTCTAACAATTGTTTACAGACAGATTATTTCACTTATAATTCACTGTATCACAATTCCAGTGGGTCAGAGGTTTACATGCACTAAGTTTACTGTGCCTTTAAACAGCTTGGAAAACTCAACAAAATTATGTAAATGGATGTGGAAGCTTCTGATAGGCTAATTGACATAATTTTAGTTTATTGGAGGTGTAGCTGTGGATGTATTTCAAGGCCTACCTTCAAACTCTGTGCCTCTTTGCTTGACAGAAAACAAATTGTCGACCTCCACAAGTCTGGTTCATCCTTGGTAGCAATTTCCAAATGCCTGAAGGGACCACGTTCATCTGTACAAACAATAGTACGCAAGTATAAACACCATGGGACCACGCAGCCATCATACCGCTCAGGAAGGAGACGTGTTCTGTCTCCTAGAGATGAACGTACTTTGGTGTGAAAAGTTCAAATCAACCTTGTGAAGATGCTGAAGGAAATAGGTACAAAAGTATCTATATCCTGTAACGAGATTAGTCTTCCTCTGACGAGGAGTATGAAGGATCGGACCAATATGCAGTGTGGTACGTGTCCATGTTGATATTTATTAATTAACTCTGAACACAAAAAGAAGACAGAAGACAGAGAGACAGAAAACAATCACCCACAACTAAAATGGGGAAAACAGGCTACCAAAGTATGATTCTCAATCAGAGACAACGAACAACACCTGACTCTGATTGAGAACCATACCAGGCCAAACACATAAATACTACATAGAAAAAAGAACAGACTACCACCCCAACTCACGCCCTGACCAAACTAACACAATGACATAATAAAGGAACTAAGGTCAGAACGTGACATATCCACAGTAAAACGTGTCCTATATTGACATAGCCTGAAAGGCCGCTCAGCAAGGAAGAAGCCACTGCTCCAAAACCGCCATAAAAAAGCCAGACTACGGTTTGCAACTGCACATGGGGACAAAGATCGTACATTTTGGAGAAATGTCCTCTGGGCTGATGAAACAAAAATAGAATCGTTTGGCCATAATGACCATTGTTATGTTCGGAGGAAAAGGGGGGATACGTGCAAGCCGAAGAATACCATCCCAACCGTGAAGCACAGGGGTGGCAGCATCATGTTGTGGGGGTGCTTTGCTGCAGGAGGGACTGGTGCACTTCACAAAAAAGATGGTGTCATGAGGAAGAAAATTATGTGGATATATTGAAGCAATATTGAAGCAACATCTCACAACATCAGTCAGGAAGTTAAAGCTTGGTCGCAAATGGGTCCTCCAAATGGACAATGACCCCAAGCATACTTCCAAAGTTGTAGCAAAATGGCTTAAGGACCACAAAGTCAAGGTATTGGAGTGGCCATCACAAAGACCTGACCTCAGTCATATAGAAAATTTGTGGGCAGAACTGAAAAAGCGTGTGCGAGCAAGGAGGCCTACAAACCTGACTCAGTTACACCAGCACTGTCAGGAGGAATGGGCCAAAATTTACCCAACTTATTCTGGGAAGCTTGTGGAAGGCTAACCGAAACATTTGACAGAAGTTAAACAATTTAAAGGCAATGCTACCAAATACTAATTGAGCGTATGTAAACTTCTGACCCACTGGGAATGTGATGAAAGAAATAAAAGCTGAAATAAACCATTCTCTCTACTATTATTCTGACATATTATTCACATTCTTAAAATAAAGTGGTGATCCTAACTGACCTAAGACAGGGAATTTTTACTAGGATTAAATGTCAGGAACTGTGAAAAACTGAGTTTAAATGTATTCAGCTAAGGTGTACGTAAACTTCCGACTTCAACTGTACTCTCAGATTTCATTTGACACCCAATTTGACACGCTGCTGTGAACTTCACGTTGGTGCTCATGGGCCCTTTTTACCACAGGCAAGCAGACAGACAGACAAGCAGACGGACATCGCACAGTCAGGCACCTAACTTAAACAAGTAAAAACATGTGACACCATTCCCTGAAACTAAGTGTGAGGCAGCAACAGTACATGTGTACTTTAGACATAATGTTGACTAAAGCACAGCAGGGATGTTTCTATTCCAAGACGTGCAGGTTCACCATCAGGTTGTGTATAAAGCACATTGGGAAAATGTCACCTTGGTGAGGGGGGTGGCGTGTGGCTTTCGATCTAATCAGGTGGTGTGTATAAATGTTTGATGAGCTTACAGCAGCTTGTGAGACCCAGCATCACAGAGATAAAAAGAGCAATTCAGGTGTGTGATGAGTGACATAGTATGCTGCCTCAAGGACACTTCTGTGTTGGAGAGATGCTGCTACAACACTAGACCAGAGAGCAGAGACTGTCTTGTCTGTCCGTCTGCCAGCCTGCCTTTCTGTCTGTTGGACTGAAGACCATTGAAGTGGATGGTGACCACAAGCCTTGCAGTTATTATTTCAACTCATGATTCCTTTCATTAACCGAATGGCAGACGTGTATTAACCTTTCTGTTTCACTGGGAGGAAGACACGTAACCACACTCAGATAGCTGAAAAGCTATTAGAGTAAAGTTTGTTTAGTTCAGAGGTACAAAGACAGACAAAGACACTCTGTTCATGAGTTGGCTTCTCCCTGGGTATCCTATTGATTCCACACAGCCCTGACGAATGACCACTGTTTCCTATACCAGCTTCCTTACCTTGTTTTGTCTTTTGTTTATCTCCCTGGGTTATTTCTGAAGTGCTATGTGCCTATGCTCCTTTTTTCATTCCTACTTAGTAACGCTTAATGAGACAGAGAGAAATACAGTGAGCTCCTGAAGTACTTTTGGAGCTCACTGTATAATGCTTTTGTTAGCGCTCCAGTATAAGCACCATTATATCACTCCCTATTCATCTGCGGCTGAAATTAAGAGACCCAAACATTGTGATCTGCACTCTGTGAATAATTGATAGCAACAAACAAACACAATCAAAGTGCTGCCTTCTCGACATTGGAGCGGGAAAAAGCAATAGAGTTGATTCAGGAGTTACCAGCGTCTCCCACTTTATCCCGTGTAAATAGAAGCTTTATGAAGTGGCGAGACTTGTTGTGCGGTGCATGCAGTGACTGACATCATGACGTCTATGGAGTATGCAAGAGATCTTTTTGCATAGAGGCGGCATCTGAAATGCCCCCTATTCTCTATAGAGGGCACTACTTTTGAACAGAGCCCTATCGGTGGTGCAGAGCCCTATGGGCCCTGGTCAAAAGTAGTGCCCTCTATAGGGGATAGGGTGCCATTCCAGACACATCCGAGAGAATAGAGCCTGAGAGGATTCTTTGGTAACCAATCAGACTGCTCTGCTATAAGATTCATTCCCATATGGTAGATAGATACTGTATACTATATAAAATCGAGTAATGGGTAATAAATGGGTTGTCTGAAGGGATTGAAGTGTGGTTCTGAGGAGTACAGAGAGGTGTAGGGAGAAGTTGCCACTAGAAAAGCTGATCTTGGGTCAGTTTATCATTTTTCTCACTAATGGTTAAGGTTAGGATTAGGGGGAGGGGGAGCTGATCCTAGATCTGCACCTAGCGGAAAATTCACCCCGGAGTGTAACAAAAGATGCATTACCATCTAGCAGATCATATTCAGGGAGGATACATTTTGATGGAAAGATATGGGTGACAACTGATCAAAGAATAAACCAAGACCCTGGAGGTAAAGACATATTGATACTGAACTAGGACCGTATATTAACAGAGTATGAGTGTGATTGGTGGTAACAGTGTTCACAGTGTTGAACTCCTGCTGTCCTGATCAATAGCATGTTGTACTTGATTGCCTCCTCAACAAACAAGCTCTACATGATAGACTTGTCTTTCACAACATTCACTCGGATGTCAAATGTTTCAACTGTGCTGTCCAAGATGCTTTTCCCTCTTTCCTCTCTCTCTACCTTGAGAGAACCCAAGCTAGCCCCTCAGGCGGGGTATTGAACTGAGTCATGGAGAGGAGCGGCTCAGGGGTAATGATACAGTAGTAACTCTCGACATAAGGTGAGAGTCAAGGATGGTTGGAAATGTCAAGAGGAAATGAGGCACAAGACATTTCCCACGCTCCAGCTTAGAACAGTGGAGCTGTCCACTAAGCCAGTGCTAAAACAAGGATCTGCTCCAACACAATCCCTGCCAGTCTCTCAGTGCTAGGAGAAGGAGCTATTCACCGTGTAGAGCTGTCTGCTCAGGCTGTATGCCCTGCTATAAAACATCTGCCGCCCACTTGAACGTCTTCAACACCATCCTCATCATTGGAGCTGATCTGGACATGGTATATAATCAATCACACGAAAGCAATATTTGACTGTACTAAATAAAGTGAATATAATACACTGCGATATACAAGCGATCATTAATCACAAACATTGTATTCCTTTTTCAAAAGTGTTTTTTTTGTTATTTCAAATCATGATGTCTGGAGTACCAGAACTAAACAGCAGAGGTCTCCCCTCCATTTGAACTGCCTGACAGATTAGGTTGAATGCACAAGACATTTGACACCAGGTAAAAAGATGTCAAAATGCAAAACTTCAGCTTGATGATACAGATGCCATATTTCATCTATCCGCTTGCTAAGTTCACAGAGAAACAAACTACAGCAAGTAACAGATCAGTATCTGGAATATTTGTGCATATAAATGTATCCTTTGATGTAACCAAGAGATGTTCCTGGGCTCCGGCACAACTCCCTGCTTCTTTTTACTATCTAAGGCTAATGCAGAGTAAACCTTTGAGTCATCTCTCTTTTAGTGTGTGTGTGAACTTTCTGGGTTTCCACGATCTTGACTGTGTGTGTGTGTGTGTGTGTGTGTGTGTGTGTGTGTGTGTGTGTGTGTGTGTGTGTGTGTGTGTGTGTGTGTGTGTGTGTGTGTGTGTGTGTGTGTGTGTGTGTGTGTGTGTGTGTGTGTGTGTGTGTGTGTGTGTGTGTGTACTAGGGTCACTATCCCTGCAGAAGAGACTCAATAATGATGAGCTGTAGACTATTTACAGTTGGGTATCAGGTGAATCGGACAGTGCTCAACTCAATCGGCCTCTGTCCTTAGAGAGGAGCTATCACCTACAGACCGGTTCAAAGAACAATGACACAACATCAAAACAACACACACCTGCAACATATCACTGTGCATGGTGGCAAGAAACAAACACACACACAAATGAATGCACGCACGCATGGACACACACACACACACACACAGTTCTCAGCTCACTTCATAGGGATATTGACATATACATATACAGCCCATATTTTCAAGGACATGGACAGTAGTAATCAGTGACAACCCGTCATTCAGGGCAGGTGGGGCTTGCCTGTTTTGCATGTTATTTTGGCATTAATACGTGTCACATATCAGTTTGCAAACAATGTAAAAATATATATATATTATTGAGTTAATGAAGCCGCATACAAACATGGTCCCTGAATATTGTAGCTTTCATTGTCTGCTTATATGCCCCCTTTATTTATCCTACAGTTCTGACTTGGTGTACAGGGAGAACACTGTAAGAACGGCCCTTGTTCTGAATTCTGTCACTGTACATTTCAAAAGTGCTAAACAAATAGTTATATCGACTACGTCCGTCCTGCATGCCCCACCAAGATTTACATGCTAAAATCGCCACTGGTTGTAATAAATGTTGAAGAGGTGCAGAGCTGTCTCCCTGGAGACAAGCAGACATGTTGACGGGGGCAGTGGAAACGTTGTACTTCCTGGGAAATGTCCTTAGGTTGCTTCCCAAATGACACCCTATTCCCTATATAGTGCAACACTTTTAAGAGGATGCATAGCACTCCCTTCAAAAGTAGTGCACTATGTAGGGAATTAGGTGCCATTTGGGTGATCTCCTTAGTCTCTGCATTGGCTTTGCATGGTTAATGGATCACCTTGCAGACTGGTAACAATATCTACTGCTGCTTGTAGCCTGGAGTAAGGGAAAGGGAAAGGGAGATACCTAGTCAGTTGTACAACTGAATGCCTTCAACTGATATGTGTCTTCCGCATTTAACCCAACCCCTCTGAATCAGAGAGGTGCGTGGGGCCGGCCTTAATCGACATTCACGTCTTCGGTGCCCGGGGAAGATTGGGTTAACTGCCTTGCTCAGGGGCAGAACGACAAATATTTACCTTGTCAGCTCGGGGATTCGATCCAGCAACCTTTTGGGTTACTGGCCCAATACCCTAACCATTAAAGTAGCGGGATGCATTGGGAGAGGAGAGGCAGGGAAGAGGAGGGACTTCAGGGGAATAGAGATGGAGTGTAGCCTATCACCCACAGCTAGCTCTCCTTCTTGCTCCCTCTCTCTCATCACCCCTATGAATTACAGTCAAACTAGCCTATTAAATCACCAACTATATGAGGCAGACAGTGCATCAACTCCTCATGTAAATTATTCAATATTTGCATTGCTTTATTGAAATAGATCTCTGGCACATCTACGACCCAATTCCAATTTCATATTCCGAATAATTGTCAATTCAGGCATGGATATAAGTTCCATCAATCCTCCATGCGCCGCGATTTGTGAGAAAGCTGGTGTTTTGGTGATCTGTTTTCTAAATTTGTCGTCGCATTGTGCCCCGCCATTGTGTTTCCTTTTATTTACACAAGAGCTCTTCTGCGCAGAGCAGGATTATTTTGTGGAGGGAGTATTTGGGTCATTCATTTTATGATTTACAATTTGTTCCGATAGAACACCATGCACTTTTGTAATTGTGTTTCAGTGCCTCAATCTTGAGTTTGAGTATTTCATCTGGAAATGACTTGCCCTTGCACTTGTCTAGTTTGGTCTGATTACCCTAGGCAAAAGGTGCACTTCAAAACAGCTGTTCACTAGGTGTGCTCTATTAAGGACTTTCAGGGTCTCAAAAGGAAGACTTTTGCCTCTGTATCACCAATGGCCCCACACACATGGACACATACAGGTGATAAAAAGAGATGGTCTGATTGGCTTTGTAGCTGACACCCTGAAAGCAGGAGAAAGCGAGTTGAGATTAAATGAGGTGGACTGTCTGGGCTGCGGCCACCCTGAGACACTGCCAGGAGAAAATGAGAGAAATTTGCATGGACAAAATGGTCACTCACACATATAGGCGAGTAGCAGAGGAGCCGAGCCGTGAGATGAGAACATCCTCTTTCACCGCTGCTGAGATTGAAGGAAGTCTCTGAGTCTCTCTGTGGGCCTTCAGCCCCGTGACGAGAGCAGGAGTGGAGGTAGATTTTGTTTGGTTGGTTAATAGAGGAAAACAAGTTGAGGAGGAGGTTAAAGAAGCCACATGCTCCAAATGAAGAACAGCAGGAACTTAATTGAAGCAGGTAGGAACCAAAGTGAGAGCCCACGTGCCAGCATTTACTCTTCCACAGTCGCAGCGACACAGATTTAATGCAATCACAGAGTCGGTGGGTCATCATTATCACCGAGATGCATGACTGCTCACTGCTGCAATATATCTTGGGTGCCATAAAGCCTGATAAATGAATATTCTCTAGCTTCGGCTGTAGAACGTGTAGACTCCAGCTGAAATTAAAGTGGGGTGTGTATCAGTGTATGGGAGCAGCTGTGGTGGAATCCAAAACGGAACAGGATATATAGTCTCTCTTAGAGTGTAAATCCTGGCGAGTTCCAGGAAGTGTGGGCCTGAATGGATGTTGATAATGGGCTGCTAATGTGCATGTGGAACAACGATGGGCACACAATGTAGAGAGCACACTGTGACGAGCACCCATTTCACAGAAATAGAAGGGCCTGCAGTCACTAAAGTTTGGTGTGAATGTAATAGGCTAAAGTGGTGCACATGTTGAGGATTGTCATCCATCATTGTTCGACTGTACTGTAGCTCCAGGCTGTGTCTTGTGAGTCCTTCATCTGAGAACCACCACTTTCTGTCATATAGATTTACGTTCCTCTCTAGCCTGAAATACACACTAAATATCCACCACTCTATTGCTCATAAAACACACTTATGTAGGCTGCATAGGGACAATAAAATAGAAGTACATGCATAGACATGGGAGTTGGGGATGCTGAGGGTGCTGCAGCACCCCCTGATAAATGTTTGTATATTTACAGTTGAAGTCGGAAGTTTACATACAGTTAGGTTGGAGTCATTAAAACTCATTTTTTAACCACTCTACAAATTTATTGTTAAAAACCTATAGTTTTGGCAAGTTGGGTAGGACATCTACTTTGTGCATGACACAAGTCATTTTTCCAACAATTGTTTAGAGACAGATTATTTCACTTACAATTCACTGTATCACAATTCCAGTGGGTCAGAAGTTTACATACACTAAGTTGACTGTGCCTTTAAACAGCTTAGAACATTCCAGAAAATTATGTCATGGCTTTAGAAGCTTCTGATAGGCTAATTGACATCATTTGAGTCAATTGGAGGTTTACCTGTGGATGTCTTTCAAGGCCTACCCTCAAACCTAGTGCCTCTTTGCTTGACATCATGGGAAAATCAAAAGAAATCAGCAAAGACCTCATAAAAAATGTGCAGACCTCCACAAGTCTTGTTCATCCTTGGGAGCAATTTCCAAATGGCTGAAGGTACCACGTTAATCTGTACAAACAATTGTACGCAAGTATAAACACCATGGGACCACGCAGCCGTCACACCGCTCAGAAAGGAGACGCGTTCTGTCTCCTAGAGATGAAGTACTTTGGTGTGAAAAGTGCTAATCAATCTCAGAACAACAGCGAAGGACCTTGTGAAGATGCTGGAGGAAACAGGTACAAAAGTATCTATATCCAGCATAAAGTGAGTCCTATTTCGATGTAACCTGAAAGGCCGCTCAGCAAGGAAGAAGCCACTGCTCAAAAACCGCCATAAAAAAGCCAGTCTACGGTTTGCAACTGCACATGGGGACAAAGATTGTACTTTCCGGAGAAATGTCCTCTGGTCTGATGAAACAAAAATAGAACTGTTTGGCCATAATGACCATCATTGTGTTTGGAGGAAAAAGGTGGAGGCTTACAAGCCGAAGAACACCATTTCAACCGTGAAGCACAGGGGTGGCAACATTATGTTGGGGGGGGGGGTGCTTTGCTGCAGGAGGGACTGGTGCACTTCACAAAATAGATAACATCATGAGGCAGGAAAATGTTGTGGATATATTAAAGAAATATCTCTAGACATCAAACATTAAAGCTTGTTCGCAAATGGGTCTTCCATTTGCATCCCCAAGCATACTTGCAAAGTTGTGGCAAAATGGCTTAAGGACAACAAAGTCAAGGTATTGGAGTGGCCATCACAAAGCCCTGACCTCAATCCCATAGACAATTTGTGAGCAGAACTGAAAAAGCAGGCCTACAAAGAGGCCTACAAACCTGACTCAGTTACACCAGCTCTGTCAGGAGAAATGGGTCAAAATCTACGCAACTTATTGTGGGAAGTTTGTGGAAGGCTACCCAAAACATTTGACCCAAGTTAAACAATTTAAAGGCAATGCTACCAAATACTAATTGAGTGTATGTAAACCTCTTACCCACTGGGAATATGATGAAAGAAATAAAAGCTGAAATAAATAATTCTCTCTACTTTTATTCTGACATTTCACATTCTTAAAATAAAGTGGTGATACTAACTGTCATAAAACAGGGACTTTTTACTAGGATTAAATGTCAGGAATTGTGGAAAAACTGAGTTTAAAATTTTTGGGCTAAGGTGTATGTAAATTTCCAACTTCAACTGTATATATATACTTATTTTCCACCATAATTTGCAAATAAATTCATTAAAAATCCTACAATGTTATTTTTTTTCCATTTTGTCTGTCATAGTTGAAGTGTACCTATGATGAAAATTACAGGCCTCTCTTATCTTTTTAAGTGGGAGAACTTGCACAATTGGTGGCTGACTAAATACTTTTTTGCCCCATTGTATGTATATTCAACTATGACAGACAAAATGAAAAAAAGAAAAAATCCAGAAAATAACATTGAATAACATTGAAAATAACATTGTCAATAACAAAAGTTTCTCAATACTTTGTTATATACCATTTGTTGGCAATGGCAGAGGTCAAATGTTTTCTGTAAGTCTTCACAAGGTTTCCACACACTGTTACTGGTATGTTGGCCCATTCCTCCATGCAGATCTCCTCTAGAGCAGTGATGTTTTGGGGCTGTTGCTGGGCAACACGGACTTTCAACTCCCTCCAAAGATTTTCTATGGGGTTGAGATCTGGAGACTGGCTAGGCCACTCCAGGACCTTGAAATGCTTCTTACGAAGCCACTCCTTCACTACCCGGGAGTTGTGTTTGGGATCATTGTCATGCTGAAAGACCCAGCCACGTTTCATCTTCAATGCCCTTGCTGATGGAAGGAGGTTTTCACTCAAAATCTCACGATACATGGCCCCATTCATTCTTTCCTTTACACGGATCGGTCGTCCTGGTCCCTTTGCAGAAAAACAGCCCCAAAACATAATGTTTCCACCCCCATGCTTCACAGTAGGTATGGTGTTCTTTGGATGCAACTCAGCATTCGTTATCCTCCAAACACGACGAGTTGAGTTTTTACCAGTTCTATTTTGGTTTCAGCTGACCATATGACATTCTCCCAATCTTTTTCTGGATCATCCAAATGCTCTCTAGCAAACTTCAGACGGGCCTGGATATGTACTGGCTTAAGCAGGGGGACACGTCTGGCACTGCAGGATTTGAGTCCCTGGCGGCGTAGTGTGTTACTGATGGTAGGCTTTGTTACTTTGGTCCCAGCTCTCTGCAGGTCATTCACTAGGTCCCCCCGTGTGGTTCTGAGATTTTTGCTCACCGTTCTTGTGATCATTTTGACCCCACGGCGTGAGATCTTGCGTGGAGCCCTATATCGAGGGAGATTATCAATGGTCTTGTATGTCTTCCATTTCCTAATAATTGCTCCCACAGTTGATTTCTTCAAACCAAGCTGCTTACCTATTGCAGATTCAGTCTTCCCAGCCTGGTGCAGGTCTACAATTTTGTTTCTGGTGTCCTTTGACAGCTCTTTGGTCTTGGCTATAGTGGAGTTTGGAGTGTTACTGTTTGAGGTTGTGGACAGGTGTCTTTTATACTGATAACAAGTTCAAACAGGTGCCATTAATACATGTAATGAGTGGAGGACAGAGGAGCCTCTTAAAGAAGGGAACCAGGAGGGAGGATGAAGCCAGAGAATGAAGTTACAGGTCTGTGAGAGCCAGAAATCTTGCTTGTTTGTAGGTGACCAAATAGTTATTTTCCACCATAATTTGCAAATAAATTCATTAAAAATCCTACAATGTGATATTCTGGATTTTTTCTCTAATTTTGTCTGTCATAGTTGAAGTGTACCTATGATGGAAATTACAGGCCTCATCTTTTTAAGTGGGTGAACTTGCACAATTGGTGGCTAACTAAATACTTTTTTGCCCCACTGTATATTGTAGCAGGCTCAAGGGTGTGGGTTTTACATGTCACCAAGTTCAATAACCAAACACGCACAGGGAGAACAACTAGAATGCAAATGGAGAATTTATAAGGGATGTTTGCACATGCTGGGAAAGGGGGGGAAATCCAGCAACCAGTTCACAACGGGTAATTGTACAGATAATTCTCACACTCTCCATAAAACGCGTTTCCCTCTCGGTCCTCTCCCTCTTTGTGCAGTCCGCTTCCTCTTCTATCCCCAAGTTCTCAATGACTCAATAATCCACCGGCTTGCCTCGTTGTGGCAGGAAGTCCATATAAGACTTGGGGGTGGAGCCAGCGAGCTGCAAGATATCTTCCTTCAATCACCACTCCCCTCACCTCTACCTACCATCCACTCCTGGTCAGATCTGTCAGGGGGCTGGCTAGGGAGGCAAAGTGGGGGATAAAGAAAGATGTTCTATTGATGCCTGGGGGTCCACTTCCTGGAATCCACACATCCGGGCATCACTCCTTCTGGCATCCCTTCCGCTTCTCCGGCTTCATCCTCCCTCCTGGTTCCCTCGGTTCCCCACGGCTCCGGACATACTGGTCCACAATTGGCGGAACATCGGGCAATCCCTCCAGATAAGGACCGGCCCTGGCAGGTTTGGGACGACTCCCACTGGCCCTGTGTGTTGTCCGGTGGAGGAGTATGGTAGGGTAGTCCTTGGTATCACTGTGTATGTACGTGATGGCCACTGTGTCAGTCAGGTTTGGGGACTGCGTGAAGTCAGATCGGTTCAGGGTAACCATACTCCCGGAGACAAAAAGTGTTGTGGTGTCCTTTCCTTTGGCTCTTATCGGCGTGACAGGGGAAGGACCACTCTCCTTAACCCAGCATGTCACCAGCAAGCCGCAGGGATGCCCGGTGGCTACCCCTGGCTGAGGCCAAAGGCATCGGGACATCACGGTTTGGACAGTTCCAGACGATGTGTCCCGTCTCGCCACATTCGTAGCACATCTTGCTGTCCAGGTTCAGGACGGGGCGTCTACTCGAGGAGCTGGCTCTTGGTGTCCCTCCATCCTTGGCTGGGGTCTAGGCAGGGTCCTCCATCCTTTTTCACTCCTTCGGGCGAGTGGAGGGTTCAGCCTTCCGTGGTTGTCCACTGTGCAGGACCTCCAAAGCCACCTGCTGACCTTCTACCAGTTCCACCAGCTGATCCGTGCTCTGCGGGTTAGCTTGACTTGCTAACTTTTTAGCTTAGAATGGGAGAGAGCGTAGAAATGTATCTATGACCACTTTCTAGATGGGCGTGATCGTCAGTGGTTCAGCAGTTAGCTCTTGGCCAGCCTAATCAGATCATGCATTTGTCATCCGGGGGGAGGGGGGGCGCTGTGGCATCATACGCCCAATCATGGAATCTTTGCGCCCTGCTAATCAGGGTGTAATCATACCGGCTCAGAATTTCCCCTTGTAATGCAGGCTGGCTCATTGCTCATGGGGCCATTTCTCCCTAGCCGCCATCCTCTCGAAGGCTTGGAGGTAAGCCTCGATGTCGTCAGCCTCTGTCAGTTTCAGTATAAATATACTGGGTTTGAGAAGAGAGACTGCTGTGCCTGCAGCCACGCCGGCATGGGCGGCTGTCAGCTGGCTGAGTTCAGCTTGCAGGAGAGCGGCCTCCTGACGCTGTTCCTCCAGCAGCTCCCGATACATAGCCTGTTGCTATGTTCGCCTCCACCAGCTGTTTCACCAATGCTTCCATTATGCTCCAAGTCTGTTTAGTTATTGAGCTTGGTTTGCTTTGCCCGCATTCTCCACCATATGTAGCAGGCTCAAGGGTGTGGGGTTTCCACGTCACCAAGTTCAATAACCAAATAGGCACAGGGAGCACAACTAGAATGCAAATTTATTAGGGATATTTGCACACAGTGGGAAAGGGGGGGAATCCAGCAACCAGTTCACAACAGGTAATCGTGCAGATAATTATCCCGCTTCTCGCACTCTCCATAAAACGTGTTTCCCTCTCGGTCCTCTTTGTGCAGCCCGCTTCCTCTTTTATCCCCAAGTACTCAATGGCTCAATAATCCACCGGCTTGCCTCGTTGGGGCAGGAAGTCCATATAAGGCTCGGGGGTGGAGCCAGCAGGCTGCAAGATATCTTCCTTCAATCACCTCTCCCTGCCACCTGCCACAATATAAATAAAATAAAAAAGTATCCTGTACCAGCAGAGAAAAATACTCTGGAGTACCCTTTACCTGTCGACGGCACCCCTATCCAAAAAGATGTAACACAGGAGTCAGCAGGTATAATGCATTACGTTTTGATGTAAAAATTTGGGACTGCAACATCCCATCAATGCAGTTGATAGGGCATGTGCATATAAGGGCGGCAGGTCGCCTTGTGGTTAGAGCGTTGGGCCAGTAACTGAAAAGTTGCTAGATCGAATCCGCGAGCTGACAAGGTAAAAATCTGTTGTTCTGCCCCTGAACAAGGCAGTTAACCCACTGTTCCTAGGCTATCATTGTAAATAAGAATTTGTTCTTAACTGATCTAGTTAGATTAAAATATACTGTAATGTGTTATATAATCTGTCCAGTGTGTTTAGGTCTGGTTTTGATAATGAGGAGGGCCCATAGCGCTCTGTTCAAAAGTAGTGCACTATTTAGGGAATAGGGTGCCATTTGGGAATTATTCAATATCAAAGACAGATTGAAACAGAGCAGCCTCCATGCTTCTGGCCTGTATAATTGGCTTAATCAAGGAGCAGGGTGACAGGAACAGGCTTTTTCCCTCCCCTCACACCCTAAAAAGACCCCAACAATAATCACAGAGCAAATGAGCCTGCTGTCACCCACGTACTCCCTTGACGGAATTGTAGCCGCCTCAGCGCTGCAATCCACATCACTCGCCCAATCGCTAGGATTTTATTTAAATTCCAGAAACATGCTATCATATAAAGATCCACTGTCGTTATTATTGTGCATCGAGTATATGAACATTTTTGTTTTCTTAAGGAATCGTAAGGGGTAATGGGCTTTCGCTCTCTCTTCTCTTTGAATAACAAGGGTATTCATTTGCGATTACCAGTAGTGCCCTTTCTTTTGCTGTAGCAGAGGGCTGTGTGAATGGAATTCTGGGAGATAAGGATATTACACCCGAGAGCTGCGGGCAGGCAGCCTCAAGACTTGCACCCACTGGTTGCATCAAACTGTATGCGTTCCGGCAGAAGTCTGTTAATTTCATTGGGAGGCAATCTGCACTGCTGTGACTCATCTTGTTCTTCTGCTGGAACGCATGCAGTTTGACGCAACCGGTGTGCATGAGGCACAAACCTAATTTCTGGGGAATTGCCTCAGAGGAATGAGATACTCCAATCTGATGTTGTTAGATCAACAAGACTGTTTGCCCTCCTCCATGCAAACACACTACACACACAGTACTATAAAAATGGCCAGGGCTACTGCAGTATAAGTCCCTTTGGATGACAATAATAATACAAGCAAGGAAGAGAGGCTGGGAGTATTCTCAAACCCTGACACTGACGGCCCTTTAGGGCAGCGGTTCATACTATGTTATATGACAGTACACAATTACGCAGTCTCTTGGTTTATACCACTAGTGTTTATAAACATTATACTGCTTTATGTAAAACGTCACCTACCCATTTGTTTGCCAATTATCTTTCTTCTTCCTCTCCCTTCACAGTGGTCTGCATTAAGTCTGTGTAAGCCTCTCTCCCATTGACAGGCACTGGTATCTCCATGTGCCAGCGAGTCTCTCTGGGGGTGACTCTAGAGGGCATCACTGTTGGCCAGCTGAGAGACGGACATCTCCACAGGGTGGCACACACTGATCTTCCCTGGGTTTGAAGGGCGTTGGCACAGCCTGTCGCCCTGATAACTGTGGCCTGAAGCTCTGAAGGTGGCTCATACTAAAGCACACCAGTGGGCACGGTTCCTGGATAGTGAAATTAAAACTAGGATCTAAGGCTACATGTGTCTGGAAGACATCTTCTCAAAGTGTGTCACATCTCACATCACATTCTTATGGATATGTGAAACTACTGCCACATCTAATATAATAATACGTAATATACAGTATGCAACTTAGCAGATGCTTCTATCCAAAGTGACTTACAATCAGTCATGTGTACATACACTTTTCAATATGCGTGGACCCAACCAGAATCGAACCCACAATCCAAGCGCCATGTTCTACCAACTGAGCCACAGAGGACCACTACCACTGGATGGGTTAGGGATGATTGTCTTCTGAAAACTGCGGCTTCTCCACTGATTATTGTATATCAGAAACCTCTAACACTAGACATAACATAGTAAAATCGGGACAGTCAAATAAGTATGATATGTTAGGTTTGGTATGGTTACATAAGACAGAAGGTTACTTAATAAGCCAAAAACAAAAGTAGGGTAGATGGTTGGGGTGGATGGGTTGAATAGGTTGCGTGTTCGAATCACGGACACCTTTACCATTTAGCTAATGATCAACTTTTTGAGAATGTCTAACACCCCAAAGGTTGCGTGTTCGAAACTCATTACGGACAACTTTAGCATTTTAGCTACTTTGCAACCACTTAGCATGCTAGATAACCCTTCCCTTAACCCCCAACCTACCCCCTAGCTAACCTTAGCCATTAACAAATTGGAAGTAGTAAGATATCATATCTTAAAAAAATTTGCAACATATTGTACAAATTGCAATTTGTAACATCATCCGAAATGGATGATGGAGATCCACACAAAAGAAGAATACCATACCAAAAGTAACATATCATACTAATTTGAGTGTCCCGGATTTACATTTACTATGTTACGTCTACCCCAGGTTGCTAACACAGTAATGACAAGAGGGATATGTTATGAATTTAATGTAATTTGAAAACAGTATGGTACCCTGTGTTAAGGCATCTACTGAGCAGGTGAATATAATATTTATGTTGATATGTAGGATGAATAACGGGATCAAATGATTATAGAATAAATTATTATAGAATACTTAAACATATATAGAAATATATATTTTCTTACAGAGAGAACCTTGGGATGCAACCAGGTTTGATTGAATTATTATGTTCCTTTTCCAATAAGACGTAGGAAGGATGACAGATTCAATGTTGACAGCGCTTCATTGAAATACAATCAAAAAGCTGCTACTCTGACAGCACGAACCATACATATTCGCCTACCAGAAACAGCACAGCCCAAACCCAGACTTCAGAGCGTCGGTGAGATATATACCAAAGTGTCACACAATTTCACAGTGGCAGAGATGAGCATCAACAAAAGGTTTCTTTATTTCAATGGCCGCCTCCATCAAAGTCAACATTCCCATTTATGTTTGCGGTGCCTTTGCTGCCTTTATTCACAAGGAACTCTTAATTCCCTGTGACGCGGGTGGCGTTTTCAAGTTTAGCCCTGGCCTCCTTTTAGGCCTAAAACTAGTTAAGGATGAAAAGGAGATGAGAGAAGTGAAAAGCATGCCAGGGAGCCTTGAGAGAGAGAGAGAGAGAGAGAGAGAGAGAGAGAGAGAGAGAGAGAGAAGAGAGATAACTTTGAGAGGCTTACAGAGTAGGGAAGACACTGTGGTTCACTTACAGGCATCTGAGCTGTTAGTAATAAACAAGTGGCAATGCAATAAGAAGTGGTGACAGGCAGGATAGAGCAGAGAGATGGATCCACGTCCACTCTGATTGTGACAAATGACAGCGTGACAGAGATATTCAGAGGCTGGGCTTCAAAACATGTTAGTGACATCGATCAATGGGTCAGAAATGGCTGTAAGCCAGGGAGGGTCCGTACACTGTACTGACACTCAACAGTGATAAAGGGAGCTCAAAAGCCCAACTGTTGTCCTTATCTATACTGACAAGTCCACAATTATTGACACCCTTAAAAAAATACCTAGGTGTTATTTTAGATTCTGAACTCAATTTCATCCATGCTTTGATTATAAAAGCAGGCTTGACTACTGTAATACGCTCCTGTCTGGTCTACCCAAGAAAGTCATTGGTCAACTGCAAAACATACAGAATGCTGCAGCACGGGTACTGACCAAGACCAGACGGAGAGCACACATTACACTGGTTTTAAGGTCTCTGCACTGGCTGCCTGTGAGTTTTCAAATTTATTTTAAGATTATTCTATTGGTTTTTAAATGAATCCATGATTGTGCACCCCAATACATGTCAGACATGCTTTTAAGTTGTGTACCCACTAGGTCCCTCAGGTCCTCTGGCACTGGCCTTTTAACTATCCCAAAGCCTAGGACCAAGAGGCATGGAGAGGCAGCTTTGAGTTATTATGAACACTGCCTCAGGAATGGCCTGCCAGATAACCTGAGGGGGGCCGAAACTGTGGACATATTTAAAAGAGATTATAAAACATATTTTTTAGCTTTGCTTTTACTTCTTTTAGTCGTTCAATTTTTATTATTATTCTTTTGTTTTTGTCCTTTTATGTTTGTGGTGTAGTATATTTGTGTAGTATATTTATGTTTTTATTTTCATAGTTTTAATTAGTTTTTTTCCAGTGATGCACATGTCAGACATGTCCATGTCTGAAATGTGCTGTTTAAATAAAGCTTGATTTGATGACGAAAGACAAACAAAAAATAATGTATAACATGAATTTAATAATTAAAATTGAAATACTGAGCTATATTGTATGCAACAATTGAATTGTCTTATTTTATACTAATGTAACGGATGTGAAACGGCTAGCTAGTTAGCGGTGGTGCTCGCTAAATAGCGTTTCAATCGGTGACGTCACTTGCACTGAGACCTTGAAGTAGTGTTTCCTCTTGCTCTGCAAGGGCCGTGGCTTTTGTGGAGCGATGTGTAACGATGCTTCATGGGTGACTGTTGTTGATATGTGCAGAGGGTCCCTGGTTCGCGCCCGGGTATGGGCGAGGGGACGGTCTAAAGTTATACTGTTACACTAATACAATTGCTCAGAGAAAGATCAAAGTCATATTTCTATTTCTAAAAAAGCTAAGTGTCAAAATGATTGGCAACCCTAAAGATTCGTAGAAATAAAATCAAACAAAATTAAACCTTTCTTTAACATTCTACCTTTTTAAGTTAATCCCAGTTTATGGAAGTGTACAGTGTACATCAGCGTTTTTCCTATTTTGTTGCATTACAACCTGTAATTAATTTTTTTATTTGGATTTAATGTAATGGACATACACCAAATAGTCCAAATCGGTGAAGTGAAATGAAAAAAAAATGACTTGTTTCAAAAAATTCAAAAAACCTAAAAACTGAAAAGTGGTGCACGCATATGTACTCACCCCCTTTGCCAAGAAGCCCCTAAATATGATCTGGGAAACCAATTACCTTCAGAAGTCCACCTGTGTGCAATCTAAGTGTCACATGATCTGTTACATGATCTCAGTATATATACACCTGTTCTGAAAGACACCAGAGAGTCTGCAACACCACTAAGCAAGGAGCAGCGCCAAGCAAGTGGCACCATGAAGACCAAGGAGCGCTCCAAACAGGTCAGGGACAAAGTTGTGGAGAAGTACAGACCAAGGTTGGGTTATAAAAAAATATCCAAAACTTTGAACATTCCACAGAGCACCATTAAAACAATTATTAAAAAAATTGAAAGGACATGGCACCACAACAAATCTGCCAAGAGAGGGCCACCCACCAAAACTTACGGACCAGGCAAGGAGGGCATTAATCAGAGCGGCAACAAAGAGACCAAAGACAACCCTGAAGGAGCTGCATAGCTCCACAGTGGAGAATGGAGTATCTGTCCATAGGACCACTTTAAGCTGTACACTCCACAGAACTGGGCATTATGGAAGAGTGGCCAGAAAGAAATCCATTGCTTAAAGAAAAAAACAAGACAACACATTTGATGTTCGCCAAAAGGCATGTGGGAGATTCCACAAACATATGGGAGAAGATACTCTGGTCAGATGAGACTAAAATGTAGCTTTTTGTCCATCAAGGAAAACACTATGGCGCAAATCCAACACCTCTCATCGCCCCAAGAACATGCTGTGGGGACATTTTCATTGGCAGGGACTGGGAAACTGGTCAGAATTGAAGGAATGATGGGGCTAAACACAGGGAAATTATTGAGGGAAACCTGTTTCAGTCTTCCAGAAATGTGAGACTGGGACGGAGGTTCACCTTCCAGCAGGACAATGACCCTAAGCATACTGCTAAAGCAACACTTGAGTGGTTCAAGGGGAAACATTTAAATGTCTTGGAATGGCATATCAAATCCCAGACCTCAATCCAATTGAGAATCTGTGGTATGACATAAAGATTGCTGTACATCAGAGGAACCCATCCAACTTGAAGGAGCTGGAGCAGATTTGCCTTGAAGAATGGGCAAAAATCCCAGTGGCTAGAGGTGCCAAGATTATAGAGCCATACCCTAAGAGACTTGCAACTGTAATTGCTGTGAAAGGTGGCTCTACAAAGTATTGACTTTGGGGGGGGAGGGTGTTTTCTGTTTTTTTGTCTTACTTCTTGTTTGTTTCTCAATAAAAATATTTTGCGTCTTCAAAGTGGTAGGCATGTTGTGTAAATCATATGATACAACCCCCCCAAAATCTTAATTCTAGGTTGTAAGGCAATAAAATAGGAAAAAGTCTTAGACTGTTTTCTCTGCTACTGCACGGCAAGAGGTACCGAAGCGCCAAGTCTAGGACCAAAAGGCTCCTTAACAGCTTCTACCCCCAAGCCATAAGACTGCTGAACAATGAATCAAATGGCCACCGGACTATTTACATTGACATCCCACCCCGCCATTTGCTTAATACACTGCTGCTACTTGCTGTTTATTATCTATGCATCGTCACTTCACCCCTACCCACATGTACAAATTACCTCAACTTAACCTGTACCCCTGCACACTGACTCGGTACCGGTACCCCCTGTATGTAGCCTCATTATTGTTATTGTTACTTTTTATTATTTTTTAATTTAGTTTATTTCGTAAATATTTTCTTAACTCTTCTTGAACTGCACTGTTGGTTAAGGGCTTCTAAGTAAGCATTAACTTGTTGTATTAGGTGGATGTGACAAATAAAGTTTGATTTGATTTTAAATTGTTGTTGATTGTCATAAATCAGGCAATGGGTACAAACAAATAGCTGAAATATGAAATAGACCACTTACCACTATTAGGGCAACAATGAAAACCTATTTGGGCTAGGCGTGCCGCAAGCGCCCTACCTCGACAACATCCGGTGAAATTGCAGAGCACAAAATTCAAAATAGGTAATATTAAACATTCATGAAAATACAAGTGTCATACATCGCTTAAAAGCTTAACTTCTTGTTGATCCAGCTGCTTTGTCAGATTTCAAAAAGGCTTTAAGCAAAAGCATACCATGCGATTATCTGAGGACAACGCCCCGCATACAAAAGCATTACAAACATTTTCCAAACAAGCAGAGGGGTCACGAAAGTCAGAAATAGCAATAAAATAAATCACTTACCTTTGAAGATCTTCCTCTGTTTGCAATCCCAAGAGTCCCAGCTACATAACAAATGGCAGTTTTGTTTGATAAAGTCCTTCTTTAGATCCCAAAAAAGTCAGTTTAGTTGGCACGCTTCATTCAGTCATCCGTTCCAGTTGTTCAACATGCAGACAAAGGAATCCCAAAAGTTACCAATAAACTTTGTCTAAACAAGTCAAACAACTTTTCTAATCAATCCCCAGGTACCCTAATATGTAAATAAACAATAGAATTTAAGACGGAGTATAGTATGTTCTTTACCGGAGATAAATAACGAAGTGCGCACTCTCATCCAAGCGCCACAATACTACGGTCAAAATGGGAGCCACTTTGAAAAACTTCAAATTCTAGCTCATTTTTCAAAAAACAACCCTGAAATTCTTTCTAAAGACGGTTGACAACTAGTAGAAGCCCTAAGAACTGGAATCTGGGAGGTATGCCATCGATTTTCCCATAGACAGCCATTTCAATGAGTGGTGACCTCAACAACAACATAACAATCTGTATGGATTCTCCTCTGATTTTCGCCTGCCATATCAGTTCTGTTAAACCCACAAACAGTTTTAGAAACTTTAGAGTGTTTTCTATCCAATACTACATTATATCCATAAATATCCATATCCTAACTTCTGGGCCTGAGTAATAGGTAGTTTACTTTTGGCACTTAAGTCATCCAAACTTTCCCAAATACTGCCTCCTATCCCTAAGATTAAGAAGTTTACTACCACTGGAACAATGGTAAACTTGCCTTTTATGGAACGCAAATTAATCTTGTCCCCACGCACAGTAAGGAAGACAGTTCAGGAGGCAAAGTACAGTGAACAAAAATATAAAACGCCAACATGTAAAGTGTTGATTCCATGTTTCATGAGCTGAAATAAAAGCTCCCCAAAATGTTCCATAATGCACAAAAAGCTTATTTTTCTCTCAAATTTTGTGCACAAATTTGTTTACATCCCTGTTAGTGAGAATTTCTCCTTTGCCAAGACAATCTATCTGACAAGTGTGGCATATCAAAAAGCTGATTAAAAAGCATTCTCATGACACAGGTGCACCTTGTGCAGTTTTGTCACACAACATAATGCCACAGATGTCTCAAGTTTTGAGGGAGAGTGCAATTTGTATGCTGACTGCAGGACTGTCCACCGGAGCTGTTGCCAGATCATTTAATGTTAATTTCTCTAACATAAGCTGCTTCCAACTTTGTTTTGGAGAACTTTGTAGTATGTCCAACCAGCCTCACAACTGCAGACCAAGTGTAATCACGCCAGCCCAGGATCCCCACATCCGGCTTCTTCACTTGCGGGATCGTCCAAGGCCAGCCACCCGGACAGCTGATGAAACTGTGGGTTTGCAAAACTGAAGAATTTCTGCATAAACTGTTAGAAAAGCTGATCTGCATGCTCCTCGTCCTCACCAGGGTCTTGAACTGACTGCAGTTTGGCATCGTAACCGACTTCAGTGGACAATGGCTCACCTTCGATGGTCACTGGCACGCTGGGGAAGTGTGCTCTTCACAGAGGACTCCTGGTTTCAACTCCAGGTTTCAACTATAGCGAGACCCTGAGGCCCATTGTCGTGACATTCATTCGCCGCCATCACCTCATGTTTCAGCATGATAATGCACAGCCCGATGTCACAAGGATCTGTACACAATTCCTGGAAGCTGAAAATGTCCCAGTTCTTCAATGGCCTGTATATTCACCAGACATGTAACCCATTGAGCATGGTTGGGATGCTCTGGATCGATATGTACAACCGCATGCTCCATTTATATTTTTGTTCACTGTAAAATCCAAGGGACAAAACTTGAGAATTACAGAACTTGGCCGCATCTTATCCAATTCTATAATTAGAGGCCACCACCATGTCAATAGGCTCATTGAAAGGTTTGCCAGAAATACATGCAACCAATAAATGTAAAAGCCTGGAGTTTGCTAAACGACATAGGCACTTGGATTGGAGCTGGTGGTATGGTCTGGAGACATGAAAAGAGATCTTTGGCCACGCACAACAGTGGTGGGTTTGGGGTCAAAAGAAGGATGCATTTTCAGAAATTAACCTCAACTGATGTCATTTATGCTTGTTGGTCTTTGATGTTATGGTGCTGTTTTGCTTCCCTTGGTAAAGGGTGACTGCACTTGGCCCCGTTTCAGGTTTGGTTTATTAAGAAATGCTATAAGCCATGACGGAATTCAAACGTGAGTTGGTTTCAGGGTGTGGTTTGATGCGGGTGTCCGCATGGGGGAAGCTTCAGCCAAATTATTTCACCAATTAGCTTCAGCCAGCTGGTACACTACCGTGGCAAAGATGCTTGACTTTGGATAGCCTATCTCTGGAGATAGTTTTGGACTGTCAATAAATTACACGATGTAAATGAAACAATATTTTTATGTTGCAAATCTTTTAGTTGTCTCATTTTTACAAACAAATCTCAATTTTGTATGTAAATGGAACTTTATATAACGGTCCAGACACCTTTTTTGTGATTTGATTTAGTTTTTTTTATAAACTTACCCCAAACAGCAAATGTCATCCTCATCGTTATGTCGTATGGGGCCCTGAAAAAACACAAACAAAAGCTCCAAAAACACCCAAATACATCCTTGTCGAAACAGCAAATCACTCAGTATAGTGATGCAGGTCTTTAGATATACACATGAAATTGTGTCATTCTACACACATGACATTGCTCAGTAGAAGTATTATTTGAATCTTTTTACTCATCTTAATCATGGGTGCCAACTATTTTTGACCCGACTGTATGTAAATGTTGATAAACTACCAAACCTGGGTCGCATTCAGTGGTGAAACGTTCAGATTGAAATGTGCTATGTAGAACCAGCATGCCTCTCTTACAGGAATCACGTTGGCTCTTCATGGAATTCTTTTTAAGGAGTTCTGCGACATTCACTGTATGAACACAGTGTTAATCAACAGATTGATTGGTTGAGGTGTTTTATGAAGGCGTTCTCCTCCACTCCTCTGTCATTTCCAGGTAGACAACTCCAGAGCTAATGGAGAGTTTCTTCAAATATAATGAAAACATTAGCAGTCAACCATGCAGGAACAAAGTTATCCAAGCATAATTAGCAATAACCCAACACCCAAATGAAACAAATTGAAGAAGGTTGGTTCAATACCACCAAAGACAACACCGCACACTTCTTATGTTTTAATAGGAGCAAATAATACAATGAAAATTAGTCGGTAAAACATGTAATCAACAACGATTGTGGTTGAGAGAAATTGCAGTTCGATTTTAGAACACTTAAGTTTTTTAAATCTCAAATTTCTCTACATTGTGAACCCTGTATATATATATTTTTTTAAATAACCTTAAAATGGACATAAATTAATATTGAAAGGTTGCATCTATGTACAATATACAGTATATAACGTCACATCACCAGTGCATAATTACAGTCATGTTCTTCATAAAAATGGCGACAAGTCTTTGTGATCCAATCTTACAAAACATCAAATAAAGCTAACAAATAGGTGAGCTAAAAGTGAACGAAGTGTCCTCTACTGTATGGTCAGTTAAGAATCGTGAGTTAATGAGACTCTTGTTCTGTCCACTACAATAATACATCCTTGTTCTTCAGTTGCTTACACGATTGTTCAAAACTCAAACACGCAACTTTATCCTTTGAACTATTCCTTTATAATACGAATTCCCCTTTTTAATCCCAATCTTTGTTCTAAGAACAGTATGTTGACATATCGCAAAATTGCAATAAATAATCTGAGAAGGTCCATATCAAACATATACAGTTGAATCGGGGGTCAAACGCTTGGGGGATAAAAGCTGGTGTGCTGGCTGTGTTTGGCAAGACGTCATCATGGGTAGGGCAGCTGGGTTCTTCCACTAGCCCTCGTTGTAGTCATGTGATACAACGGGCCCCGCTAATGACAGGATAGATAGCACACTGAATACACGCCCTCCTCCATGCCGCGCTTTCTGGGTGTGAGAATTCAGGGCTTGTGTATGTATGTAGGCTGAGAGAGGGAGAGCAGAGGACGAGAGTGAAGGAGAAAGAAACAGAGAGCGAGAAAAGGAGGGAAATAAAGTAGAGCAGTAGACCTGAGGGAGTGGAGCTGGACCGCGGGGGGTAAAGCTGCATTTCTTCAGGGTTTCCTTCACCTCTACGAGTCCTTGCTTCCACTCCAACTATAATGGCGCATTCTGTACCACTTTCTGCTGCTTACAGTGACGACAGACAGACAGGCTTTCTCCCGCAAGACTCTACTGACAACTGTATACTACTATATACTTTACCATTACAGCTCATGACCGTTTTTGTAAACGCATCTCGAAAGACAAGTATCGTCAACATTGCTATCATGATGGTGTTCTACAAACATGATTACTTACTTATTAAATGCGGTCCCTAGAACAATACCCATTAACTTAAATTAGTGACAGTACAAGGATAGGGTTCTATTCTCATACAATACTCCGTTGTAAATGCGTCTCGGAGTAAGATGCTGATCTAGGATCAGGAACCTCCTATCCAAGTCTTCATATTCATGAGGTTCTTAAAGACAAAACAAATCCTAGATCAGACCTATTCTGAGACACTTTATGAATACAGGCCCTGATGTAACAACCAGTTTCTGATATCCACTTATAAAAAGTGTCAAATGCAGACAGACATGTCTGTTCTTATTAAACTTAGACTGTAAAATCAATTTTTGACCCACACAATTTCACTGTACAAAATATGTGTGTCTACAATGATAAAAAGCATGCAATTACTAAAAGGTTAAAGGCCCCGTGAAAGTCAAAAATGTGTTTTCCTGTATTTTATATATATTTCCACACTACGAGGCTGGAATAATACTGGGAAATAGTGAAAAAGATGATAATGCCCTTTCAGTGTAAGAGCTGTTTGAAAACACTGCCTAAAATTTCTGCCTGTTTTGGGTGGGATGGAGTTTTGATCAACCTGGTGACATCACCAGGTGGTAAATTAGTTAATAGACCAATTAAAAAAAAGTTAAACATCTGCCAATAACAGCTAGTTTTCACCTCCCAACTCAGACGTAGCTTGAGAAATTGCTCTTTGCTAAAAAGCCATTTTCGTTTCATTTTGACAATTTTAATTGCATACAATCACAACAAGGTACTTAATTGTTACCCAGAAATGATTTGATATTGAAATAAAAACAGCTGCATTGGACCTGTAATGAATGAAACTCCCAAAGAAATGGTCTTGTCTGTGTGTGTAAAAATCTGAGTTGGGATCTTTGACTGCAAGATTTGGGGATACAAAGAGGATGCACATACATGATATATACAAAAGTATGTGGACACTCCTTCAAAATGAGTGGATTCGGCTATTTCAGCCAAACCCGTAGCTGAAAGGTGTATAAAATAGAGCACACAGCCATGCAATCTCCATAGACAAACTTTGGCAGAAGAATGGCCTCACTGAAGAGCGCAGTGACTTTCAACGCTCTGTGACTTTCACCGTAATAGGACGCCACCTTTCCAACAAGTCAGTGTGTCAAATTTCTGCCCTGCTAGAGCTGCCCCTGTCAACTGTAAGTGCTGTTGTTGTGAAGTGGAAACGTCTAGGAGCAACAATGACTCAGCTGCGAAGTGGTATGGCACACAAGCTCACAGAATGGGACCGGAGTAGTGCTGAAGCGCGTAGTGCGTAAAAATCGTCTGTACTCGGTTGCAACACTCACTACTGAGTGCCAAACGGCCTCTGGAAGTAACGCTCGTCTGGAACTTTGTGAAATGGGTTTCCATGGACAAGCAGCCGCATACAAGCCTACAAAATCACCATGTGCAATGCCAAGCTCCGGCAGGAGTGTTGGGGTGGCAGGGAGCCTAGTGGTTAGAGCGTTGGACCAGTAACCGAAAGGTTGCTAGATCAAATCCCCGAGCTGACAAGGTAAAAATCTGTTGTTCTGGCCCTGAACAAGGCAGTTAACCCACTGTTCCTAGGCCATCATTGTAAATAAGAATTTGTTCTTAACTGTTAAATAAAATACAAATATTTAAACAAAAAGCTTGGAGCAGTGGAAACTTGTTATCTGGAGTGATGAATGTTGGATAAACTCCTCACCCTCTAAGTCCGATGGACGAATCTGGCTACCTGCCCCAATGCATAGTGCCAACTGTAAAGTTTGGTGGAAGAGGTATAATGTTCTGGGGCTGCTTCTAATGTTTCGGGCTAGGGTTAAAGCGAAGGGAAATCTTAATGCTAAAGAATACAATGACATTCTAGATGACTATGTGCTTCCAACTTTGTGGCAACAGTTTAGGGAAGGCCATTTCCTGTTTCAGCCATTGCCCTCGGGCACAAAGTAAGGTCCATACATAATGGTATGTCGAGATCGGTGTGGAAGAACTTGACAGGCCAGCAAAGAGCCCGACCTAAACCCAGTCGAACACCTTTGTGATAAATTGGAACAACGACTGTGAGCCAGGCCTAATCGCCCAAAATCAGAGCCTGACCTCACTAATCCTCGCGGCTGAATGGAAGCAAGTTTGCGCAGCAATGTTCCAACATCTAGTGGAAAGCTTTCCCAGAAGAGTGGAGGCTGTTATAGCATCAAAAGGGAGACCAACTCCATATTAATGCCAATGATTTTGAAAAGATATATTTGACTAGCAGGTGTCCACATACTTTTGGGCATGTAGTTTATGTTGGTCACATTGTCAGTGCAATGAGCAGCATGGTTTGGTCATGTTCAGCTTTGTTAATGTAACTACAACTCTCACATTAGTTAATTCCCTATGGCGCGCGTGTGTGTTTTCACGCATGTGTGGACATTAGCACCTCTAAGCAAACGCTCAACATTCAGTGCTAATCTAATGTGATAGATGGACGAGTGCCTTGTTAATGCTAGCAGGCGGGCTGACTGACTGGTGTGTGTTCAAGTGAGCACATCTATCAGCCTTCTACAGTAATATAAAATGTCAAAATGGTCAAATGCACAGAACCAAAGAAAAACATATAGACATGTTTGGAGGGCTGGTTGGATGACAGTGTAACACAAAATACGTGTTTAAGAAGAGAAGCAAATGTCCCAATGATGTGATCTAGATAGTTTTAAAGTGTCTGTCATAGCAAACTCTGATCAGGTGGAGCTAGGGTTGAGAGAATGAGATGAAAGAAATGGGTTGGATTTGAGGTGAAGGGAAGATGCTTGGGAGTTATGACACTGATTGTTGTATAAATTCCAGAGATTACCTTCACTTCCATGATTCAGACGGTGATGTGTCCATTCAATGATATGTTTAGGGTACATGGGAAAAGTGAAAGGTGCGTGTGTGTGTTTGTGTGTGTGCGGCCTGCGCCTCAGCCGTTATGCTGGACCAAGGCCTGCAGTTCAGCAGTGTGGAGCGAGTGCTGCAGGAAGACGTTCTTGCGGCTGTACATGTGCAGGGACAAGGGCCCTCTGGGGGGCTGGCCTAGGCGGCCGGTGAAGGAGGAAGAGGTGGTGGTGGTGGAGGAGGGAGGAGGAGGCTGGCAGGGGCTCGGCACGGGGGCTCTCTCGCTGTCTGAGGAGAGGCAGCTTCGGCAGGGGCTGTCTCGACTCTGAAGGCTGGAGCTGCTGCCCCCCATCCCCATCGCCCGGGGATCTGGCTGTTTGGGTATTCACTTTTCCTGAGAGCCCCTGCCTCTGATGATGAGGACAGAGCCTCTTCTGGTCTCCTGGGGGCCCCTGAAGGGTCCCTGCCTCCCACGGGCCCACTGGAGGAAAGGGGTGGGGGCGGGGTTTGGGTTGGGGCTGGGCAGTGGCGCACGTCACTGGTAGTTGAGCGCTCAGCCACCTCACGGCTATATTGGTCCACGTTGAGAGACCGGGCCACCCTTCTGTCTCTTGTGCTGGTACTGTTTTGGCTTGTTGCTCGGCTTGGATGGATGGTCTGCGAAATGAGAGAAAGAGCAAGAGAAAAAGGGAGAGAGAGAAAGACAAAAGTGAACAAAATACAAAACACCAACGTAGCTGGTGAACTGCAGTGACATTTTGACAAGGCGTTGTTCCCGGAGCTTTGTCTAATTGTTTCTTGATCAACTGGAACCTTGTTCTGTAAAGAAGGAGAACAAGAAGCAGACTCAGTCTCTCCAGCACAGTGTGGGGAGGTGGCAAACAACTCAAGCATGGCACCAAGGAGAAAGACACCTGTTCCTGGTCACACAACACAGCCTCTCTTATGCAACACGGCTCTGTTACTTCACTACACAACGTTACACTATAACCACGCAACAAGGAAACGCATGAACGCGGTCGGCATTGACAAATCCAAAACAGACACTCTGGAAAATGTTTGACTAAATAAACCCAATCTGAGTCGACGGGAGGGTACATAGGAAATGAACCGAGTCGACAGCCAAAAAGTAAAGAAAATGACTTACAATGTTTGAAACAAATCCATGAGCAGGGCAATATAATTACAAGGAGCAAAGCTAATGCAATAACTTTCGAGGTGCAAATGGAAATTGAATCCAACATGCTCGCTCGCACAATGTAATATCGCACAATGTAATACCAGGGAAACAGAACGGGCTTATCAGGATGGAGGAACGGAGCGTTAACGCTTCATGTTTGTTCACATCATTAGTTAGGCAGAAGTAGCACTGTATCATTTCATCTCCACATAAAATGGACACAAAAATAAGAGGCGAAAGAACCATTTCTTTATCCTGACATTCAAATTGCCAGCGACATCTACTTACAAAATAATAATTTGTACAATCATTCCTGCAGATATTGTGAGATGTTTGAACTGATGCTGAAAATACAAATTCAGTTGAGTAAAAAGGGTTGTGTGTATGTGACTGTGTGTTTCTCCAGGCATGTTGTTTGGACAGGGATGGTAGAGAGCAGAGGAGTGCAGGTGTAGCCAAAGAGTGGAGCAGGTTGACGTTTTTTTGTCATGAGTCTTTTCCTGGAGGCAGTACTGAGCGATTTCTTCTTCGACAGGCCAGCTGCAAAGTCAAGATTGAACACATTTTGGAAAACAAAAATTACCTTTTTGGTCTTACTTTAAGGTTTTGGTTAGGCATTAGGGTTTGCAGTGTGGTTAAGGTTAGGTTTAACGCCTGATTTGATAACTTTCTGGCTGTGCCAGTTAGTTACCACTCTGCAGAGCTGCCTCCAGAACAAGAACCATGACGGATAAACGCTAACCTGCAAAGGGGGGGGGGGGGGGGGGTTTGCTAAAATCCCTCCAGCTGATTATATGCAGAAGTGGAGACGCAACACAATTTCATCACTATTCTCCCCTGGTCGAGCCCGCCACAGCACAGCACGCCCACACACACTATGATGGCACACGGGCGAAACAGCTCCCCGGAACACAGTCAGAACACAGTCAGTCTTTGGTCTCAGTTTGACTGAACACAGTCAGAGATACAGCAGCACAATACAGAACTGTCAGTGATACTAATCCAGTGTTTTCCTTAAGTACATGGAGTAGCCAGCCATTTAGGGAAAAAGTAGCTGTCCCAAACTGTCTAGTGGGGTCTGGAGGCATGCCGCCCCCCGGGGGAAATATTACATGTTGGTGGCCTCTGGAACATTCTGTCTTGATGCCACCCGAAATACACAGCTAAATTCTTGAATACTTTAATGAGTTTGGTATTTTGGCATTTAATTAGGATCCCCATTAGCTGTTGCAAAAGCAGCAGCTACTCTTCCTGGGGTCCACACAGAACATGAAACATAACACAGAATGACATAATACAGAACATTAATAGACAAGAACAGCTCAAGGACAGAACTACATGCACATACAATGCATACACACAAACTATAGGGGAGGCGTTGTGCCGTGAGGTGTTGCTTTATCCATTTAAAAAACAACAGGTTTGCTGTTTATTTGAGCAATATGAGATGGAAGGAAGTTCAATGCAATAAGGACTCGATATAATACTATACGCTTTCTTAAAATTGTTCTGGATTTGGGGACTGTGAAAAGACCCCTGGTGGCATGTCTGGTAGGGTAAGTGTGTGTATCAGAACTGTGTGTAAGTTGACTATGCAAACAATTTGGGATTTTCAACACATTTATGTTTCTTATAAAAAGAAGGAGTGATGCAGTCAGTCTTTCCTCAACTCCTAGCTAAGAGAGACTGGCATGCATAGTATTTATATCAGCCCTCTGATTACAATGAAGAGCAGAACGTAACGCTCTGTTCTGGGCCAGCTGCAGCTTAACTAGGTCTTTCTTTACAGCACTGGACCACACGACTGGACACTAATCAACAGAAGACAAAACTAGAGCCTGCATTACGGCCAGACCTCTCAGATCTTTACAATCATTGAATCTATAGGTTTACCTATTTTCACCAAACTAGTTGTGGTATTGAGTAGAAAGACATGATTTTGCAATTAAAATTACTGAAAATGTATGAATTAAATGTATTGTTGTTTAGGATATCGTCTATGCCTAGACCTACAGTGACGTATTCCATCTACATTTTGCTGTGTTACAGCCTGATTTCAAAACGGATTAAATAGATTTTACACACAATAAACCATAATGGCAAGTAAAAACATGTTTTTAGATTTTTTTGCAGATTTATTGAAAACTAAATGCATAAATATCTCATATACATGAGTATTCACACCCCTGAGTCAATACATGTTAGAATCACCTTTGGCAGCGATTACAGCTGTAATTATTTCTGAGTAAGTCTCTAAGAGCTTTGCACACCTGGATTGTACAATATTTGCATATTATTATTTTAAAAATTCTTCAAGCTCTGTCAAGTTGGTTGTTGATCATTGATAGACAGCCATTTTCAAGTTAGGCCACTCAGGAATATTCAATGTTGTCTTGGTAAGCAACTCCAGTGTATATTTGACATTGTGTTTTGGGTTATTGTCCTGCTGAAAGGTGAATTTGTCTCCCAGATGTTTGTGGTTGAATCTGTGCTTGAAATTCACTACTCGACTGAGGCACCCGGCGTCTGGTGTAAAGCAGACTGAACCAGGTTTTCCTCTAGAGATTTGCCTGTGCCTAGCTCTATTCCGTTTATTTTGTATCCTGAAAAACTCCCCAGTCCTTAACAATTACAAGCATACCCAAGACATGATGCAGCCACCATACCATAACCCCACCACCACCATGGGGCACTCTGTTCACAATGTTGACCTCAGCAAACCACTCGCCCACACAACGCCATACACGCTGTCTGCAATCTGCCCGGTACAGTTGAAACCGGGATTCATCTGTGAAGAGCACACTTCTGCAGCGTGTCAGTGGCCATCTTAGGTGAGCATTTGCCCACTGAAGTCTGTTGCAATGCCAAACTGCAGTCAGGTCAAGACCCTGGTGAGGATGACGAGCACGCAGATAAGCTTCCCTGAAACGGTTTCTGACAGTTTGTGCAGAAATTCTTAGTTTGTGCAAACCCACAGTTTCATCAGCTTTCTGGGTGGCTGGTCTCAGACGATCCCGCAGGTGAAAAAGCCGGAGGTGGAGAACTTGGGCTGGTGTGGCTACATGTGGTCTGCGGTTGTGAGATGTCAGCATGTCAATTGCACGTTTCCTCAAAACTTGAGACATCTCTGGCATTGTGTTGTGAGACAAAATTGCACATTTTAGAGTGGCCTTTTATTGTCCCCGGCACAAAGTACGCCTGTGTAATGATCGTGCAGTTTAATCAGATTCTTGATATGCCACACCTGTCAGGTAGATGGGTTATCTGGGCAAAGGAGAAATGCTCATTAACAGGTATGTAAACAAAAGTGTGTACAACATTTTTGATAAATATGTTTTTTGAGCATATTGAACATTTCTAGGATTTTTTAATTCAGCTCATGAAACCAACACTTTACATGATGCGTTCATATTTTTGATCAGTGTACTTGAAAACATTATTGTTGACAATTAAATTACTGAAGGAAATTTCAACAAGTGTTTGCAACTCGTAGATTGCAGTGTCATTTATTTATAAAATACTTGTTTAGCAACTGACCTACAGATTTCTTTTTGAAGAATCCTGCAAGAGTCTAACTTCCACCAGCTTCCTTTTATTAGTCATGAAGAATGAAGCAGGTGTTAAACATGGGCTTTGCTACACAGTAATCAGTTGTTGATTACTCCATTGTCGACACTCCAATCAAATCAGTAGGCCTACATAAGTATCTGTAATAAAACCATATAAGTATCATTAGAGTTTAGAACCTTCAATCTGTTTAATTATGTATTAATAATTATTAAAAAATTATAATTAGGAATTATTTGATCGAGAAAAGTAAGTCATTGCCCTTTAAAAACAACATCGCCCCTTTAAGAGCGCCCAAACCACGCTTGAAATAAACACGGTAGCACTGGAAAGCTGGGATCCCCCTCTTAACAAATGCCATCAAATCTGCTGTCAAAAGTGTTTTCCCCACGATTGCATTAAGAATTGGTGTGCATTGACTACTTGTCATAATGACCGTTTCTCCCCTATTGGCTCTCGTAACTTGAATGTGCCTCGAGAGGAATATTTATCTTGCACAACAAGCTGACTTGGTAAATATGTAAACTATTCTACTATGGGGTTGTCTGATTTTCTGTTTGTTACTAATTTTGTTGGCAGAGGAAGAGTAAGTTCTAGCATATTCAACGTGTGCGCCTCTGCAGAAATATTTGTTAATGTTCCATATTCTTTAAATTAAAACAAGTGTAGGCAATTTATGAAGTGGAAAACACTGATGCCACAGACCAGCTGGGCCCAGCAGTCATTCATGTGTTCCCTAAAACCAGATATCTTAAGGCTTGTGCATTGGGACACACCACATGGGACACTTTGCGACAAAGAGCAGAAAAGACAGTGAGAAGCTCAAAAAAAATGAGTCACTTTTGACGCCCCACCCCTCGCTTGAAAAACCCTGCAAAATGGATGGACATGAACTGCCCCTTTTCCACCCACAACTAAAAGCAGTTTTCCAGATCAACACACAATGAACTAGTAAAACAAACTGAAAACATTGTATTAAAGGACTGTCGAGAGTTCTGGCTTTTGTCGTGCCTGTCTCTCGGTATTGTACAACAAATGAAGAGAGAACTCACGGTGCAGAGGCTTGAGCCAGCTGCGGTACAATCAGTGTCCTTGATCTCTGTAGTGATTACGCAACTAAGCGTTCCCAGACACAAGTGTAGACAGAGTAGAATAAGGTGTGACAGCCAGGGGAGAAACAGACGATCATTGCTCCTGACAGAGGCGGCTTGCAGCCTGCCCTATGTCACCTCACTGTCCATCACTGGTCCACCATGTCTTCAGCAATGTTTACAGTGTCACTTCTACAGGAGACTACATGGTAGCAGTAGAGTTTTACAGTACCCCAAACCAAGTCTATTTTTTTTTTTTGCAGGTTGATGTACAACGATGCTTGTCTATCGCAGGGCCTTAACCCTAGTCCATTTCCTTAATGCTGCCTGCCAAAAAGAGAGGCTTCGGGTCCCATTTAAAGAGTTTATGGTACGACTTTGCCGGCGATCAAACCCCGACCTTCCAATCTCAGGGTGGACACTAAAGGATGGAGGAGAGCTACTGCGTGAATACAGTAACGTAATGCGGACTTGATTTAATTGAGCCCTAGGACTGTAAGGAGAGCAACGTTTACAAGAGGAAGCGAGAAGAGGAAGGCTCCACATCACGTGTTTAGAGGTGAGGCAGAAAGAGAGAGAGGTCTGGAAGTTGGAGCAGTAGGAGTGCATGGAGCCGGTAGCACAATGATGAGGACTGATGGAGCGCAAAGATGATGGGAGGCAAAGCTCCATGTACATCAAAGCTACCCGGCACCTACTGCAGCACCCCTCACGCAGCTGTCAGCTCTGCAGCCGATAAGATACTTTACTTGGCCCATCTTGTTCTCCCCGACAGCACAGGACCTGGATAAACAATAAGAAAAAATATCAAGAGGAGAAAAAAAAAGGAGGCGAGGAGAAGAAAAGCCACTCATAAATGGAATTTCCATCAAATAGTATGGCAGATGTCTTTGGAGTCTGATAACAATGTTGCAGCTGCCAATGTGTCACATCCAGAAAGCAGCTGCGATGCTTGACTGCTCTTTACTCCTGTTCAAAAACAGCCAGCGAGAGGGAGTGCAGCTAGCTAGCTACCCACTCATGTGTCAAAAAAGACTGACTGGATGTACACGACACTGTGTTGACGAGAGTTCCAACAGAATATATTGTACCACACACACACACACACACACACACACACACACACACACACACACACACACACACACACACACACACACACACACACACACACACACACACACACAACCTGTAACAGTGAGACATAGCCTATAAGTTGTAGATAGAAGACAGACAAAAGGTTGGCAAGTTTGCTATACCATTTTGAGAAATAAATAGAATGGACACCGATGATAATAAAATACAAAGTTGTAAAAGGCCACAGGATGGTGGTTTGTGACAACAGTAGCTCTGGTCCAGGGCCTTAGCATGTTACTCTAAGTAGAGGTTAGTAAAGAAAACACGCTATAACGCCCTGGACAAGAGCTACGAGAACAGTTGTCTCTTTAGACTTGTTGAGCAAACTGTCATTTTCCTATTGTGTCTTGGCAGTGCATCGCTTAGGGCTGCACCCAGATCAGTGCATTGACCTACTACTCAACCCATTGGCTGGTTATTTTTCTGGCAGGTGTGAAACTGCACAATGACAAACTCCTCAGTTGATGATCACACCAACCAGACTGCTTCCCCTTCCCCAATACTAACCTTAACCATTAGTGAGGAATATGACAAACGTTGGGCTCCCGAGGTGTCACTATAGTACCTGGTTCGAATCCAGGCTGTATCACATTCGGCTGTGATTGAGAGTCCTATAGGGCGGCACACAATAGGCACTACGTTGCCCGGTTCGCTGGAGTAGGCCGTCATTGTAAATAAGAATTTGTTCTTAACTGACTTGTCTAATTAAAAAAAAAAAATGAAAAAGACCCAAGATCAGAGTCTAGAGGCAACTTCACCCTACACACTGATATTGGCAGGAAGGGTTGTTCATGTCCACAATGGACCCAAGCATCAAGCTCCACAGAATGGAACAGTTAACACTAGAAGTGCAGGTGTTGTGGAGTATGTAGGATAAAACTGCTAAGCTCACCACACCTGCGGAACCTTTGAGTACAGACATGCAAACGCAGATCTTGTACCTGTGTACATGGTCAAAAAGTACCAGGGTAAAAAACAACCACCTCCAGAACCTAATTCTGGACTGGAACGAATTGCAAAAATTACTGAAGCTGGAGAGTTATATTTCCCTCACTAACTTTAAACATCAGCTATCTGAGCTGCTAACTGATCGCTGCAGCTGTACACAGCCCATCTATAAATAGCCCACCCAATCTACCTACCTCATCCCCATACTATTTTTATTTACCTTTCTGCTCTTTTGCACACCAGTATTTCTATATGCACATCACCATCTGCTCATCTATTACTCCAGTGTTAATTTGCTAAACTGTAATTACTTCCCTACAACGGCCTATTTATTGCCTTACCTCCTCATGCCATTTGCACACACTGTATATAGACTTTATTTTTTCTATTGTGTTATTGACTTTACGCTTGTTTATTCCATGTGTAACTATGTGTTGTTGTTTGTGTTGCACTGCTTTGCTTTATCTTGGCCAGGACGCAGTTGTAAATGATAACTTGTTCTCAACTAGCTTACCTGGTTAAATAAAGGTGGAATAAAAAATAAATAAATTCAGATATAGCCCTTAAACCAGAAGCTTTCCAAATGAGTGTTAGAAAAATGAATTTGCAAAAGTTGCTTCTCTAATAATGTTTTAATTAAGTATTTTTATTTGGAATAATTTCATCTTTTGTATAAAAAAATGCCCAAGTTAGACTTTATTAGCCTACATCTTACAACATAGCGCTATACATTCTCTCTGGATGTCACATTTTTATATTGCAAGATTCATCAGTCAGACCAGAACTTTCTCTCTGTCTTTGTAGATGGATAGGGTAAAACTTGCACCATGTTTTGGTAATTATGTATGTTTGATGAGAGTCCACCATGTGCTCAAGGAGAGAAAGAGAGAGACAGACAGAGAGAGAGGAGGAGGAGAGGAGAAGTGGTCAAGTCCTTCATGGGCCTCTGGAGTGGAGCTGTCACATGCCACTTCTGGGAACGGTGGTTGGAGTGAGGGCTGCTGCCCCGACGGACAGATGCCTGCCTGTCTCATATCTCCCTCACCTTGGGGGCCTTGACAGCTCGGGCCAGCACTGCCAGTCTTGTGTCAGTCCCATTGAAGGCTGGAGGGGCGAGGGATGAGGGAGGAGACTAAGGCTCTCGTTAATTACTCCCATTGTATCCTCTGACAGCCTGCACAGGGGCTGAGGGAGAGGCTGGCTGTTCCAAAGTCCCATCTCAGTCTCTCAGGGTACGCACGCACACACACACACAGCTTTAATGGCCATCTCTGTCAGCCATTTTCCGAGGGCATTCTGGTGACTGATACTGAGAGGACAACATGGCAGAAACGGATACATTGTCATCATAGCACTGACAGACAACACCGTTGATGTTTGGACACGGGAGTGCTGCCTGACACAAGGGGTGGAATATACCCTCAGGTTTGACAGGTACTACCACACTGAAGGCCAACTGATGGGCCTGGGTACCAGCCTTTTTGTGCCATTATGTTTGGTGTGACGAGAAGTGGCATTAAGGTACAAACAGATCTGGGACCAGACTTACGTCATATTATTTGACAAATAAAAAAGACCAGTTTCTGAGAACATTCAAGTAAAACAATTCCAACTGGGTCATTCTCATGGTTGACCAGCCTCTTTAAGGGCACGAAGCAAGATCTCACACAACAAGCGCTGTTCTGAGACAGAAGCTCAGGTCACTTTGCTTCGAGTCTGGCACGCACATACAACCGAAACAAGAGTATGTGTGTGTGTGTGTGTGGGTGGCCCGCTTCGCTCAGAAGACCACATAAAGAAAGAACACAGCCAATTTATGCTTATCAGAGTTCATGTTAGCACTGAATATTCATCTGCCATATTTGTCGACAGAATATTCGTACTATGTGCCTCGAGGATATCCGGAATGTGCAGATTCCGAAGAATACCCTCATCAATATGCATGTTTCTCTGCTTTCATTAATGTTGGGAGTAAATTGTTTTAGATCAAACTCAGAGGCTCCGTCTCTGCATCCATAAACTGGAATATTAAACCAGACGTGCATGTGGTAACATGGAAAACGTCAATCTGCTGTCGCTCTCCCCAGTCTAACTGGAGAAGCATGAACAGCAGGCCGAAGGAGAGGAGTGGAGCTAGAGAGCATAGGGCCCGGGGATTCTGCACTGGCAGAGGAGAGGATCCAGGCGGAGGGAGTTGTTCTCATGCAGCACCTACCCTACTTTGCTTTGACTAATGAACCGGAGGTGTCCTGAATCTGTCCAGCTGCAGGGGTATGAGTTGGCCCGCCCCACAACAGAGGGTGTGTGTGCGGTGTGTGTGTGTGTGTGTGTGTGTGTGTGTGTGTGTGTGAGAGAGAGAGTGTACGCATTACATACATGCGCGTGTGTGTGAGTGATTGATTGATTGTATGCATTACACGTGCGTGCGCACGTGTGAGGGATGCATGTCCCTTGGTGCTGTGCTGAACGACAGCCCCTGCCAGTGGGCAACCTCTCTCTGGTCCAGGTACCGCATGGCGAGACCATGCATCAAATAACACTTCATCATCCTCTGACCAATGTTGAGAGAAATGCGTCCTTGCCTCAGGCTACGGATGGAAAAAGCAAAAAATAGCATTGGCGTACATTAGCCATCTTGGGATGTGAGACTTTGCATAGGGGAATAAATACATAGTATTACATAACAACCATACTGAGGCATTTTGGTCTGGTTGAAGATTAGAACAATGCAGGCTACATGACCCTGCAAAGAGATGTTTCTGGTACCATTACAAGTCCACGACTACAAATGTATTTTCTCTTTGGTCGAGATCGTAGTCTAACTAATGTAACATCACGTTCCTGAATTATAGCCCTGTTAATTGTTGCATATCTGTTCGGTGATGTTGTTATTATCGCTAATGGTGTCTTGGAAGTTAGTTCTAAATGACTTCTCAGTCAAGGTAATGCTTGCTGTGTTTTTGATGCTAACATATTTACACAAATTCTCATAAATTCTCACAAATTCTCACTTACGATCCTATTTAACTTAAGCTCCCCTCCTACAGCATGTAGACTAATACGTCTCCCCATGGCTCCCTTGGCAAGAAACACTCCGGCTTAAAGAATAAATGAGAAGAATCCATTTTATTCTCATGAGCTCTATACTATACACATACATATACATGTGAAGTCATTTAAATGGCCTTACAATAAGAGCCATACTTCTCCCTTGTGTTCCATCCCAGAGAATATGTATTTATAGATCATTTATGATGTTTTAATTAGTAGTGCACTAGAAAGAGAATAGGGTGCCATTTAGGATACAGATTTACAGTGTGGGTTAAACATGGTCCCTGAAGGAGCAGGTCTTGACCAGCTACCAGTCTGATTAAGGATCCAGAGCATTCTGAATTACGGTAGACCGCAATTCCAAGTCCGATAAAAGAGAACACAAGACAATCTTCCAACATTTTGAATCTGGAGCAATAATGGGGATATTTGTCTTATATAATCTTCTGCGTTTTAATTCTTCATGTGTAGTACATCTAGTCCACACAATCTATTCTATTCTCGCTGCCCCCATCCTAGGAGGTATTCCTGCGCACGCACGCAGACATATAGAGAGTAGAAGTAAATGAGGCTTAAGTTTGATTTCTCATCTCTCTGACAGCTTCACTCTTCTGCCTTCTGTCCTTGTTTCTCTCAGCCCTCCTTATGTGATACTCCCCTGGCGATGGCTGATCCGGGGTTTGCTTAAAACTCTTAATTGTTGAGATCACGGTCTAGCAAATGTAACGTTACGTTCCTGAATTATAGCTGTGTTAGTTGCTGCATATACAGTGCATTGGGAAAGATTTCAGACCCCTTGACTTACTCCATAAAATGTTTGTTACGTTACAGCCTTATTCGAAATTGCATAAAATTTTATTTTAATTTTAATTCATTAATCTACACACACACACACACACACACACACACACACACACACACACACACACACACACACACACACACACACACACACACACACACACACACACGCAATACCCCATAATGATAAAGCAAAAACAGGTTTTTGGAAATGTTTGCAAATGTTTAAAAAAAAGCACCATCACATTTACATAAGTATTCAGACCCTCTACTCAGTACTTTGTTGAAACAACTTTGACAGTGATTACAGCCTTGAGTCTTCCTGGGTATGACTCTACAAGCTTGGCACACCTATATTTGGGGAGTTTTGCCCACTCGTCTCCGCAGATACCCTCAAGCTGTCAGGTTTGATGGGGAGTGTTGCTGCACAGCTATTTTCAGGTCTCTCCAGAGATGTTCGATCAGGTTCAAGTCCGGGCTCTGGCTGGGCCACTCCTGGCTGTGTGTTTAGGGTCGCTGTCCTGTTAGAAGGTGAACCTTCGCCCTAGTCTGGAGGTCCTGAGTGCTCTGGAGCAGGTTTTCATCAAGGATCTCTCTGTACTTTGCTTTATTCATCTTTCCCTCGATCCTGACTAGTCTCAAAGTCCTTGCCGCTGAAAAACATCCCCACAGCATGATACTGCCACCACCATGCTTCACAGTTGGGATGGTGCCAGGTTTCTTCAAGACGTGACGCTAGGCATTCAGGCCAAAGAGTTCAATCAAGGTTTCATCAGATCTCATGGTCAGAGTCTTTAGGTGTTTTTTTGTCAAACTCCAAGCAGGCTGTCATGTGCCTTTTACTGAGGCGTGGCTTCCGTATGGCCACTCTACCATCTATCTGGAAGGTTCTCCCATCTTCACAGAGGAACTCTGGAGCTCTGTCAGAGTGACCATCGGGTTCTTGGTCCCTTCCCCGACCAAGGCCCTTCTCCCCCGATTGCTCAGTTTGGCCGGGAGGCCAGCTCTAGGAAGACTCTTGATGGTTCTAAAAAGCTTCCATTTAAGAATGATGTAGGCCACTGTGTTCTTGGGGATCTTCAATGCTGCAGACATTTTTTTTGGTACCCTTCCCCAGATCTGTGCTTCGACACAATCCTGTCTCTACGGATAATTGCTTCGACCTCATGGCTTGGTTTTTTGCTCTGACATGCACGGTCAACTGTGGGACATTACATAGACAGGTGTGTGCCTTTCCAAATCATGTCCAATCAATTTAATTTACCACAGGTGGACTCCAATGAAGGTGTAGAAATATCTGGAAGATGGTCAATGGAAACAGGACACACCTGAGCTCAATTTTCGAGTCTCATAGCCAAGGGTCTGAATACTTATGTAAATAAGGTTCTGTTTTTAAATTAGAATAATTTCGCTTTGTCATTATGCGGTATTTTATGTCAAGTGAAGATTTTTTTGTTTAGTATATTTTAGAATAAGGCTGTAACGTAACAATATGTGGAAAAAGGGATCTGGATACTTTCCGAATGCACTGTATACTGATGTTATTACCGCTAATGGTGTATTGGAGGTTAGTTTCAATGAAGGTAATACTTTTGAGTTTTGGATAGTTTTAAGTACTGTGTAACACCGTGCCTGTACAGGTTTGGCTTTGAAGTAAGTGTTCGATCGCTCCCTTTCTTTTTCTGTTTGCAATGTCTGGCAAGTAATTATCATGTATGAGGATTACCTGTTACACAAGTAAGGAATTATATTAGCATAAGACAAACGTACAAAGAGTCTGTTACTACAGAATAGAGAGACAAGGAATTCATGCACTCTGTGAGCCAAGTCATCTAAATCAGAGCAGAGGCATACAGTGACAGATTAATCTAATATTCCTCAGAGACGGCGTTCTCTTGGTACAGACAGACAGTCAAAGCTGTATATGTTCTGACAAGTTCAGGGAGTTGCAAAAAATAACCTTGACCCTCTCCTCAGTCCAATGGGAGGCAGCGGGCAGGCGGCGCAGACTAACATTTGGACAGGACATGATAGATTCCCTGCAACTTGTATTCCCTCTCTCCAACCCGCTCCACTTTCTTAAGAAAGGCTATCTGGGGAGTCTGTCCAGCTTTTCACCCAATCATTTTATGATGTGCTTTTAAAGCTCTGCCACCATGGTGCCTTTCTTAATTTGCTGCTCTGTCACCGCTCTTGTCAGTCTCTCCATCTTCTTGAACCACCATGGTTGACTGGCCCACATACAGTAAGATGGGCAGGGGGCTGGCTGGCTCGAACAGACCAAAATAGCAGGCCACTAAAGACGCACGTCAATCCTTGCACACGTATGCAAACACACACACATACGCAGAGACACATGTTTTCTGTGGTAAAGGGTGGTCAAAGACAAAAAAATCCTGCATTCTCTGCATGTAAAAAAGACCTTGCTGCCTACAACGAAGGACCTTTGAGGCTGTTGCATTCCTTAGGCCTTGGACAGTCAAAGCCTGTAAAAAATGGATATATTTGTAAACCACTTAGCTACTTATTTTTCTTTAAAACTGACACTTTTAACCAAGGCCACTCGCACTGGCCGCAATCTCATTTAAAATCATTTTCTACAGCTTGGTACTATCTAGAGACAATAAGGTTAGGTGCATTGTAAAATTTTACGAGAACGCTTGCACTACAGAGGCCTCCAAGTTGCTATCTGAGAGACCATGGCAACTGTTTCTCCCAGTCTCTCTCTTCCCCGTGCTCACATGGGTTGATCCACTGGTGCTGTCCCCCCTTGTTCCACTCACACTGTGCCGTCTGCTGTCCAGAGAATTAGAAGAGCTAATTAATTTCCGAATCCATTCCCATAAATGACAATCCTAATTCTCCCTTTTGTAGAACATGCTGATTGCGTTAGTTTTCAATTAAGATGTTAAAAACCCATTGTATTCTGGGTCGGCGATGTATCATTGTAAAAACTGCTGAAAAACTTTGTTGTGCATCTTTCATTGATAAATAGACAAGTTCAATTGAAAGGTTAGCGCAAAATCATAGCTGAAAATGCATTTAATTTCTTTAATGATGTAAAACTATTAAAGGGACTTTTTCTATTAAACGGCGTGTTTATTATTAAAGGGAGTGTTAATTTGAACTTTGTAGTAATAAACATTTGAATATAATGTGGCAAAAGCACATACTGTTGAAGTCGGAAGTTTACATACACTTAGGTTGGAGTCATTAAAACTCGTTTTTGAACCACTCCACAAATTTCTAGTTAACAAACTATAGTTTTGGCAAGTGGGTTAGGGCAGCTACTTTGTGCATAACACAAGCAATTTTTGCAACAATTGTTTACAGACAGATTATTTCACTGTATCACAATTCCAGTGGGTCAGAAGTTGACATATACTAAGTTGACTGTGCCTTTAAACAGCTTGGAAAATTCCACAAAATGATATCATGGCTTTAGAAGCTTCTGATAGGCTAATTGACATAATTTGAGTCAATTGGAGGTGTACCTGTGGATGTATTTCAAGGCCTACCCTCAAACCTAGTGCCTCTTTGCTTGACATCATGGGAAAATCAAAGGAAATCAGCAAAGTCTTCAGAAAAAAATATTGTAGACCTCCATAAGTTCATCCTTGGGAGAAATTTGCAAAATCCAGAAGGTACCACATTCATCTGTACAAACATTAGTAGGCAAGTATAAACACCATGGGACCACGCAGCCATCATACAGCTCAAGAAGGAGACATGTTCTATCTCCTAGAGATGAATGAGATGAGAGATGAGGCTTGCAAGCAGAAGAACACCATTCCAACCGTGAAGCACGGGGGTGGCAGCATCATGTTGTGGGGGTGCTTTGCTGCAGGAGGGATAGATGGCATCATGAGGTAGGAAAATTATGTGGATATACTCGAAGTTACATCTCAAGATATCAGTCAGGAAGTTAAAGCTTGGTCGCAAATGGGTCTTCCAAATGGACAATGACCCCCAAGCATACTTCTAAAGTTGTTGCAAAATGCCTTAAGGACAACAAAGTTGAGGTATTGGAGTGGCCATCACAAAGTCCTGACCTCAATCCCATAGAAAATTTGTGGGCAGAACTGAAAAAGCATGAGCGAGCAAGGAGGCCTACAAACCTGACTCAGTTATACCAGCTCTCAGGAGGATTGGGACAAAATTCACCCAACTTATTGTGGGGAGCTTGTGGAAGGCTAACATAAACATTTGACTCAAGTTAAACAATTTCAAGGCAATGCTACTGAATACTAACTAAAGTGTATGTAAACTTCTGACCCCACTGGGAATGATGAAAATAAAATAAAAGCTGAAATAAATCATTCTTTCTACTAATATTCTGACATTTCACATTCTTAAAATAAAGTGGTGATCCTAACTAACCTGAGACAGGAAATTCTTACTAGGATTAAATGTCAGGAACTGTGAAAAACTGAGTTTAAAGGTATTTGGCTAAGGTGTATGTAAACTTCCGACTTCAACTGTACATAATACCTTCCTCTTTTGGCAATGCCAATATAACCGCAATGAATCTCACCTTTTAAATCTTAAATGCTCTATTATTGAACAATAATACTGATATATTAATATACTTAAATCCATCTGTAGAATATCCACATCTGAAAGAGAAATAGAGATCTACAGTAGCCAAAAAGAACTTACGAACAACTAGTGAGTTTGTCTTGTTCCACTGCCACAAGAGGCAGCCTTGCAGAAGAGTCATTGGCCTCCTGGGTGGCGCAGTGGTTCAGGGCGCTGTACTGCAAGTGCCACCAGAGACTCTGGGTTCGCGCCCAGGCTCTGTCGTAACCGGCCGCGACCTGGAGGTCCGTGGGGCAACGCACAATTGGCCGAGTGTCGTCCGGGTTAGGGAGGGCTTAGCCGGTAGGGATATCCTTGTCTCATCGCGCACCAGCGAATCCTGTGGCGGGCCGGGCGCAGTGCGCGCTAACCAAGGTTGCCAGGTATTTCCTCCGACAAATTGGTGCAGCTGGCTTCCGGGTTGGATGCGCGCTGTGTTAAGCGGCTTGGCTGGGTTGTGTATCGGGAGGACGCATGACTTTCAACCTTCGTCTCTCCCGAGCCCGTAAGGGAGTTGTAGCGATGAGACAAGATAGTAGCTACTAAACAATTGGATACCACAAAATTGGGGAGAGAACTGGGTAAAAAAAAAGAAGAAGCGACTCAACCTACTAAACCATAACTATTCATTAGGGATGTGCATCTTTCCCTTTCAAGACAATTTGACTGAATTACAATTCATATAAGGACTCTGATATGTTTGTTAGAGATTCGGTTTGATTAGAGGAACGAATCAATGCGATTTGGATCGATTTGTTGCATAAACACATTCATTTTCCATTCTAAATTCAAATATTGTGCTGATGAGGCTCATGAGCTGGATCGGTCTGAGCTGACCACTCTCTGAATGTGTGCGTAAGTTGGCTTTTCTATCCACAAGGATAGTAAAACAAGAAAAACATTTTGTGGGGACATTTAGGGGTTAGGTTTAGGGTTTCAATTATAGTTATGGTTAGGTTTACGTGTTAAGGTAAAGTTAAGGGAAAATATAATTTTAAATGGAAATACATTTTAAGATAGAAGAACAGTGTGTGTGTGTGTGTGTGTGTGTAAATGTATTTGTCTATGGTGGATGAAGGTAGCTGAGCTGAGCCATAATGGAAACCGTGCATCTACCACACTACTATCAGATAAGGGAGGCAATGTTTGCTTTTTATCCACCAACTTCTGATATGAAATCCCCATCACCCATTAATTCATGTCATTTTTGCAGATTCAAAGTGTTTGAGCTAGTAATGTATCAATATTTATTTTTTTAAAAAGGGCTTTGACATAGCCAATGAATATATAGCACAACATTGGATTTCACCCTAGTTCTCCCACATCTGCATTGCTTGCTGTTTGGGGTTTTAGGCTGGGTTTCTGTACATCTCTTTGTGACACCGGTGTATGTAAAAAGGGCTTTATAAATGCATTAGATTGAAAGAATTTGATTGATCGAATGTGCAGTGTGAGTAGTGTGCAATCAGACAGATCCAGCTCAGTAAGGCCCAGCTCATGAGCTTCATCAGCATAATAAAATATAAATATCTCTTGGGCTCAAGCTAGACATACAAATGCTCCTGTTGACTGGGCCTCCTTCAGAGTGCTAAGAAACAAATGCACATGATTGATCAGGAAGTCCAGATCAGATTACTATTTAAATGCAGTCACAGAGAACCTAAACAATCCTATCAAGTTCTGGAAGCTAATCAAATCAGTGCCAGGTTCTGATGTATCCTCTGGCCTTCCTGACCATTTAATGATGGATTCTAATTGAAGTGAAGGATAAAGCTGATGTTGTAGAGGTTTTAACAAGCACTTCATATCTGCTGGTTGTTTTTGATAATGGTGGTGTCAGGATTTGGCCAGGGTTGTTCCGGGTTTTGGTCACTAGATGCCCCCATTGTGCTTTTTGACCTTATGTTTTTTCCCTTGTTCCCCATTATTATTTGCACCTGTGCCTCGTTTCCCCTGATTGTATTTAAACCCTTAGTTTCCCTCAGTTCTGTGCTCTGTGTTTGTATGTTAGCACCCAGCCCTAGTGTTCTGTGTATTCTTGTCGATTCCGGTGGATGCTCTTGTGGAATTCTGTTTTTGTTTTTGAGTATCTCTAGAGGCTTTTTTGTGCTATTCCTACCACCTTTTGGATTTGCCATTTTTTGACACTAAAATGTCTGCAGGTCCAGACAACCTGAACCCCTACCTCTTAAAGATAGCAGCTGGTATTACTGAACCAGTGGCTCACATTTTCAAACTTGAGTCTCTTGACCTATTCCATACCCAGTATTTGGAAGCTTATGTCCTCCCACTGCTAGAGGGAGGAGATCCCTCAGAGGCTAATAACTACCGTCCTAACTCCCTATCCTGGCCAAAGTCTATGAATCCCTAGATAACTCACTAAAAACTTCTTAATTAAAAATATCATATTGATCGGGGTTCAGTCTGGCTTTAGATGGGGGCACAGCACCACAACTGCAGCAATGGCAGTGGCAAACATAATTAATGGACTTGATAAAAAGCAACATTGTGCTGTTTGTGGACTTTTATTTTTATTTTATTTCACCTTTTTTTAACCAGGTAGGCAAGTTGAGAACAAGTTCTCATTTACAACTGCGACCTGGCCAAGATAAAGCAAAGCAGTTTGACACATATACCAACACAGAGCTACACATGGAGTAAAACAAACATACAGTAAAATAAGTAGATATACAATGTGAACAAATGAGGTGAGATAAGGGAGGTAAAGGCAATAAATAGACCATGGTGGTGAAGAAAATACAATATAGCAAATTAAACACTGGAATGGTAGATTTGACAGTAGATGAGTGTGCAAAGTAGAAATACTGGGGTGCAAAGGAGCAAAATAAATAAATACAGTAGGGGAAGAGGTAGCTGTTTGGGCTATTTATAGTTGGGCTATGTACAGGTGCAGTAATCTGTGAGCTGCTCTGACAGCTGGTGTTTAAAGCTAGTGAGGGAGATAAGTGTTTCCAGTTTCAGAGATTTTTGTAGTTCGTTCCAGTCATTGGCAGCAGAGAACTGGAAGGAGAGGCGGCCAAAGGAGGAATTGGCTTTGGGGGTGACAAGTGAGATATATCTGCTGGAACGCGTGCTACGGGTGGGTGCAGCTATGGTGACCAGCGAGCAGAGATAAGGCGGGACTTTACCTAGCAGGGTCTTGTAGATGACCTGGAGCCAGTGGGTTTGGCGACAAGTATGAAGCAAGGGCCAGCCAACAAGAGCGTACAGGTCACAGTGGTGGGTAGTATATGTCGCTTTGGTGACAAAATGGATGGCACTGTGATAGACTGCATAAGTTGATGTTTAGTTGACGTTGAGTGAGCGGTTATTTTCCTGACACCACACTCCGAGGGCCCTCACCTCCTCCCTGTAGGCGGTCTCGTCGTTGTTGGTAATCAAGCCTACCATTGTAATGTCATCTGCAAACTTGATGATTAAGTTGGAGGCGTGCATGGCCACACAGTCATGGGTGAACAGGGAGTACAGCAGAGGGCTGAGAACCCCCCCTTGTGGGGCCCCAGTGTTGAGGATCAGCGGAGTGGAGATGTTGTTTCCTACCACCTGGGGGCGGCCTGTCAAAAAGTCCAGGACCCAGTTGCTCAGGACGGGGTCGAGACCCAGGGTCTGAAGCTTAATGATTAGTTTGGAGGGTACTATGGTGTTGAATGCTGAGCTGTAGTCAATGAACAGCATTCTTGCATAGGTATTCCTCGTGCAGATGGGATAGGGCAGTGTGCAGTGTGATGGCGATTGCATCATCTGTGGACCTATTGGGGCAGTAGGTCATTTGGAGTGGTTCTCAGGTATCAGGTAGGCTGGAGGTGATATGATCCTTGACTAGTCTCTCAAAGCACTCCATAATGACAGAAGTGAGTGCTACGGGGTGATAGTAATTTAGTTCAGTTACCTTAGCTTTCTTAGGAACAGGAACAATGGTGGCCGTCTTAAAACATGTGGTGACGGCAGACTGGGATTGATTGAATATGTCCGTAAACACACCAGCCAGCTGGTCTGTGCATGCTCTGAGGACACGGCTAGGGATGCCGTCTGGGCTGGCAGCAGCCTTGCGAAGGTTAACACGTTTATTTAAACGTTTTACTCACGTCGGCCATGTTGAAGGAGAGCCCACAGTCTTTGTTAGCGGGCCATGTTGGTGGCACTGTATTGTCCTCAAAGTGTGCAAAGAAGTTGTTTAATTTGTCTGGGAATGAGACGTTGATGTCCGCGACGAGGCTGATTTTCTTTTTGTAATCCGTGACTGTCTGTTAGACCCTGCCATATACGTCTCGCGTTTGAGTCGTTGAACTGCGACTCAACTTTGTCTCTATACTGTCGCGTTTCTTGTTTGATTGCCTTGAGGAGGGAATAGCTACACTGTTTGTATTTGGTCATGTTTCCAGTCTCCTTGCCATAATTAAATGCGATGGTTCATGCTTTCAGTTTTGCATGAATGCTGCCATCAATCCGCGGTTTCTGGTTAGGAAAGGTTATGACCCCAAGAACACCATCCCCACCGTCAAACATGGAGGTGGAAACATTATGCTTTGGGGGTGTTTTTCTGCTAAGGGGACAGGGCAACTTCACCGCATCAAAGGGACGATGGATGGGGCCATGTACCGTCAAATCTTGGGTGAGAACCTCCTTCCCTCAGCCAGGGCATTGAAATGGGTCGTGGATGGGTATTCCAGCATGACAATGTCCCAAACCACACGGCCAAGGCAACAAAGGCGTGGCTCAAGAAGAAACACATTCAGGTCCTGGAGTGGCCTAGCCAGTCTCCAGACCCTAATCCCATAGAAAATTTGTGGAGGAAGCTGAAGGTTCCAGTTGCCAAACGTCAGCCTTGAAACCTTAATGACTTGGAGAAGATCTGCAAAGAGGAGTGGGACAAAATCCCTCCTGAGATGTGTGCAAACCTGGTGGCCAACTACGAGAAACGTCTGACCTCTGATTGCCAACAAGGGTTTTGCCACCAAGTACTAAGTCATGTTTTGCAGAGGGGTCAAATACTTATCTCCCTCATTAAAATCCAAATCAATTTATAACATTTTTGACATGCGTTTTTCTGGATTTCTTGTTATTCTGTCTCTCACTGTTCAAATAAACCTACCATTAAAATTACAGACTGATCATTTCTTTGTCAGTGGGCAAACGTCCAAATCAGCAGGGGATCAAATAATTATACAGTGAGGGGATAAAGTAATATACTGGCAAGTTCGATGTATTAGTAGCCAACTAACGTTTAGGTAGCTAGGTAACATCGGTACATACTGCTGTAATGATAAGCTATGCGGTTCGTAAGGATACCTTAGCAAACAAATTGTCAGCCAACATAACGTGTGAGGTAACATTTATTACATTGCAATTTTGAGTCTCATAGCAAAGGGTCAAAATACTTACGTAAATAAGGCACTGTTTTTGCTTTGTCATTATGGGGTATTATGTGTAGATTGATGAGGGAAAATGCTTTTTTAATCAATTTTAGAATAACATAAAATGTGGAAAAAGTCAAGGGGTCTGAATACTTTCCAAATGCACTGTATAGCCAGATGAGTGATGTCTCAGGCGATTGCTGAGTGTACTTTATTCCAGAAAAAAAATAAAAATTCAACAGCGCTGACCAACCAACACGAAGCAGAGCATTGTGCAGTTTGACTAGACTACTAATATTGCCTGGGTTGTTCAGCATGAAAAATGGCTTTTTGATAAATGACTGTCACAGTTACATGCTTAGATCGAAACTGAAAGAGAAGAGGACGATCAAGATGACTAATTTCCAGTAAAAAAAAATAGGCCTTTTTTGGCTTTCTTACCTCTGCTTTTGTCATGCGTTTATAAAGTATGAAGAACACTACAAAAACCATTGTCTACTCACTCGTGTAGACAAAATCTTTGACCAGTCGGGGGTAAACAATACTAGGTTGCTTGCTAACCAGGGAACTATCATTCTAATATATAGTCTCCTTTTAGCTTACAACTGGGTCCTGGCTAGAACTTTGGTTTTGTTTACATGATGATTCAAGAGAAAACCCCAAAAGCTTCAGGATGAATTAAAAAGATTGAATTAAGCAGCCATTAAACTAGCCAATCAGGAAAGAAGCCGAGGCGAAATATTTTTCCACTGGCCAATGCAGTGAAGCTACAGATGGTCGGTCTTTCCTGGGACCCATATGGACACAGGTAGCCAGCACAGCTTGTGTTCATTACCTACACTTCAACCAAACTAGGCTCATGGGCGAGCCATGGAGGGATATTAAAGAGTAGAACATAACACAAAGTCTGAATGGGAGTCAATGACGTATCAGTCCAGATGCCAATAACACATTGACTCCCTAAACACTGAATGGATAAAACAGAGCAACATGCAAAACAAAGTAGGTTCAGTATTTTTAAATTTTTTAAATCAGGGATGAGAAACCCATTGTAGCTGAGTTGAGTAGCACTTGATTAAATCAGGGCCCTTTAACACAACTATTAAAACCAATCATGTTAGTTGCACTAATTAAATGTAATGCTATTTTAATACTAGAAAAAAACAACATTTCGCAATAGCCAGCTTCAAAATAGCCCATATCTGGCACTTGTAAAAGATATGAGTATCACGGCTGAATGTTAGCCATTGTGGAACGATCACTCTGGTAATGTCGAGAGGAGGGCTTTGCTAAAAACGGTTTGGCCTTAGACTTGCCATCACCCTTTGGGCTGAATGCTTCAGGGGAACAGAGACTGAAAGATCCCAAAATAAGCAGATGACTTTTTATGCTCCAGGTCATGACTGAAAGCTGAGACTTGTCCACACCTTTCTCACTGGATTGTGCAGGAGTGATGGGAACCAACTCAACATCAAATAAATTACTTGTAAGGGTGTCTGTTGAATAATTAATGCCTCCACTTTCATGCCCTGCTCTGGTACAGAAAAAAAAACAAGAAGAAGAAAAAAAGGAGGCCTTTTTTCCAGGGTTCAGTGTTGAAATGCCCAATTTTCAGTCCAACAGGGATGGCTGTGTATGTCTGCATTGTTCACTAAGAGGACATAGTGTTACAAGTTTGAGCTAAAGGCTCCAGGAATAGACCGTGCCCTAAAGCAGTCTTAATAATACATCCCTCTGCCTGTCACTTAGGGTTAAATTCAACTAGAGCACCCCCACCTGTAGCAACAATAAGAAAACTCATAGAGTAGGATTAAGTTAAAAGAGACTGGATCGGCTGGTATGAAAACGCTGCAGGGCTGAGTGATGGAGAGAAATTCACACACACACACACACACACTTCTCTATTAAGTGCAGGAGGCTAGCTTTCAAATGGTTCCTTCTACTAGATGTACATACATATTGGAAAAACTCAGAAAAAAAACTATAATGGCATGAAATTACCTGAATATAAATAGCACTTTCCACAAGGTCTTAAAGTGTTTTACATTATATAGGGAACTATTTACACCAGAAATGGTCAACTAGATTCAGCTGCAGGACGTTTTTTTCTTGAGTGGATGGTCAGTCAGGGGGCCGAAACATAATTTCAAATTGACCGCAAGAGTCCAAACATTTGACAAAAAAAATGTAAAACCTTGCTTAGATTTGTATACAATCACATATACAGTGCCTTCAGAAAGTATTCACACCCCTTGACTTTTTCCATATTTTGTAGTGTTACAGTCTGAATTTAAAATTGATTCAATTGAGATTTTGTGTCACTGATTTACACACAATACCCCATAATATCCAAGTATTCAATAAATATTCAACCCTTTTGTTATGGAAAGCCAAAATAAGATAATAAACATTTGCATAACAAGTCACATTAGTTGGATGGACTCACCCCGTGTGCAATAATAGTGTTTAAAATTATTTTAAAATAACTACCCCATTTCTGACCCCACAATTATGTGTACGGTCCCTTAGTCGAGCAGTGAATTTCAAGCACAGATTCAACCACAAAGACCCGTGAGGTCTTCCAATGCTATCGGTAGATGAAAAAGACATTGAATACCCCTTTGAGCATGATACAGTTATTAATTACACTTTAGATGGTGTATCAATAAACCTAGTCACTACAAAAATACAGACGCCCCTCCTAACTCAGTTGCCGGAGAGAAAGGAAACTGCTCAGGGATTTCACCATAAGGCCAATGGTGACGTTATAACAGTTAGAGTTTAATGGCTGTGATAAGAAAGATCTGAGGATTGATCAACAACATTGTAGTTACTCCACAATACGAACATAAATGACAGAATGAAAAGAAGGAAGCCTCTACTGAATGCAAATATTCCAAAACATGCATCCTGTTTGCAATAAGGCACTAAACATTGCAAAAAATGTGGTAAAGAACTTAACATTTTGTCCTGAATACAAATGAGGGGATTTGGCAATTTCAGCCATTTCCATTGCGGACAGATGTATGAAATCGAGCACACAGTAAAGCAATCTCCATAGACACACATTGGTAGTAGAATGGAACGTACTGAAAAGCTCAGTAACTTTCAATCTTTCAGTCAGCTTGTCAAATTTTTGCCTCGCTAGAGCTGCCCCGGTCAACGGTAAGTGTTGTTATTGTGAAGTGGAAACGTCTAGGCGCAACTACGGCTGAGCTGCGCAGTGGTAGATCACACAAGCTCACAGAAAGGGACCGCTGAAGCTCGTAAAAATCTGTCCTTGGTTGCAACACTGACTACAGAGTTCCAAAATGCCTCTGGAAGTAACGTCAGCACAAGAACAGTTCGTTGGGAGCTTCATTAAATTAGTTTCCATGGCTGAGCAGCCGCACACTAGCCTAAGATCACCATTTTCAATGTCAAGTGTTGGCTGGAGTGTTGTAAAGAGTGGACTCCGGAGCAGTGGAAACGTGTTCTCTGGAGTGATGAATCACACTTCACCATCTAGCAGTCCGATGGACAAATCTGGGTTTGGCTGACGCCAGGAGCACGCTACCTGTCCAAATGCATAGTGTCAACTGTAAAGTTTGGTGGAGAAGGAATAATGGTCTGGGGCTGTTTTTCATGGTTCGGGCTAGGCCCCTTAGTTCCATTGAAGGGAAATATTAACGCTACAGCATACAATGACATTCTAGATGATTATGTGGTTCTAACTTTGTGGCAACAGTTTGGGGAAGGCCTTTTCCTGTTTCAGCATGACAATGCGCCCGTGCACAAAGCGAGGTCCATACATAAATGGTTTGTCGAGATCGGTGTGGAAGAACTTGACTGGCCTGCACAGTGCCCTGGCCTCAACCTCATCTAACACCAAAGGGATAAATTGGAACACTGACTGCGAGCCAGGCCTAACTGCCCAATGTCAGAGCCCAACATCACTAATGCTTGTGTCTGAATGGAAGCAAGTCACGCAGCAATTTTCCAACATCTAGTAGAAAGCCTTCCCAGAAGAGTGGAGGCTCTCATAGCAGCAAATGGGGGGACCAACTCCACATTGATGCCCATAATTTTGGAATGAGATGTTCAACAAACTTTTGGCAATGTTGTGTATTTTCAAGCATGGTGGTGGCTGGGTATACTTGTAATCGGTAAGGACTAAGGAGTTTTAAAAAATGGACTAGAGCTAAGCACAGACAATCTAGAGGAAAAAATGTATCCTTGGTTCGGTCTGCTTTCCAACAGACACTGGGAGACAAATCCACCTTTTAGCAGGACAATTACCTAAAACACAAGGCCAAATATACACTGGGGTTACTTACCAAGACGACATTGAATGTTCCTGAGTGTCATAAAGTTTTGACTTAATCGGTTTAAAGATCTATGGCAAATCTTGAAAATGGTTGTCTAGCAATGATCAACAACCAACTTGACAGAGCTTTAAAAAAATGAATAGAATAAATTGGCAAATATTGTACAGTCCTGGTGTGCAAAGCTCTTAGAGACTTACCCAGAAATACTCACAGCTGTAATTTCTGTCAAAGGTGATTCTAACATGCATTGGAATACTTAATTAATCAAGATATATAAGTGTATTTTCCATTAACTTTCAATTTTCACTTTGACAAGTATTTTGTGTAGATCGTTGACAAAAAATGACAACCAAATCCATTTTAATCCCACTTTGCAACACATCAAAATGTAAAAAAAAATAAAGGGGTGTGAATACTTTCTGAATGCACTGTATCTCTCTATTATGTGTGGGAATAGTTAGTAAATAAAAATTACTATAAGCTAATTTGCTGCTGTTTTTACAGTCTTATGTCCAACACAAAATGGAAAATAAAATTCCACAATTTATCACTGGCTAAATCTATGACGTTAAAGTGCCTATTCCCTCTGTTCCATCTGACTGCGCAATCCACATTCTCATCAGCTCAGCCAGGCAACTTATAAACTTGATCTCCACTATAAAAAGTATCTAGACATTCTCACATTTCTTTTAGACTAACATTTCATTTTCAACAGCGGAGATTTGTAGAAATCTAGCAGTCTGTCTCTCCGACATTTCTCTCCTGCTTTCCCAATTTTTATTTATTTAACCTTTATTTAACTAGCCAAGACAGTTAAGAACAAATTCTTATTTGCAATGACGGCCTACACCGGCCAATGCAGGGCCAATTGTGCGACAACCTATGGGACTCCCAATCATGGCCGGCTGTGAAACAGCCTGGATAGAAGTGAACATGTAGGGATTAGGGACGAGACAGACAAGCAGGCAGCGTTTTTCAGCCAGTCGAAACCATGAATCGGCTGGCATCATTCTTATGGATATAGAGTAGAAGTAGGAAATGTATACAGTTTGAAGTCGGAAGTTCCAGTGGGTCAGAAGTTTACATACACTAAGTTGACTGTGCCTTTAAACAGCTTGGAAAATTCCAGAAAATGATGTCATGGGATTAGAAACTTCTGATAGGCTAATTGACATCATTTGAGTCAATTGGAGGTGTACCTGTTGATGTATTTTAAGGCCTACCTTCAAACTCAGTGCCTATTTGCTTGACATCATGGGAAAATCAAAATAAATCAGCCAAGACCTCAGAAAATAATTTGTAGACCTCCACAAGTCTGATTCATCCTTGGGAGCAACTTCCAAACGCCTGAAGGTACCAAGTTCATCTGTACAAACAATAGTACGCAAGTATAAATACCATGGGACCACGCAGCCGGCATACCGCTCATGAAGGAGACGTGTTCTGTCTCCTAGAGATGAACGTACTTTGGTGCAAAACTGCAAATCAATCCCAAAACAACAGCAAAGGACCTTGTGAAGATGCTGGAGGAAACAGGTACAAAAGTATCTATATCCACAGTAAAACAAGTCCTATATCGACATGAAAGGCCGCTCAGCAAGGAAGAAGCCACTGTTCCAAAACCACCATAAAAAAAGCCAGACTACGGTTTGCAACTGCACATGGGGACAAAGATCATACCTTTTGGAGAAATGTCCTCTGGTCTGATGAAACAAAAATAGAACTGTTTGGCCATAATGACCATCGTTATATTTCGAGGAAAAAGGGGGAGGCTTGCAAGCCGAAGAACACCATACCAAACGTGAAGCACGGGGGGTGGCAGCAAAATGTTGTGGGGGTGCTTTGCTGCAAGAGGGACTGGTGCACTTCACAAAATAGATGGCTTCATAGGTAAGGAAAATTACGTGGATATATTGAAGCAACATCTCAAGACATCAGTCAGGAAGTTAAAGCTTGGTCACAAATGGGTATTCCAAATGGACAATCACCCCAAGCATACTCCCAAAGTTGTGGAAAAATGGCTTAAGGACAACAAAATCAAGGATTGGAGTGGCCATCACAGAACCCTGACCTCAATCCCATAGAAAATTTCTGAGTAGAACTGAAAAAGCGTGTGCGAGCAAGGAGGCCTACAAACCTGACTCAGTTACACCAGCTCTGTCAGGAGGAATGGGCCAAAATTCACCAACGTATTGTGGGAAGCTTGTAGGAGGCTACCCAAAACATTTGACCCTAGTTAAACAATTTAAAGGCAATGCTACCAAATACTAACTGAGTGTATGTAAACTTCTGACCCACTGGGAATGTGATGAAAGAAATAAAATCTGAAATAAATCATTCTCTCTACAATTATTCTGACATTTTACATTCTTAAAATAAAATGGTGATCCTAACTGACCTAAGACAGGATTTTTTTTACTAGGATTAAATTAAAATCAATTAAAAATTGAGTTTAAATGTATTTGGCTAAGGTGTATGTAAACTCCCGACTTCAACTCTATACAAAGAAATGTCAATTGTAAAATGTCAATTGCAGTCTTTGCAGCTTCAGTTTGAAGTGATGGTGTTAGCTGTGTTGTTGGCAAGCTCCTCTGAACAAAAGTGTCATGACGAGGGAGCACATTTTCTATGCCAGGCGAAATCACGCCTCAAAAGCTCATTGCTATGGTTATATCCAAATAAGTGTCACTAAAAAACAGCTTAAACAAATGCAAATGCAGCTACTGTTGTTATTCTGGCTGCACTGGTTGACGTGATGGTAAGTTAGCCATAGTTGGCTAGCTAGCAAGCAAAGGATAAGAACGTTGGGAGCCAGTATGGCAATGGAACATTTAGAATGAACAACTACGACTGGGTCGCGTCTCTGGCAACGGAATCGATAGAACGAATGACCAGCTGGCTTGGGTAGCAACCCTAGATTTGTGTCGGGACTATATATTTGGGAAAGATGGAATAGAATGAATAAATTAATCAAAATACATTTTTTATGAAAATATGTCAATCATTATTTGAATATATTGTTAACCTGTTGTATAAAGGAGTAAATGCCCTCGAAGCCGGTGTTTGGGGGAAACATTGGCACGGTTAACAACACCTGTGCCAATATATCCTCCAAACACCGGCTTCTCGGGCATTATCACGTAATTAAATATTCTCCATTTAAATGTTAATTGGGCACTAACATGGATGCCATAGAATTTTGAAGTGTAATATAAAGGCATAATAAAGCTAATTTGAGACGTTAGACTTTATTGTACAAAACATTATGAACCCCTTTTGCCCTCAGAGCAGCCTCAAGCCTATAGGTTTCGTTGCTTCAACCCCACTACACACACACCAATTTATTAACGGACTACTGAATGTATATACAGTACCAGCCAAACGTTTTTCTACATTGTAGAATAATAATGAAGACATTACAACTATGAAATAACACATACGGAATCATGTGGTAAGCAAAAAAAAGTTAAATAAATATAATATATTTAATATTTGAGATTTCTTCAAAGTAGCCACCCTTTGCCTTGATGACAGCTTTGCAGTCTTGGCATTCTCTCAACCAGCTACACCAGGAAGGCTTTTCCAATAGTCTTGAAGGAGATCCTACATATGCTGAGCACTTGTTGGCTGCTTTTCCTTCACTCTGCGGTCCAACTCATCCCAAACCATCTGAATTGTGTTGAGGTCGGGTGTAGGGAAGGCCAGGTCATCTGATGCAGCACTCCATCACTCTCCTTGGTCAAATAGCTCTTACATAGCCTGGAGGTGTGTTGGGTCATTGTCCTGTTGAAAAACAGATGATAGTCCCACAAAGCGCAAACCAGATGGGATGGCGTAACAATGCTGTGGTAGCCATGCTGGTTAAGTGTGCCTTGAATTCCAAATAAATCACAGACAGTGTCACCAGCAAAGCACCCCCACACCATAATACATCCTCCTCCATGCTTCACGGTGGAAAAATACAAATGCGGAGATCATCCAGTCACCTACTCTACGCCTCACAGACACGGCGGTTGGAACAACCAATCTCAGATTTGGACTCATCAGACCAAAAGATAGATTTCCACTGATATAATGTCCATTGCTCGTGTTTCTTGGCCCAAGCAAGTCTTTTCTTATTATTATTGGTGTCCTTTAGTAGTGTTTTCTTTTCAGCAATTCAACCATGAAGGCCTGATTCACAGTCTCCTCTGAACAGTTCATGTTGAAATGTGTCTGTTACTTGAACTCTGTGAAGCATTTATTTGGGCTGCAATTTCTGAGGCTGGTAACTCTAAATTAACTTATCCTCTGGAGCAGAGGAAGCTCTAGGTCTTCCTTTCCTGTGGCAGTCCTCATGAGAGCCAGTTTCATCATAGCACTTGACGGTTTTTGCAACTGCACTTGAAGAAACTTTCAAAGTCCTTGAAATGTTCCGGATTAACTGACCTTCATGTTTTAAAGTAAAGTACATTTCTCTTTGCTTATTTGAGCTCTTATTGCCATAATATGTACTTGGTCTTTTACCAAATAGGGTTATCTTCTGTATACCACCCCTACCTTGTCACAACACAACTGATTGGCTCAAAAGCATTAAAAAGGAATAAAATACCAGAAATTAACTTCTCTAGGGTATGCGGGACGCTAGCGTCACACCTGGCTATCATCCAGTGAGATTACAGAGCGCTAAATTCAAATACAGAAATACTCATTGTAAAAATTCAGAAAAGATACAACTATTTTACATAGGTTTAAAGATGAACTTCTTGTGAATCCAACCACCATGTCAGATTTCAAAAATGCTTTACGGCGAAAGCATACCTTTTATATACCAATTATTTGAGAACATAGCCCAGCAGACAAATCATTACAAACAGTAACCAGCCAAGTAAAAGAGTTACACAAGTCAGAAATAGAGATAAAATTAATCACTTACCTTTGATGATCTTCATATGTTTGCACTCAGCAGACATTAATTTACTCAATAAATGTTTCTTTTGTTTGATAAAGTCTCTCTTTATATCTGAAAACCTCAGTTTTGTTTGCGCGTTTTCTTCAGTAATCCACAGGCTCAAACGCAGTCACAAAGGCAGACAAAAAAAAATCAAAATTGTATCCGTAAAGTTCATGGAAACATGTCAAACGATGTTTATATTCAATCCTCAGGTTGTTTTTAGCCTAAATAATCAATAATATTTCAACCGGACAATAACATTGTCTATATAAAAGGTAAACAAGAAAGGCACTCTCTCGCGCATGAAAAAGCTCTGTGACATGGAAGGGTCCACTAATTGACTGCTCTTACTCCCTCATTTTTCAGAATACAAGCTTGAAACAGTTTCTAAAGACTGTTGACATCTAGTGGAAGGCATAGGAACTGCAATTTGAGTCCGTAGTCAATGGATACTGTAATGGCATTGAATAGGAAAAGAAATAGAAAAATCCATTCAAGAAGTAGGATTTTTTCAGGTTTTCGCCTGCCAAATCAGTTCTGTTATACGCACAGACATTATTTTAACAGTTTTGAAAACTTTAGAGTGTTTTCTATCCAAATCGACTAATTATATGCATATCCTATCTTCTGGGCCTGAGTAGAAGGCAGTTTAATTTGGGCATGCTTTTCATCCAAAATTCCAAATGCTGCCCCCTACCCGAGAGAAGTTAACAAGGCACACCAGTTAATTGAAATGTATTCCAGGTGACTACCTCATGAAGCTGGTTGAGAAAATACCAAGAGTGTTCAAAGCTGTCATCAAGGAAAAGGGTGGCTACTTTGAAGAATCGCAAATATAAAATACATTTTGATTTGATTAACACTTTTTTGGTTACTACATGATTCCATATGTGTTATTTCATAGTTTTGAGGTCTTCACTATTATTCTACAATGTAGAAAATAGTAAAAAATAAAGAAAAACCCTGGAATGAATAGGGGTGTCCAAACTTTTGACTGGTACTGTATTTGGGATGATGTAAAATATGTATTGGTCTGATGTGATTAATAAGGAGCATCCAAATGCTGCACTTGATGCATTTATGAAATTTCTTGTTTCAATTATTATTATTGATAAACATGCACCTGTTAAGAAACTGACTATTAGAACTGTTAAGGCTCCATGGATTGGTGAAAAACTGTATAGTTGAAAGAGCTGGGTTAAAAGGAGTGCCTAATAAGTCTGGCTGCACATCTTTCTGCAAATTGAGAATTATGTGACTAAACTCAACAAAAAGAAGAAGCTGTATTATGAAGCCAAGATCAATGTTATAAAGAATGATGGAAAAAATGGAGTACTTTAAAATAAATTATGGGCAGAAAGACAAATTCTACTCAGATGGCTTATTCATCAAAACCATTTGATGATTACTTCATTGGCAAAGTGGGCAAACTTAGGCAGGAAATGCCAACAATGAACAGTGAGCCATCGTATTCATGCAAAAAATAACAATCATAATGAAAGAAAAGCATTGCAAGTTTGAACTTTGTAAAGTTAGTGTCGGAAAGGTGGAAAAATGATTGTTGTCGATCAATAATGACATTGACAATTTAGATGGAAAGCTACTGAGGATGGTAGCTGACTATAACCACTCCTATCTGGCATATCTTTAATCTGAGCAGAGTAAAGTATTTGGCCTCAGGACTGGAGAGAAACCAAAGTAATTCCAATAGCCAAGAGTGGTAAAGCGGCCTTTACTGGTTCTAACAGCAGACCTATCAGCTTGCTGCCAGCTCTTAGCAAACTTTTGGAAAAAATTGTTTGACCAAATACAATGCTATTTCTCTGTAAACAAATTAACAATAGACTTTCAGCACACTTATAGAGAAGGGCACTCAACATGTACTGCACTGACACATATGACTAATGATTGGTTGAAAGAAATTTATAAGAAGATTGTGGGAGATATGTTAGACCTCAGTGCAGCCTTTAATATTATTGACTATAACCTGTTGTTTAAAAAAAATGTATGTGTTATGGCTTTTCAACCTCCGCCCTACAGTGGATTCAGAGATATCGATCACAACTCAAAGGGTTTTCTTTAATGGAAGCTTCTCTAATGTCAAGGACGTAAAGTGTGGTGTCCAGGGCAGCTCTCTAGGCCATCTACTCTTTTAATATTTTTACCAATGACCTGCCACTTGCTTTGTTTAATGCCAGTGTGTCCATGTATGCTGATGATTCAATTATATACGCATCAGCAACCACAGATAATGAAATCAATGAAACCCTTAACAAAGAGTTGCAGTCTGTTTTGTAATGGGTGGCCAGTAATAAACTGGTCCTAAACATCTCTAAAACTAAGAGCATTGTATTTGGTACAAATCATTCCATAAGTTGTAGACCTCAGCTGAATCTGGTAATGAACGAACGGTGTGGCTGTTGAACAAGTTGAGGAGACTCAATTATTTGGCGTTACCTTAGACTGTAAAAACATAGATTCAATGGTTGTAAAGATGGGGAGAGGTCTGGCTGTAATAAAAATATAATCCCACGGTCCAAAAAGCAAGTCCTGCAGGCTCTAGTTTTGTCTTATCTTGATTACTGTCTCGTCGTGCGGTGCAAGGAAAACCTAGTTAAGCTGCAGCTGGCCCAGAACGGCCTGTCTTGCTCTTCATTGTAATCAAAGGGTTGATATAAATACTATGCATGCCAGTCTCTCTTGGCTAAGAGTTGGAGAGACTGACTGCATCACTTATTTTTATAAGAAACAATGTGTTGAAAATCCCAAATTGTTTGCATACTTACACACAGCTCTGACACACTTACCCTACCAGACATGCCACCAGGGGTCTTTTCACAGTCCCCAAATCCAGAACAAATTCAAGAAAAAAGTATTATACAGAGCCATTATTGCATGGAACTCCGTTCCATTTCATATTACTTTAATGAACAGCAAACCTGGTTTCAAAAAACAGATAACACAACACCTCACAACGCCGCTTCCCCTATTTGACCTAGATAATTTGTGTGTATGTATTGATACGTGTGTTGATATGTGTGCCTTTAAAAATGTTGCGTGTCATTCTGTCCTTGAGCTGTTCTTGTCTATTCATGTTTTGTGTGGACACCAGAAAGAGTAGCTTTCACCTGGTTAGTCTATGTCCTGGAAAGAAAAAAAAAATGGTATATTCAGCTTATATTCCCCATGTAATGTTAATGAGGAACATGGCTGACATAGAATTTGGTAGAGTCATGTCAGAGCATAAAAATAAGCATGGCTCTGGTTAACACCATCTTGGCTATCACATTGTTTGGAGACTGGTTAGGCGTGAATGTGACAATTTACTATGAAGCTGGGGGATAATAACAATGATAGTATAACACAAATACAATCGCTGCTCACCTATCAATGACCATTTCAACCAATTTCAATGAAAACATGGTCATGTCTTTCTGTTGAACTCAATCTCAGTTCTCTACAACCTAGACCACCCTTCAAGTGGTCTTTAAACGTTTCAAGTTCACACCGTTTCTTGCACTTCAATAAAACTGAACCTTGGGGTAGCTATACTATGCCTTCGGTAAGTATTCAGACCCCTTGACCTTTTCCACATTGTTAGGTTACAGCCTTTTTCAAAAATGTATTAAATTGTTTGTTTTCCCCCATCAATCTACACACAATACTCCATAACGACAAAGCAAAAACAGGTTTTTGAAAGAAAAAAAATCTCATTTATAAAAATAAAATAAAAAAATGAAATATTATGCGGAAAAAGTCAAGGGGTCTGAATACTTTCAGAAGGCACTGTATATGTAATCCTTATTCAAGGAGTCACTTGAATGTTAGCAGCGTTGCATTACTCCTATAGTGGTTGAATGGCCTGACTTAACAGTAAAAGCCTCTGATCAGCAATCAATTAAAGGTGAACCTGACTAGACCGGGGGAGGAATGGGGTGATGGGACTCGACTTCATGCATGATATAATCAACCATTACATTTCATATTTTCAAATCAAGTTAGTTACAATTCTCTCCTTATTTTGACTACAAACCTATTATTCCCCCAATTCTGCAAAACAAGGCTCTCTTTACACAAAAACAAAGCCACAAAACAAAACGCTATTCACTGTGCGGTATCATCGTTTAAAGTCAAACGGTTATCATAACGGTCAGATAACCTCAGTTAAATCCGTGCCAGTCTTTAATCATGCATTTATGCCTGAACATTTGCCATACTGATGAGGATTTTGTTCAGCTAATTAGCGTAATTAGCTGGGTCACAATTAGCCTGACCCCCGGTGGAATTGTGATCCCTCCTTGCAGCACCTGACCTTGACGACAATCCACCAGAGAGCTGCAACTGATCCACACGTTCCCACACTGCAGAGTTCTCTCTTGACACAGCACATCGACAGACAGCAGCTCTCTCATCCCCTTCCTCTCTGGCCCTGTTTACAATGGCCACATCAATTAGTTACTTGTTTACCAAAGAGCACAAATGGAACCACATGCACGCACACTCACACTGACACAGAGAGACACACACTTATACAGGAAAGAGACTCACTGTTTGTTTGTAAGGATGCTTTACCCTTTCTTTTTTAGTCCATGATGCCAGCCAGAGCAAGGCCTCCATTTTCATAGCGCGTAAGTTTTTTATTTTACCTTTATTTAACTAGGCAAGTCAGTTAAGAACAAATTCTTATTTTCAATGACGCTCTAACCACTAGGCTACCTGCCGCCCCAATGATGCCTTTCTGTAACACAACAGACCAAACCCCCTGCCTGGGCTATAATTAATTAAACTCCATTATTTGTGCCCTTCAGAGCGGTCTGTCCGAGTTGGGCATTACTGATTCTCTGGGCTGGGCATTGTGCTGGCTGGACATGCACAGAAGGGCCATCTCCACTGGATCAACGGAAGGTGAATCTTGGCAACCTTAAGTGAGAGGTCTGCCCAGCCTGCATGCCGCACTCCGGGGCCCCTTTCAGCATTAATGAAACAGATGTCCTTTCATTAATAAGTCCAGGTCTGGAGTTGTAATGAATGAATGAATGAATGAATGGATTAATTAATTAATGGAAGAATGGAGAGAGCGAGAGTGAGAAAGCAAGAGAGAGAAAGAGACGAGAGAGATTGTGAGAGAGTGTAAACAGATGCATTACATGCACTAAATGAGCCACCCCCTCTCTTACACACTTAATTACTGTGCGCTACAGTTAGCAAAGGGAAGATGCTGCATGTTTTTCTACATATTCCACTTACTTTCAAGACACTTGGTAGAAATGCACTTAACTTGTGTTTGCATCATTAAACCTGTGTGTGTGTTATGAATGAACAAAGGGGTCTGACTTTAATGTAAGTACAGCGTCATGCGATATAGTGTCTTTATGGAAGTGTTATGAATGACCGAAGGTATCTCACTTCAAACAAAGTACTACAGGACACTACAGGACACTAATATTGACACTTGTGTCAATATTATTAACATTCTACTGATTTATAAAAGTCTGATTTACAAAGTCCTAATTATGACTAAACCCTTCCCATTTTCTGTGAAAATTTGATTTTAAACCTAATCCTAAATAAACAAAGGAAAAGTTTGATGCATTGGTCCATCAGACCTTTCGCGCATTTGGGCAGAAGTGTCTGGGAACGAGATTCGGTATAATGTGACTAACGGACTTCACTTTGGAGCGTGTTCCATCCTTTAGCACAACATGTTACCCTTTATAAAGCACGTTTATATCATATTCCACATTGACATGAGTGATTATGTCACACGGATATGCCACATGTATGAACCATTTATAAAGTATGACAAACTGGCATAGATGCTTTGTAACCCATTTATAAAGTGGTTATGAAGGCTTTATAAGCTAAATGTCATTTAAAGCAGGACGCATTATACAATATAATCACCAAACCCCTTGCTTTCTACCAAGAGCAGAGACTTCACTACTGAATAACTGTACGCACACAAGAGTAGTGACTGATACAACAAAGACAATGTATAGGTACACTATACTACTTTCATATTCAAGCTATTACTCGGTATTACCGTTACCGGGTAAAAATCCAAATGGGAAGAAATCGGCCATAGAATGACCAATGACCTGGTGGAAATGAGAGTGAATGCTCACCGACAGACAGTGATCAAAAAGAAAAAGACAGGCCACAGTGGTTTAATGTGATTTGCCACCAATCAAGACGGGGAGCATGCAAATCAAGGAGATATGTTTTTTTTGGAACACTGAAAGTTATTTCCTAGATTTGGAATTTGATTTATTTTTGATGACCTTATTACAATGTTTCCTGTGTTTGGTGTTTAGAGGGAGGGTTTGTAGGGGCAGGAGTGCCAACCTGCCTTGATTAGAGACATAATGGAACAGGCAGGCAGGCAGGCTGGATGCAGCACAGAGAGAGGGACCCCTTACCTGCATAGTGCCTCCTCGGTCACGTGATGCTGGTTACTGTGAAGCCAAGGTGGAGGACGGAAAAACAAAAGAACAAAACAACATGGAGAGATGAGATGAGCATGGCAGAGACAAACACATGAATACACACAACATGTAGCCCAGCCCAGCCCTCACTCACACACACACACACACACACACACGGTCAAAAGTTTCAGAACACCTCCTCATTCAAGGGATTTTCTTTATTTCTTACAATCTTCTACATTGTAGAATAATAGTAAAGACATCAAAACTATGAAATAACACACATGGAATCATGTAGTAAGCAAAAGTGTTAAACATATCCAAATATATTTTTATTGGAGATTCTTCGAATAGCCACCCTTTCCATTGATGACAGCTTTGCACACCTGGAATGGTTTTCCAACAGCCTTGAAGGGGTTCCCACATATGCTGAGCACTTGTTGGCTGCTTTTCCTTCACTCTGCAGTCCGACTCACCCCAAACCATCTCAATTTGGTTGAGGTCAGGGGAATGCGGAGGCCAGGTCATCTGATGCAGCACTCCATCACTCTCCTTGGTCAAATAGCCCTTACACAACCTGGAGGTGTGTTGGGTCATTGTCCAGTTGAAAAACAAATGACATCCCATCTGGTTTGGGCTTAGTGGGACTGGCACATTGCTGCAGAATGCTGTGGTAGCCATGATGGTTAAGTGTGCCTTGAATTCTAAATAAATCACAGAGTGTCACCTGCAATGCACCACCACATCATAACACCTCCTCCTCCATGCTTTACGGTGGGAAATACACATGCGGAGATCATCCGTTCACCCACACCGCATCTCACAAAGACACGGCTGATGGAACCAAAAATCTCCAATTTGGACCAAATTTCCACCGGTCTAATGTCCATTGCTCGTGTTTCTTGGCCCAAGCAAGTCTCTTCTTCTTGTTGGTGTCCTTTAGAAGTGGTTTCTTTGCAGCAATTCGACCGTGGAGGCCTGATTCACACAGTCTCCTCTGAAGAATTGATGTTGAAATGTGTCTGTTACTTAACCCTTGAAGCATTTATTTGGGCTGAAATTTCTGAGGCTGTTAAATCTAAATGAACTTATCTTCTGCCGCAGAGGTAACTCTGGGTCTTCCATTCCTGTGGCGGTCCTCATGAGAGCCAATTTCATCATAGCACTTGATGGTTTTGCGACTGCACTTGAAGAGACTCTAAGTTCTTGACATTTTCCGTATTGACTGACCTTCATGTCTTACTGACCTTCAAGTAATGATGGACTGTCATTTCTCTTTGCTTATTTGGGGCTGTTCTTGCCATAATATGGACTTGGTCTTTTACCAAATAGGCCTATCTTCTGTGTACCTCCCCCCTTGTCAAAAAACAACTGACTGGCTTAAATTCATTAAGGAAATAGATTCCACAAATTAACTTTAAAGGCACACCTGTTAATTGAACTGCATTCCAGGTGACTACCTCATAAAGCTGGTTGAGGGAATGCCAAGAGTGTGCAAAGCTGAACATTTAAGAGACAACTATCACATCTCTTCACATGAGAATGAAATGAGGTCATTGATAGTTTAAACATCCGTTCCAGTATATATGAGCAGTAATCTTGAAATAGTCACAAATAAAACCACCCACCATAAAGTCCCTAATTCAGACAACATAGTTTTTTGGAGAAAGTTATAAACAAAATAAATACTGGACACTTGGAATTATGTTTTTGATGTTTGTTGGGCGGTAACATGGAGAGGACATAAAAGGATGTTGTTGTCCTGGTCCCACAGATGTGGAGAAGGAAAGTGAATCATGGTGGGAATTAGCATTCTAATGAAACTACATGCAACCCATGGTAGTGAAGCTGGAGAATAAGGTATCGGAGGAGGAGAAGAATTTGATCAAGGGAAAAAATAGGAGGGAGTAAAAGAAGAGCAAGCAATGGGGGTAATCTGAAAAGGGGACAAGGACATGAAGAAAGGAGGAAGAACGTGGAGTAGAAGGGGAATAAATTAAGAGGGGGATAGGGATGTAGGCCTGAGAACAGAGAATGGATGCATAATGGGTTATAAATGAGTGATGGTGAGAGAGAAAAGAAAGAAAAGTACTGTATAGTCAGAAAGAGAGGGGACATGCATTGCTAGATGTTCCCATAGACTTCCAGGCATTGAGCTAACGACTATCAATTTGAAAGCGCATCTCGGCAGAGACGCGGCTGCTAAATTAATATTGAGGAAACACTGGTGGTGGTGTTCTGGGAAAGGATTTTTTTTAAACTGCAACACTGTCTTTTTGTCGAGAGCAAAACTTTATTTTCAATCAAAAATAATTGTTCTGGAAGCAAAAACGAAGGCTTCAAAGTAAAAAAAAGAATTTGCAATCAAATATTTTGTAATAGAGCGCAAAACTTTATGCATTTTATTCCAGAAAAATATTTTGAGAACAACATTTTTTATTTGAAAACAACATTTCAATTTCATTTTGTTATCAACCACCCTCCATTTTGGCCATTTTTTGAGTGTCAGTTTGGCTACAACCAATACTGTTCAGCCTTTCTTTCCGACACAAAGGAAGGATGACTGCGTGATGATGGCATCTCAGGTAAGAAGCACTGTGCTTTCTTCCGTACAACTTTTACATAGCTCCTACGATTCAGTGCAGGTTCATAACATTGTACTATATTACATAGATACATAGCATAGAATGATAAATCATGCAATTATTATTCTCAAGCTAACCAAACGCATTTAGCTACGAACGCCTGTTCTCGCCATTTTCAGTTGACTTAATCTAACTTTCTTTCATGGTAACTCAAAAGCATCCTTGCTTTCTATCCATGGCACAATAAAGTTATTATATTCTACTCAATCCATAGGTTTCATTAATGCCATTCAGACTTGAAGATGATACAACTATGATAGCTGAGGTTCATAGATTGGTATTAACATTAGTTCAGAACCTAACATTTTAGGGTCCATACACAGATCGGCTACATACTGTAGCTAGCTACACATCCTTAGGCATACAGTCATTTTTATCCTCCACTACACAATAAGCAAGTAAATAGTTAGCTAGCCATGTTACTTCAGCTGCAATGCACAGCAAGGCAAGCTTACACAATTGTACATTCAATTTGCAGTAAATGCTTTAGCAAACTAGATTCTTTACATCCACTGTTTACTAAGACGACAGCCTGGTTTGCTGCTTTTCTCAGGAGTACCTAATACATTAAACAACACAAATTACAATGTCACACTCACGTCATTACACCAGCTAACTGGCTGGCTAATGTTAGCTAGTCAGCTAACTTGCTAAATAGCGATTATCGTAAATTAACTTTATGACAAAAAATATGCACAATCGGTAATCTCTACATTAACAAACATATTCCTCTCAATTGTACATTTTTTGCTTGACTCGTTATGCTATAATTACTTACATTTGCTTCCCGGTAATGTTTTGTCAGCCATCTTTTCTGTTGAAATTCACCAGGGACGTGTATCTCGCGTTAAATTCGTCATTTGAACCACTCGATATGATTGGTCATATAAAAACCTTGGGACCCAAATGCATAATGAGTGATCTAACTCCCTCTTGTGGTGGTCTGGAGCAATGAATCCATGACGCTGGGTACCTCTAAGTCCCGCGGTGTAAGCTCACAACTTTTAACCTCTTGATGCTCTGGGGGCGCTATTTCATTTTTGGATGAAAAACGTTCCCGTTTTAAACAAGATATTTTGTCACAAAAAGATGCTCGACTATGCATATAATTGATAGCTTTCGAAAGCAAACACTCTGACGTGTCCAGAACTACCAAGATATTTTCTGTGCGTGCCCTAGAACGTGAGCTTCAGGCAAAACCAAGATGAGGCGGCATCCAGGAAATGAGCAGGATTTTTGAGGCTCTGTTTTCCATTGTCTCCTTATATGGCTGTGAATGCGAGAGGAGTAAGTCTGCCCTTTCTGTCGTTTCCCCAAGGTGTCTGCAGCATTGTGACGTATTTGTAGGGAGATCATTGGAAGATTGACCATAAGAGACCACATTTACCAGGTGTCCGCCCAGTGTCCTGCGCCGAAATTGGTGCGCAAAAGTCAGCTGCAAGTATTTTTCCATGGAATTTAGAGAAGAATGCAAGCTTCCACGAACGATATATCAATGAAGAGATATGTGAAAAAACACCTTGAGGATTGATTCCAAACAACGTTTGCCATGTTTCGGTCGATATTATGTAGTTAATTCGGAAAAGGTTTGACGTTGTAGGTGACTGAATTTTCGGTTCGTTTCGGTAGCCAGATGCGATGTACAAAACAGAACGATTTCTCCTACACACAGACACTTTCAGGAAAAACTGCGCATTTGGTATGTAACTGAGAGTCTCCTCATTGAAAACATCCGAAGCTCTTCAAAGGTAAATGATTTTAATTATTTTAATTATTTGGTTATCTGGTTTTTGTGAAAATGTTGCGTGCTAAATGCTACTCAAAATGCTAAGCTAGCTTTGCATACTCTTACACAAATTAGTCAATTTCTATGGTTCAAAAGCATATTTTGAAAATCTGAGATGACAGTGTTGTTAAGAAAAGGCTAAAGCTTGAGAGCAGACACATTATTTTCATTTTATTTGCAATTTTCAGAAATCGTTAACGTTGCGTTATGCTAATGAGCCTGAGGCTTTAGTCACGATCCCGGATCCGGGATGGGGAGTTTCAAGAGGAGGAACCACTGTAGATAGAGTGGAGTAGACGAAGTATCAAGGGAATTTAGACAACTCTGTAAAAATGGTAATCAGGCGCAGCAGTATAAGGCACTGCATCGCAGTGCTAGAGGCGTCACTACAGACCCGGGTTTGATCCCGGGCAGAACCACAACCGGCTGTGATCGGGAGTCCCATAGGGTCGTCAATGTCCCATAGTGTCGTCGGGGTTAGGGCAGGGTTTGGCCGGGGGGGCTTTACTTGGCTCATCATGCGCTAGCGACTCCTTGTGGCAGGCCGGGCGCCTGCAGGCTGACCTCAGTTGTCCGTTGTTGAACAGTGTTTCCTCCAACACATTGGTGAGGCTGGCTTCCGGGTTAAGCAGGCGGGTGTTAAGAAGCGCGGTTTGATGGGTCATGTTTCGGAGCATGACTTGACCTTCTCCTCCCGAGCCCATTGGTGAGTTGCAGCGATGAGACAAGATCACAATTGGCGAGAAAAAGGGTAATATACAAAAATAAATAAAAAACAATGTCATCTGGCTGGTGTGAGAGAGTGAGCCTATGAATCATTTCGCTCCATGTCTTCCCCACTGGCATCCAGCGGTATGACAGTAATTAGATTAACCTGCTTCCCCAGTCAATTAATATTTACACTGAACCATTTGAAGTGAGCCGTTAGGGGCAGATGGAAGAAGTTCAGTGCCATGAGCCAAGAGGCATAACATCCTACTCTACTGATAAGAACAGTAATAGGCCAGTTCCAGAAAAACACGCCAGGGCTGTGGCGGGGGGTGACATGGGTGAAGCACTATGGCTACACAAACCACTCAACATCTACAGTTCACAGCCCACCCAAGACACATTGCCCTGCCTGTCATGTTATATATAGCACCTATAGTGTAGCTGATTGATACAGTACATGTAAGAAAAATGACTAATTAGCTCAGTGTGGGAGTATTCTTGTAAATGAACCATTTTCTCCCAGTAACAAGGTGACAAGACTCCAGGATCATCTATAAAAGGGTTAGTGTGAGTTGTCCTCAGTGCACCCACTCCTTTACTAAAAGCCTGCCTGGTTCCAGCATTTAACTGGCCTTCCTGTGTATGGTTTATGTGGGCTGCTTGCTTGCCTGATTTGTCCTCCTCCTCCTCCTGTAGCGAGTGTCATTGTTGAGATAATTATTTATTAAGTTGTTCATTATGCCTAGCTGTTGCTGTCTGTCGGGCCATCTGTCCCCAGCGAGGTGCTGCCTCCTCGTTCTGTTCCCCCTGGCCGCAGGGGAGAAGGGGACTGCTAGAGTACGATTCACCTTCTGCTGACGGCCACCCACCCCCAACCGCGCACCATGCACCAGGTACAGGGGCAGCGGCCCAGCGGGCACTGGGCCTTCTGTCAGCACTTTAGACCGCTGTGGTTACCTTGACAAACTTATCCCGGACACCAAGTTCAGCCTGCTCACTGGTGCAAAGTCATAACCAATAGATATAGAGAGCCACAAAAATTACACTTATTGGGTTGCATAGGCCTACGATCTGCCTGAGAGGAAGTGACTGACAAAATATGTCCATGTCATCTGGACATAACATTAGGGTTGTTTGTTGAGTTTGTCATTAGATCCCCACTAGCTGTTACTTTAGCAGTGGTATCCAGTGAATGACTAACTAACTAACTAACTAACTCCCTTGCTTTTCTTGCAGTTACACTCAAACTTTTCTTTTTTTACTAGCACCAACTTTACTGATAGCTACTTTAAGTAAGGGTACTATGACTGTGATATGTGGTTCTCTCACCAAGCTACATTAAAGGGATAGTGCGAGACTCTGGCAATTAAGAAGTTTTCTACTTACCCAGAGATTAATTCACTGATAAAAAGTGTACATTACCAAGAAGGAGTGTGATGGAGTTTTGCATCAGATGACCTGACCTCAAAACCCAATTAAGATGGTTTGGGATGAGTTGGACTGCAGAGTGAAGGAAAAGCAGCCAACAAGTGCTCAGCATATGTGGGAACTCCTTCAAGACTGTTGGAAAAGCATTCCAGGTGAAGCTGGCTGAGAGAATGCCAAGAACGTGCAAAGCTGTCATCAAGGTGAGACGACCATGTATCACAATAACTACATTTTTACTTCCCCCCGAACAATACCCCATTATGACAATCCAAACACAGGTTAAGACATCTTTGCAAAAAAAATAAAGATGTTAAAAAAATGATCACACTTACATAAGTATTCAGACCCTTTACTCAGCAATTTTTTGAAGCACCTTTGTTTGGCAGTGATTACAGCCTTCAGTCTTCTTGGGTATGACGCTACAAGCTTGGCACACCTGTAGTTTCTCCCATTCTTCTCTGCAGATCCTCTCAAGCTCTGTCAGGTTGGATGGGCACCGTCGCTACACAGATTTTTTCAGGTCTCTCCAGAGATGTTTGATCAAGTTCCAGTCTGGGCTCTGGCTGGGCCACTCAAAGACTTGTCCCGAAGCACCTCCTGCGCTGTCTTGTCTGTGTGCTTAGGGTCATTGTCCTGTTGGAAGCTGAACCTTCGCCGCAACTCTTGAAGGAGTTCCTACATATGCTGAACACTTGTTGGCTGCTTTTCCTTCACTCTGAATGATGGTCCCACTAAGCACAAAGCAGATGGGATGGCGTATTGCTGCAGAATGTTTTGGTAGCCATGCTGGTTAACTGTGCCTTGAATTTTAAATAAATCACTGACAGTGAAGCACCCCTACACCTCCTCTTCCATGTTTCACGGTGGGAGCCAGATCATCCATTGACCTACTCTGCGTCTCACAAACACACAGCGGGTGGAACCAAAAATGTTGATGTTAGATGTCCACCAGTCTAATGTCCATTTCTCGTGTTTCTTGGACCAAGCACGTCTCTTCATCTTGTTGGTGTCCTTTCATTGGAAGATTGACCAAAAGAGACCACATTTACCAGGTGTCCGCCCAGTGTCCTGCGCCGAAATTGGGGCGCAAAAGTCAGCTGCCAGTATTTTTCCATGGGATTCAGAGAGGAAAGCAAGCTTCCACGAACGATATATCAATGAAGAGATATGTGAAAAAACACCTTGAGGATTGATTCCAAACAACGTTTGCCATGTTTCGGTCGATATTATGTAGTTAATTCGGAAAAAGTTTGACGTTGTAGGTGACTGAATTTTCGGTTCGTTTCAGTAGCCAGATGCGATGTAGAAAACGGAACGATTTCTCCTACACACAGACGCTTTCAGGAAAAACTGCGCATTTGGTATGTAACTGAGAGTCTCCTCATTGAAAACATCCGAAGCTCTTCAAAGGTAAATGATTTTATTTATTTGGTTATCTGGTTTTTGTGAAAATGTTGCGTGCTAAATGCTACCCGTCAAACTGGGCTTCATAACATCCGCCCGCTTAACCTCCGCTAACCCGGACAACGTTGGGCCAATTGTGCTCCGCCCTATGGGACTTCCGATCACGGCCGGTTGTGATACAGCCCGGGATCGAACTCTCATCTGTAGTGACGCCTCTCGCAGTGCAATGCAGTGACAGACCGCTGCTCCACTCGGGAGGCCAGAAATTCACTTTTTGTCCTGAATACAAAGTGCTATATTTGGGGCAAACATAACACATCACTGATTACCACTCTTCATATTTTAAAGCGTGGTGGTGGCTACATCATGTTGTGTGTGTGTATGCTTGTCATCATCAAGGACTAGGGAGTTTTTTTCAACAAAAATGTACGGAATAGAGCTAAACACAGGCATAATTCAAGAGGAAAACTTCATTCTGCATTCCAACAGACACTGGGAGACAAATTCACCTTTCAGCGATACAATAACCTAAGAATCAAGGCCAAATACACTGGAGTTGCAGTTTCTTTTTTTACTTAAATCAGCATGAAAATCAGTCAAGTCTTGAAAATGTCTGTCAAGCAATGATCAACTTGCCAGAGCTTGAATAATTGTTTAACCTCTTGATGCTCTGGGGGCGCTATTTCATTTTTGGATGAAAAACGTTCCCGTTTTAAACAAGATATTTTGTCACAAAAAGATGCTCGACTATGCATATAATTGGTAGCTTTCGAAAGAAAACACTCTGACGTGTCCAGAACTAGCAAGATATTTTCTGTGCGTGCCCTAGAACGTGAGCTTCAGGCAAAACCAAGATGAGACGGCATCCAGGAAATGAGCAGGATTTTTGAGGCTCTGTTTTCCATTGTCTCCTTATATGGCTGTGAATGCGAGAGGAGTAAGTCTGCCCTTTCTGTCGTTTCCCCAAGGTGTCTGCAGCATTGTGACGTATTTATAATAATAATATATCCCATTTAGCAGACGCTTTTGTCCAAAGCGACTTACAAGTCGGCTGGGGCCACTACTTTTACATATGGGTGGCCCTAGCGGGAATCGAACCCACGACGCTTGGCGTTGCAAGCGCCATGCTCTACCGACTGAGCCACACTAGGATATTTTCCTCTCTGTCACATGTGCTTTAGACTGTTTTTTCCACTAATTGCATTATGGAACAAACATTTGCACGTAGCCTACTGCCTTGTGTGCGTTGCTGCACTTATAATGTGAAGAAATAATAGTTCATCAACATTAATATAATTATTCTGATCTGTTGCATCAGACTCATTTCTTTTTAATTTTTTTTAAATGTAGCCTAGGCCTACTGGTTCTGTCCCAGAGTCTGTTTGAAATAGGCTATTTCTTCCTTGTCAAGCTGACCAATAAAATAGGTAAACTTTTCTACTATGGGGGATAGTAGAGTGACATAGGCTAGTGATTTTGCTGCTCGTTCCTCGTCTTGTTGGGCAAGGAAAAGTAAATGTGAACAGTTATTCCAGCATCTTCAAAGTGCACATCAGAATTCAGTAAGAATGGCCGCACATCCTTGCATCCTCGACTTGCTGTTTAAAAAAAAAAAAGATTACCGTAATCTAAATGTGACTTGTCATTCTGAGCACCGCGGATGGACGCCTTAATCAGTTTACTCACCCAATGCACATGGGTCCGGTCAATTTCTCAAATTGTTCAGCACCACATTTTCCGAACGAAATCCTGGCGTGCACATACTACAACCTAGAGACATCAATATGAAAAGCAATGTTTTCAGATACAACAATTCACCAACCTCAGAAGTGGTTGTATTCCAAAAGTTTGGGGGTATTTCAGAGGTTGTTTGTATCCCCGTACTTGCCTGTGTATGGTTGCAAGTCTAAACCAGGCAAAAAGATGTACGTTCGTGGGAAACCAATGAGGATCAAGGAATTATCCACACACATACGGTCCTAGTAATCACCCCAGACAGGTACCCCAACCAACCACAAACAATGACAAGCATCCAGATTATGCACGCGGCGGCCACCTGGTCTGTGAACCTCAAAGAGCATGTGCTTGCTTCTCAGATGGTATATGTGCCCATGGTGTTCTAACACCCTGGACCAGAGCTGTAATATGTCCCAAGCTCTGTTCCAGGGCGTACCTATAAGCTAGCTAGCTCTGGTCCGCAATAATTAGCTCTGATCCAGGGCGTAGCTAGAAGTTAGTGCGGACCAGAGCTAGCTTGCTACACCCTAGAGCAGAGTTAGTGCGGAACAGAGCTAGATAGCTACACCCTGGACCAGAGCTAGTGTCGACCAGAGCTAGATAGATACTAGCTATGCCCTGGACCAGAGCTCGTGACATATTACAGCTCTGGTCCAGGGTGTTGGAGCACTGTATATGCACATACCAACAGGAGCTTTCATCCATCCCTGCCTGCTACTGCCCTATGGGTACACTCTACAAGGCAGCCCACTGTCTGTTCATTCCTCTCACAATTCCACCTGATATACGCACGCACGCGCTGTTGGTGGACGCAAGGAGGCTGTTAAGTAACAAACCACGATCGCAGAACTCAACGCGAAACAATAGCAGAACCTGGGTAAACCAATCATGGAAGACAAGGGCCACAATATGAACCATTGGAAAAGTGAGCGATTCATACTACCATTCCTAATGCAACCGGTGCAACTAGCAGAGATGTACGTGGCTGTGTTAGAGCATAGTGCACCTAGATCAGACTGGAGAGGTCAGCTAGTGCATAACCTCTGTGGCTCAGCTGACAGGACAAGGAGGGGGGGGCAAAGGCTGACAGATCAGGGTCAAGGGTGAAAAGCAGGGTTCAGGAGGTGCAGTGACTGGGGGGTTAAGTAGTGCCCTAACGCCAGGGCCTCACTGGCATGCCATGCTTCAGGTGCAGGGGACATTCTCTATGGTACTGTATAGTATAATGCAGGGAGCATTCTCCAGTAGTCCACAAAGCAGGAAACACAACAACACACACACACACACACACACAAGTCCAGATCAAACACCACTCACTTAGCGGCCTGCGTGACAACATGACCGTGCTCCCGCAAGCTCTGCCCTGCAAACAAAACACACCAATATCTTGGGATCAATGTCAGCAAACCTGGAATAGGGGGGAATCAGGGATGGATAACATGGCAGCTTAACAGCTTGCATAGTGCACTAGATAACAAATGTTAAAAAAAATATTTAAAAAACTGTGCATCCTTCTGGTAGATATTATTGATGTAGAACCGGGAGTTAGTCCTGAGCATGATGGCCTCCTGATCGGTTTACAAGGACAAGAAGAAAGTTCTGGCTTCCTTCACATAACCTTCATCTGATCCAGTATGGATGAGTCCCAATGCCCTGACTGCAGGCCTGTACGTCTCCCTCTAAGTTCCACCTGCCATACTTAGCGCCCTCCTGTGTTTACAAGGTCCTGGACGTTGGAGGGGCCTCCTGCAGTAAGGGGCAGCTGCTGCAGCACCACAGCAGGCTGATAGAGGGACGCCTCTGCCAGTAAAAGTTGATGGTCACAGTAAAAAAAAAACACAGTAAAAACACTATTTCCCTTTTCAGGGCCCTAATAACCCTGCCTCCGTCCAGACCGCACATGAACATGCAGATCGGGCAGACGCCACAGGGGCCCACCTCACACATTACATCAGGCTTAATGGTGTGTATGATCCTCGTCCCCTCCCCACTCAGTGTCAGGAGCCCAAAAGGAGTTACGGTTAAGGAGCCGTGGTCTGGGCACAAGGCGAGAACTCATTTTATCACCTTCGCATACACTCTGGGAGAAGTAGGACAGACCCAAAACCATAAAGCTGAGCTGGGATATACAGATGGAGGGACAGCAGAAAGAGGTGGAGGGAGAAGAAGCGGGGAGGAAAATGGGAAAAAAAAGTGGGGGATTTACAAAAAGAGGGGAAAGGGGAGGGAGGTCTAAAGAGGACAGGCCAGCACCATAAAGATGAGGAAGGATATACAGATGGAGGGACAGCTGAAAGAGGAGGAAGTAGGAAGACATTTAAAAAGAGGGGAGTGTAAGTAGGGCAGAAAGATTACTTTCTGCAGTGCTTTACCATTAGTCAGAGGTAGATCTGGAATTGGGGACGAGACAGAGACCTAATTTAGCTGGTTGTAGATCTGGACAGATAAGGAACAATCTTGGCTTAAAATGAGAGTTGAGTATGCAGTTTTCACTCTTGAATTGCATACCTTAAATCTCAAAACTTTGCGTCCCTCAAGCAAACTTCTAGGCCTAACAATACCGACCATACTGATAAATTCTACTAAACTCTGCAAAAAAACAAAAACCAACATCCTCTCACTGTCAACTGCATTTATTTTCAGCAAGCTTAAAGTGTCAATATTTGTATGAACATAACAAGTTTCAACAACTGAGACAAACTGTTCGAGATGCACCAGATTTGCCTTGTTCTTGCTGTGAGATGTTACCCCACTCTTCCACCAAGACACCTGCAAGTTCCAAGAAATTTCTGGGGGGGAATGGCCCGAGCCCTTACTCTCCGTTCCAACAGGTCCCAGATGTGCTCAAAGGGATTGAGATCCGGGGTCTTCGTTGCCCATGGCAGAACACTGACATACCTGTCTTGCAGAAATCACACACAGAACGAGCAGTATGGCTGGTGGCATTGTCATGCTGGAGGGTCATGTCAGGATGAGCCTGCAGGAAGGATACCACATGAGGAGGATGTCTTCCCTGTAACACACAGCGTTGAGATTGCCTGCAATGACAACAAGCTCAGTCCGATGATGCTGTGACACACCGCCCCAGACCATGATAGACCCTCCACCTCCAAATCGATCCCGCTCCAGAGTACAGGCCTCTGTGTAACACTCATTCCTTCAACAATAAACGCACATCCGACCATCACCCCTAGTGAGACAAAACCGTGACTCGTCAGTGAAGAGCACTTTTTGCCAGTCCTGCCTGGTCCAGCAACGGTGGGTTTGTGCCCATAGGCGTGATGTCTGGTGAGGATCTGCCTTACAACATGCCTACAAGCTCTCAGTTCCTGGTGTAACTCAGGCAGTTGTTGTTGCCATGCTGTACCTGTCCTGCAGGTGTGATGTTCGGATGTACCAATCCTGTGCAGGTGTTGTTACGTGGTCTGCCAATGCGAGGACGATCAGCTGTCTGTCCTGTCTCCCTGTAGCGCTGTCTTAGGCGTCTCACAGTACAGAGATTGCAATTCATTGCCCTTGCCACATCTGCAGTCCTCATGCCTCCTTGCAGCATGCCTAAGGCATATTCACACAGATGAGCAGGGACCCTGGGCATCTTTCTTTTGGTGTTTTTCAGAGTCAGTAGAAAGGCCTCTTTAGTGTCCCCAGTTTTCATATCTTTGACCTTAATTGCCTAACGTCTGTAAGCTATTTATGTCTTAACGACCGTTCCACAGGTGCACGTTCATTAATTGTTTGTGGTTCATTGAACAAGCATGGGAAACAGTGTTTAAAACCTTTATAATAAAGATCTCTGAAGTTATTTGAATTTTTACGAATTATCTTTGAAAGACAGGGTACTGAAAAAGGGACATTTCTTTCTTGTTGTGTTTAGATTCATATACCTTTGATAAAAATGTGTCCCATTCAAGCATTTGGCCGTCATTGTAAATAACAATTTGTTCTTAACTGACTTGCCTAGTTAAATAAAGATTAAATACATATTAAACAGGCAAATTGTGCCTTAAAAACACATCTAAATCCATAGATTAGGGCATAATGAATTTATTTCAATTGACTGATTTCCTTATATGAACTGTAACATAGTAAAATCATTAAAATGATTGAGTTTATATTTTCGTTCAGTATAGTTGTCAACTAGCATCTAGTTGTCAACACAGTGTCTGTCAATAGCACATCATTGATCACCCCTGACCCTCATTCACAGCTCCCTCTGAAGCTCATGTCCTCAACCCTGGCTCCTTGTTCAAAGACACAATATGACTGTACCGAGAATAAAACGGAAACAGATAAAAACACAATCAAAACCGAGAAAATTAATGGGGGGGGGGGGGTTGTTGTGGGAAGTGCTTTGCAGTGGAAGCCTCTTCTTATACCCCTGGTGTGCTCCCAGCTTTCCTGCTGGGATCAGAGATTAGGAAAGCGTAGAACGCTCCGCAGGCGCCTCTCGGAATGCTGAAAGTGTTGCGGATGGAGTTCAGGGCTGAGGAGAGATGGGAGAGCCCAGCAGGGTGAAGTTTGATGCCTGAGTTGAAATGGTCGCCGTGTACCTTTGCACAGGTGTTTACAGAGCAGTGGAGAGCAGGAGGATTGCATTGGCAGGGCTTGGTGGCCTGCTCCCAGCACAGAATCCCCGCTGGCATCTGGCTGGCGCATGGCACAGGGATGCCAGTCTGCTCCATGTTCATGGAGCCTCTTTAATAAGTGCTGTCATTCCACTAAAAACAGATTTATGACTGCAAGAGGAATCTTCGGGAAGAAAGGCAATCCATTTAACATCTTATCTCCCCTATAGAGGTGGACTAAATGTTCGCTTAAGTGTTTTTCCATTTAAATGACTGTCTACAACAGCTTACAGGCAACACTATAAATTCCCGGGCTTTTAGCGGTTCCCTTCATCCTTTTAAGTAGCGACAACAGTGACCACAAGGAGACTGGAGAGAGGGGCACAGAGAAAAAGGAAGAGAGAGGGAAGAGTGCTGCACATCAAGTACTTTTGATTCCCTATAAAATGTCCCTCTTAAGATTGCTTACTTCTCCAAGCCAATTTAATGCGCAATCTCAATCGATTCAAGCCCCTGAAAAAACTTTTTCAAATAGCCTGTACCTCGAGCTGTTAAGTCTCTGCAGGACATCAAATAGCCTCTCCTTCTGGCAACACATTCGCTCTACTATTTTTCTTTCTCCCTCTCAGTGCTGGAAATCCTTAAAATACTATCTGAAGACGTGAGAGGCTTCACACGGCATCTATTCATTCTGTTGAGTCATTCAACTGCCTTGCTCATGCATTTGCTATCGACACTTGAAGAGCGTATTTTCAAACTCAATTCTTCCTCTCTTCATTGGTTCACCTATGAACATGCACTTCACCTAGGAACATGCACTTCCGGCTGCATGACGCGTGGGTGCTTGGCCCAACAACTTTTCCAGCACTTTGAGAAGTCTTTGCTCCAGAGCCTTGGTTCTTTTGGAGTGGGTGGACAGGACTGATGACCAAAACAGAGCGGACACAGGGAAGTCTCTGGTGGTGGTATGGGGCTGAACAGAGAGAGTACAGTGCTTGATCTGCCTCTCCCCGTCAGCAAATTAGCTCCAATGGAGAGAGGGAGAACGTGCTCCAAAAAAACAAGACGTCCTCCTGAAGTCACACCAGCCTTCGAAATAGCTGACCCACTTGTAGACACACTTTAGATAACTGCCTGTCCTCGATGTTTTAACCGATAAAGGTTTGCAGTATATACGCACGGGAGCCTGAAGATGGCAACTCATCTGCTGCTGCTACTACTGCTGCTGCTGAGTAAAATAACCTGTAAAACCTTGGGAGAGGTAAAGAACGTGGTGATGTGCAACGCTACAGTACATGAGACGATACAGACGTATCTTCATGACACACCACTTCTCAACTCCATTACCCAAAGCAAAGAGGGAAAACTTCAGAAAAGCAGTCCTTAAGACTTACGCAATAACATAATATATGCAAGCTTTCTTCATCGGCACAAATCTCCAATTCACCCGTGTTCCTTTCAGAGATGACACTCAAGGCCAAGTATAATGGGGTGCTGACACATTTGTGTTGCATTAGGCCCTGAACCAGTGGAGGCAATTACAGGGGGCCATTTGAATGTACATTATGGAAGCACATTAGTAAGAATAGCAAACAAAGACTAGAGACATTTAATGAGAAAAATATATACACGAGCCTATCTTTGTATGGGCAGAGGAATGCATCGCCCACTAAAACCCATGTCGGAGTGATAGAAAATTAATGATTGCGATGATGAACCCCACTCTGTGCTTTTTCCACTGCTTAGCTGTAGGCAAACATTGTGTGATGCCAGCCATATAAATGAGTGATAACATAACCCCTCCACCAAGACTCGCCCATTACAGGCTTAACTAAATGATTAAGTGAACATTTCGGTCCATATGTGCTTCGCCACACTGTACAGACAAACCTTTTTTGTACGAGTAACTCTGAAATTTAACCTAATCGTTAGGCACATGAAATGAAAGAACACAGGAGCACACATAGCCACGGACGGACATTTAGTCAGTCACATCGTGTCGTTTCCAGATGTGTTCTGGAAAATTTACAAAAAGTAAGCCATACTTAATATCGTGAGGAAAATGTGAACACAACATGGGCTATCTATGTCTGTTGATGTGCACTGTGTGTGTAAAGGAGTATGTAGCTTAGTTAAGAACCATATCCATTGTCATTGTGTGCATGCGCAGTGGGGAATGTTTCCAGAGACAACAAGAGAGACGCAAACTCACTATGCTTTTTTTTGTTGCCATTATAGAGATGCTTCATTTTAGGCAGTCATCTGTCAAGTCCCGTGTTCCCAAACGGTCCCAACACCCTCGGCCAGGCAAGCTGAACAAAACACTGGGCCGGACCCATAGCTCTCATAGAATAGACAGCACTTTACAATAGCAGTGAGATAACACCAAGGCTGCTGAATGTCTAAGACATCTCCAAAAGGAAAGATCTAAGTGGAGGGCCATAATATCATTTGGAGAAAAAAAAGACAAGATGCTAAAACGGCAGGGGTGCCTCAACAGTTCCATTTCGATCTCTGTTGTAGCAGAGTGATCCGTGGACTCACCTCTGGTCCAGGTGGGTCAGTCTGCGTAGTTCGGTCAGGTTTTTGGCAGGTGGGCTTCAGGGCAGCTTTGGCACACTCCTGCATGCAGAACACACAGACCAACGTCAGAGACGGTCACTCATACTGCGGCCCGGAGTTCTTCCTGGTCAGGTCATGCAGTCAGGAACAACTCCCAGCCTACATTACGTCATAGTTAGGGCCAGGAGTTTTGTCCTGACCGTGTGGCTTGACTATGAAAAATCCCAGGACCAAGTAGTATTATTAGTACCTTTTTAATGCACGCGGTTTAAGAACACCACATGCCAAAAAAAGCACCACAGAAAATATTACATTCCAGCTGACAAAAACCCCCTAAAATCACTGAGGCAGGAAAGTTGAAAGACATGCAGGGAGGATTTGGTCAGCAAATATTGAACCAGGTTACCTCGCAAAGTGCACCAAAAAAAGAAGTAATATCAACTGACAGGGGAGTGCTGGCCAATGTGCTGCAAGGTCTTACTCGGGCAAAATGAACGCTTCTCAGCAGACAGATTTCAGCAGGTTTGGCTAAGAGCTGCCGTTTCCTTGAAAATTACAGCCCTGTTTTGGGGGGGGGGGGGGGCTGCTTACGGTTCCGCTGCAATGCTGCTGGTGAGTGTTACGTTCTGTTAATATCAATTCTACCAATTAGGGTTCAGAAATCTGAGGCATTTGTCATGAATTTAAGTGAGGTATGCTGTCGCAGCAGACATGGCTGGTGTGTGCAGCATGCAATCTGCCGGAGAGTGAGTATCGTCACACCAACCGCGCCAGATTTCAAACAGTACGGGGGCTTACAACATCCCTCGTCTTTGGCTGAGGTCCTCAAATCACGAGGAACCTGATTGATTGGGCCATCCTTATCTGAGCTGGGCCAACAACACATTGAACAGTCTGTATTTTCCTATGGACCATATGGTAGTCTGAGGAGAAGGAGAGAGGAGCAATCGGTACCTAGAACCAGAATGTGCAAATACACAGATGTCAAACGGGAACCGACTCTATGGAGCATACTGGCGGCACCAGGCATGTGACATAGAAGAGACGATGTATGAAGTCTCGGGAGCAAAGTATCAAATTATATTCTCTCTCAGTGCAATATATCAACTTGACAACGGCGCTACAAACCCTCCCAAAATACTTGACATTCCAGTCTTGCATTTAAAATATTTGGGGTTTTGATCTGATTCCAACATTCCAAACATGATTTATTTGTTTAGCTTTCTAAATTTAGTCAAAGCAGATTAAAATTAGCATTCAACAACACTGTACTTTTCCCTTCATATTTGTCTTTAATTTATATTAACGACGGGGAGAGGAGAGAGCAATGCTGCATGTGATAGGCTGGAGAAAGTCATAAACAAGGAAACAAAATGGGTGGGTGGGGGGGGTACTACTATTAGAAGAGTCTCCTCAGTGCCCTCTGCTTGTTGTCATGGACTCCCCCACTTCACTCGGTCGTCGTCATCATCATCATCCTCCACACTAGTGGTGAGTAGCTAATATTTTTTTGTTCTCCCTGTATCTTGCTCCTCACCATGTATTATCCACAGTCTGTGTGTTTGTCTCTCAGAGCAGCCAGTCCAGGACACTCAGAGGAACTCCTACAAGCAGAGATGCTGTCTGTGTGCACCGTGCTGAGGTGTTCCATACCCAAAAGCAACCAAGTTGTTTCTGTTTTGCACAGGCAACTTTTTAAAAAGACAGCACTTACTGCATCCCATATCCCATTTTGTATTTAATTGTACTCTATTGTATCGAAGTGATCTGAATTTCTAATGGAAGACGACACACAAATTCAAATGTTCAGACCGTCGTCTTCTCAAACATTGTGGTAGTGCTACGGTACGTCTCTCACCAGTTCAGCCTGCAGTCGGAAGATCAGCTCATCCTTCTCCCTCAGCTGCAGCAGCAGAGCCTCTTCCCTCCCCGGCTCCTGGAAACGAGTACAGACCAAGTCACACACAGTACTTCAGAAAGGGAATAAGTTAGGGGAGGTGAACACTGAGCGTTGAGCCACCACAGCACTACCCTAGAGTTGGTGATGGCTAGAATGTGGATTGAGAACACAGACCACTGTATTATGTTACAAGTGAACAGGGAGGCGGCGAGAGGACTGAAAAGTGTGTGGACAGTACATGCAAGGACTCCTCTGGTAAACTTAAGGCGAACTATGACCGCAGCGATTATTAATAGGGGAGGGAAGGCACTTCCAAAAGACAGGAGAGGATGGAGCAGGCCCTAGGCAGGAGAGACCATGGCAGCAATGAGGAACCATACACCCACTCACACAACCAAGATGGCCCACTTCAAAACGTACTGGTCGAGAGAGAGTGAGCAAGAGCGAGCGAGAGTGAAACAATGGCACGGCTGCAGACAAACTAGAACAATGTGGCTGTGAGTTACATAAGGCAAGTTGAGGCCATACAATCTCTTGCCCAGAACTCCCGGCAGATACTTTGTGCAAAGGTCCTCGACCCTTGCTGCACTTTCTCAGACGGCCATGTTGTTTCTGAAATCTGTACCGATTGCTCAATGTGCACTTTGGATGAGTTGCCCTTACTGATGTTCTGCTATAATGAGAGCCCTGGCAGATCCCTTCAAAAGAAAGGTAAGCTCAAGGCAGTGGCTGGGCAACAACATTATAAGACCATTAGTCTGTCACCAAACTATCATACCATGTGTTCTAAGTAACCCCATGTTGCAAACTTGAATTGGCTTAGTGCCTTCTGCTACTTTATGCCCGTTATTTATTTTCTTTGGGTTTCTCACACAACCTCAAACGTCTGTCAATCACTGTTTGCTGGCCCACTGTTACTGTGATATCCTCCTTAACAGTTTGTTTCTTTCTGAAATAGACCTTGCTATGACATATTCAAACTAAATGTCAATATTATTAGCCAGATAATGCCATGAAAGCCTGTGTTTTTGTCCCCCTTCGGTGGCTTCACGTCCCAGGGAGGTCACAGAGTAAACAAGGAAATGAAACATCCTCTAAACCTTCGCCTGAGGGGAATCCTTAATTCTGTCTCCATTAGAGAAGTTCAATGAGAGGCACTTTATCTCCACATTACCATAGCTAGGACCTCTGGGGGGTGGGTGAGAGAGAGAGAGTGAGTGAGAGAGGGTCCCAGTCCCACAGACTCGCAGGGGAGCACAGCAGCACCCTACACTCCATCACCCCTATGAATAAACAGAACAATAAGTATGCAGCATCTCTCCGTCCTCACAATTATCCTGACCACCCAAGGTTAACAGAGTTGGGCACAACGTCTGTATCAGGGGCTCAATTCCAATTAGAAATATTTTCATCAGCGATCCATTGAGGAAAATTGTCATTTCAATTTACTTCCTGAATTGACTGAATTAAACAAGAATTGACCTAACCATGATCTGTTTAGTGACCCTATCCTTTTTCTCATGGAGGGTTGAATGTTTACAGCACATGTGGCCGGGCCATGACAAGAAACAGCAGTTGGCATACACACACACACACACCTTTGGAGCATCACAAGGAGACAGGCAGGCTGCCAAAGTTTTCTAAAAGTTCAGGTTTATCTGCAGGCTCATCTGGCCTCTGGACAGACTGTCAGAAAGGGCTGCCTGTCCTGCCACCTGTTTGTACAGAGACAACATAAAAGTGTAGTGTTTGGGGAAAAGGTTATGCGGAAACACATCAGGCAATTGATGAGCTTGGCATTTCAATGAGATCGCCTCCACCCGAGGAGGAGCAGTGAAAAAAAGCTGTGCTCTCCACGGGAGCCGCTTTCCGAGGGCGCTAATTATAAAAAGGCAGGGATAACAAATGTTCCCTAAAGGAAGTTTTTGCTCAAAGTAGGACAAGGAGTGACACGGTTTCGTCTCAGGTGGGTTGCAGGGCTTTATTTTTAAACTCAGATTTTTCTGGAACGTCAGGACGAGACCCATCCGTCTCCCCTGTCATCCAACACAACGTCAGATGCATGGGCTCCTATTCTCAGCTCCCTCCCCCTCCCTCTCCATGCGAAGAGAAGGTAGGAATGGACCAGAGCGTCACACAGCGCTCTGCCTGTGCAGTGTTGCTGCTCTTGCTGGTGCCATAGTTCCATGTAGGTCAGTAAGGAGGACACACACACACACAGATAGACACACACACACAGACCTATTTTCCACTCCTGTGTTCTCTGCCCCAAAAGTGCAACAAACACTCTGCCGCCCGCCACCAAACTAAATCCCCTTTCCTCAGAAACCCTGACAAAAGCCCATTTGATAAACCTCCCCTGCCACCCCAAGACTTTCCCAAAGGGATTAATGAGATCATCTCATTGAGATCAAATTCCACTGATGCTATGGCTGAGAAAGACTCAGCCCCGTCAAGTTTCTGTGGCACTTTAAGAAGCAGAAGGACTGGAAAATGTTCCTGGGCATGCCGAGAGAAAGCAGGCATGAAAGAAGATCTAACTCACAAACAAATCCCCTTTTAAAGAACTCTGCAGGTGGTAGAATACACTTCTAAATGTGTTGAGGCTCGAAAAAGCACTAATGGTACATTATACAGCATGGCATAGATAGGAACCAGTCGTGGTTGAGCCTTGCAAAAGTGAGTTGTTAGCTGTAAAAACAGTTACCTTTAGGGGCAGCGTCTTCTCACTACAGGGGCTGATGGGGAGAGAATGAAGGCTGCCTGCAGGACTTGTGTCAGTGCTCTGAGGAGGGAGATAGGCGGTGAGATTTAGAAGAAAAAAAATCAATAACATGAACACAAAAATGCACAATTTCGAAATGTTACCATATTATTTTGAGGTGAGAGGATAAAATATGTCACCAGAGATAGGAACGCGACTAAATATACAGCAATGGGTAGTTGAAACATGAGCTCTTAAAATAGGCAGCAAAATGACAAGTTTCTTGCCATTTACAGTGACATCAAGACGATTGTACAGTGACTATTCTGTCACACGTAGGTTGAGTTGTACACTTACCTATTAAAATACCTTGATACATAGAATGTCCAAACTGGGTAATAATCTTCATAATTTTATGCATTTGGATGCCCCCTTTCAGAGAAGCAGTCATATGTACACTTAAAGGTGCAATGTAGTCAGACTAGTCCGGCCCGATTGTGTCAACTTTCATCAATGTGTATCCCACATGCAGGTTTAAGGTCAACATTTTTCTACAGGCTTGCGTGGAAATGTCTGAACAATTAAATAAAGGTTCAATTTCGGCATGGCACTGCCTGAAAACATTCATAGTAATGGCTTTTCTCCTTATTTGAGGTGCCAGAGCTCAGTGACCAGAGATGATATATTAATGACATGGCCCTCAGCCCACTTTGATAGAGTATTTAATCATCATATTCAAATTAGGAAATGTAATGCTTCAAATAACTAAAGGCTTTTTACCCCCCTTTAAACTTGGCTTTCATAGGTACTAGGAGCCTCTGAAAAGCACGCGGTGCACTAAGACTCTTTTGGCTGAGCAGAAATGCCCCGCGCTGCTGTGTTTCATCCAATGTTAGAGCGTTTTATTCTGGATGTGTAGAGGAAGAAAGACCACAGAGGGGGAGCGGAGAAGAACCACCGCCAGGTCTCAATATCACAAGGTCAAGCAAATAAAACGCAAAGCAAATAAACAAGTCATTCTTATTCTTGTTACTGAGCGGTTTACATACGGTGATGGAAGGCAGCACATTTGCAAGTTAATGAGAGTACGGAGTCAGCAGAGAGGGCAAACAATTTCCTCTTTAATATTCAAGTTCTTCTGTTGTGTGCTCCTCTCTGGCCCTTCTCCTGTACAGCCTCTAATTGTTCATGTAGACTTATTTTATCTGGCCGATGGGTCTTTTGAGACAACGCAAAAAGATGAACAAATAACAGAGAGAATCAGACAATGCATCATTCGACTCGCATTGTGATCTTTTTGTGTTGGCTTGGATCTCAGGTTAAACACAGCAGCAGGCAGGTGCTACTAGGGGGAGATGACCTTCAAAGCAACATAGGATGTTGTGAATTCCAGCTTGGCCAGCAGTGCCTAATGTCTTCTCACCAAGGAATAGAATCATGCTGCTACTGTTAGAGGCATTGTTTTTCTACCAGAGCAGCCACGCTTGGTACTGTAGGACTGGTTCTGGTCCACGGTTATTGTAGAATGGATTCCAAGAATTAAATGTTAACCAAACACCATGGAGTCTGCTGTGTGATTTCTCAGTTAATTAGCCATTACACAAATAGCTAATCACATTTATAATAGTGGGGTGTAATTTGATTGCGTTTCCCTAGCCACTCCAGATACTATCCATTCCCAGAATTAAAACCCCCATTAAATACACAAAGGCATTTAGAAAGCTGCGGAGGGCACGGCGTCGGGCTGAGGCTTTAACAAGCTCCAGGCTTCACTGTGTGACAACGCCAAAAGCACACAGCTATTTAAATGAACAAATGGAAATTACTTCCAGCACTTGTTTTTGAGGTTGAAATATATCATGTTCAGAGCTGATAGAACAGAATACTGGTAGAAACTGGCTGCTATTGGGACTGCTGTGCTGCTGGGGCAACCACCATTCTGATGTAGGCTACATCATGTGTTGCTATCAAATGGATGATTGGAGTTACCAATGCCATTATCTAGGACCTTTGTAATCCATCGGTATTACAGTTTCTATCGACTACTATGTGGTTATGAATTAACTTGCAGCGGGAGGAGCCATGTTTACCCCATTCCTCCCCCGCTTGCTTGCTTACTGTGGAGAGCGTAAATTCAAATCTGGACCTCAAAACCAGTTCCACTGCTGATTTTCATTCTTCCCCTCTAATCAAATACTGATTTAAACCTGGCTGGGAAAGTAAGTGTGTGCAACTAATTATCAGGTCGAACAGCAAACCAGCAGTACCCTGGACATCCAGGCTCTGATTTGAATATCCCTGGTGTAAGGTGTGACAGGTGGTACTACTGCAGTCTACCTCCTGCAGGGTCCTCCGGAGGCGCAGCAGCAGGGTCTTGACGGAAGTGCAGTCCTGCTGCATCAGCCTGAGGGGTAGTGCCTCCAGCCCCGGGGCCTCGTCCTCCCGGCCCAGGCACCAGTCAGCCGGCAGCAGGGTGGTCGGCCGGCAAGGCTCCCTGGAACACAAGCACAGAGTCACCTTCACGCCCACAAATCGGAAACAAACATGCACAGAAGGGGGGGGGGCATATTCACAGATTGCAACGGTTTTATTTTAAGTTAGGAGCTAAGGAGAATAAATGTGCCAAAGTCCTATTTATTCACTATTATAAACTGGGTGGTTTGAGTCCATTGGCTGAAAGCCATTGTATATCAAACCGGATACCCCGGGTATGACCAAAAAATAAAATTATATATATATATATATATATATATATATAAATTTATACACACACACACACACACACACACACACAGACACTTTTTAGTCTTCTAATTATATTGATAACCAGTTTATAATAGGAATAATGGCTGTATCCAGGCAGTCCGTGTTGCGTCGTGCATAAGAACAGCCCTGAGCCGTGGTATACTGGCCATTTACCACAACTCCTTTTTGCTTAAATACACAATTCAAATCATTGAAAATAAAGTAGTACGTCCTACACTGTGTTTGTTTGTTGATTAGGACTCACATAAAGAGTTCCTTTACAACATCCTTTACAAATAGGCCTACAGCATCTTAAATGTATTGTGGGCTGAAAATAACATTTTAAAGACAGAAGGCACTTTCCTTAATGACACGTTCTCTAAACGTGTCATTCTCTAAACGTGTCTAGTTCAAAACAGAATCTAGACTCATCTCAAATGGACTGGTTGAGATTTTGCCAGGTGTGTTCAGAGTTTAGAACACCGGAACCTGTTTGCACAGAAAATCAAAAACAGTTGAGTTGAGTCTAGATGATCTGATGGCCTGTGTGAACTCCGCTTCAAAGAGTTGCTCCGTCTGATGAAACCCCCCTCATCATGCAGCCAAAGAGGTCCAGGTGTCACTTCAGAGTTGCTCCAAATAGGCAGCCCAGAAAATGAACCATGTCCGCAAATATCAAATTGGATCCACTTCCTTGTTTGAGATAACACTTCATTCCCAGGAGGACAGGAGCCGTGATGAATTATTTCATATGAGCGATTACCATCGCAGATATTAGGTGTAAAAAGGAATCTGTGTTCCTCGCAAAACATGCTCAACTGTGTTCCGAGACATCGCATTAGAGTTCCACCTGACCAGAGTTTGAGCAATGAGAGATGAATGGTGTCCAGATAACTTTATCAACAGATGAAGCCTTCATTTCACTTCCTTACCCTCCTCTGCAAAATGGAGGTGTAGATTGGGATGTTTTAATTGCAAACAAAATTGGCTACCGCCCCAAATTCGCTCCAGTTGATTTTCTTCCTACGCAGGCCATTGTATGGAAGAAGACCATGAGTGAGTTGGATATCTGAGCGATACAGTACATTGAAAGGAAGGTTTGAGTCCTTAGAGTATGGCATAAATTCTGTTTGCCATCAACATCTAATAAAATATGCCTTGATCAATTAATCTGAAGTTTAATAATAAATAACATCAGCTTTACACTGACATTTATTTTTCACACTGTTGACATTTTACACTACTGTGTTGTGCGACTGCAAGACTGCTTCATGACATTTTCAAAAGTTGAGTACAAAAATATCAAAGCGTCTTCTAAAAATGTTAAGGACAACAAAGAGAGCTATAGCGGGCTGCAAGCAACAACAAACAAATCAGGGGGCTCTAGCTTATTATAAACAGTATCCATAACACCTAGACCGGGGGACTTTTAGCACTGACATTGAGATGCCTTCGCTTCACCAATGCTTTATTGGCACAAAAGACCAGCCAAGACGAGTGTTTTGTTGGGAAAACTAGTAGCAAAAACATGGTCATAATACTCTTGTTTGCAAGTAGCAACAATTAATACATAGTCAAGCGTTCAAACGTTCCCCTGAAGCACTTGCATTGACATGTGATCAAAAGGTAGTGATGAGAGAGAGTGGGTCTACACAGAGCACCTGACTAAAGACATGATCCATCACACAGGCGTCCTCTGATTTCCTGCCTGTAGACCAATCTGACCAGATGGTGCCTCTCCCTCCCAAAACAAACACAGAAACTATAGATTTCAGAAAGGCGGAGAAGTCAAGATGAAAGTCTTCTTTTAACAGATTAACATTGAGCATAAATTGCTCAAGGGGATGCGGAGGTGGGTGAATGTGGTCTGAAATATTTCAGTCATCAATGCTTACTCTACATGATGCCACATATGAATTGGTTTGCTCTACTGAGGTGAGTGTGCAGTGGCTGGTTCTGTGTGTTGGAGCCATGGAGGACTCACATCTCAGCATTGATGTTGGGTGATTAGGCCTGGCTCGCAGTCTGCGTTCCAATTCATCACAAAGGTGGAGATGGAGTTGAGGTCAGGCTCTGTGCAGGCCAGTCAAGTTCTTCCACACCGATCTCGATAAACCATTTCTGTATGAACCTCCCTTTGTGCACGGGGGCATTGTCATGCTAAAACAGGAAAGGGCTTTCCCCAAACTGTTGACACAAAGTTGGAAGTACAGAATCATCTAGAATGTCATTGTATGCTGTAGCGTTAATATTTCCCTTCAATGGAACTAAGGGGCCATGCCCGAACCATGAAAAACAGCCCCAGACTGTTATTCCTTCTCCACCAAACTTTACAGTTGGCACTATGCATTTGAGCAGGTAGTGTTCTCCTGGCATCTACCAAACCCAGATTTGTCTGTCCGAGAACGCATTTACACTGCTGAGTCAAATGGTGCCGAGCTTTACTCCAGCTGACGCTGGGCATTGTGATCAGGCTTGTGTGGCTGCCCGGCCATGGAAACCCATTTTCACGAAGCTCCCAACGAACAGTTATTGTGCTGGCATTGCTTCCAGAGGCAGTTTGGAACTTGGTAGTGAGTGTTTTTACTCGATTTTTACTCCAGAATTTGGAGGTCCCATTCTGTGTACTTGTGTGGCCTACCACCTTGCGGTTGAGCCGTTGTTGCTCCTAAACATTTCCACTTCATAATAACAGCACTTACAGTTGACCGGGGCAGCTCTAGCAGGACAGAAATGTAAAAAAAACTGACTTGTTGGAAAGGTGGCATCTTCTGACAGTGCCACGTTGAAAGTCACTGAGCTCTTCAGTAAGGCCATTCTACTACCAATGTTTGTTTATGGAGATTGCATGGCTGTGTGCTCAATTTAATACACCTGTCAGCAACGGATGTGGCTGAAATAGCCAAATCCACTAATTTGAAGGGGTGTCCACATACACTATATATACAAAAGTATGTATGCGGCTGCAGACAGTCTACTCAGCAAGATGATGAATAACCTACAGGAGGGGTGATTTCTCTCCTTAGGACGATCAATCTTGTCACTTCGTCAAGGCTGTGGATTAGGGCTGATAGCCAGTGTCCTCTGGTCTGTTTCTGGGTGCTTGTACTCTACTCAGTACTGTAGGCCTGTAGCGGATGAGCAGAGCAGGCATAGAGCAGGCCAAGCCAGGCACCTGCAGACACTAGGACTACTACAGGAAGTGACTGGCTGTCAACTTACCAACGCTACAATACAAAGCTTTCTTTGCAGAAACATTCAACGTGATCCATTTCACTATTCTGAAAAATCCAATTAACTTCATGAGTTTAAATATCTTGGACTGAACTCTCGCAGAAAATGATTTATTGTGCTCAGAGCAACACGTTTCTCTCTTTGTAACTGCTTTCCATTTCCAGAGAAGGCCAACTGACAAATAATTACATGTAGTCAAATGAATTATGGCTGCCTAAAAAGCATTAGCTGGGACTGCAATAAATATGAATAAATCCTTGTCACTCACCAGGCTGCATTGTCCTCACAACAGAGTCAATTAACATTGAGACTGTCGACCAAAGGCAGTGTCCTGGGCTGCTTTTCAGAGGTAGCTTTCATCTCTCAACATAAGCATTCTGTACCAACACTACGGTGATTGTATTGCCTATTCTCCCAGCCAGAGACACAGCAGGCCACATAATTCAATGCTCCACAGGATTGGTGGTAAACCATCTATAATGTTGTTGTGCTTTCCGGGAATTAGCCATTTCCCCAAAAATGAATGTCGTTGCCCCAGTTAGACGGTTTAAGGGAACGTAGTCATGACCAGTTATCGATTTTGTCCAGTATGACCCTAAAATACAGTACCTCCATCTAGCCAGGATTGTGAAAAATTCACAGACTTGTGGTATTTGTAGTTGTTGTATTTCCTAATTGTAGTTATGTTTGTATTCTTCTAAATCTTTGACTAGGGTACATGTAAAGTCCTCCAATCAGCTGTAAAGTATTCTCCCACAGAACAAACCTGAACCTTTTCCTGATAGGCCTAATTGGACTTGGACTATGTGTATGTGCGTGCTTGTGTGTATGATGGACAACATGTGATGGCTGCGACACATGAGCTCCTGGCACGGGATGAACTGCAAGGATTTAAAACTTTCCGAATTAGGGCCTGGTGTGTTTGTGCTCCAAGCCATTTATGTTGATTTGTTTATTCTAAGATGTTGGTGCCTGTTAACCATTTACAAACCCAAAAGCCTCGTAAAATTAGTGAGGGCATTTGCCTACTAGTCTTGACATGCACAGTACAGAGTCACCCAAAGAACTTGCAACTATCGCCTCTCCATGCCTCCGTCACAATGCAATGTGTGCATTAAAACAATGACAAACCAAGGTGGTGGAAGACTGATGGAAGACATAAATGCTGTTTAGAAAGGATCAAGGTCATCACAACAATTGTACCATGTGTATGTATCACCGGTTGGTTGGTGGTGAAAGGACAGAGGATGATGAATCTCATATCTAGGCCAGGTTTCAGGCCACGACTTTCTCCTCCTACAGTAATTAGCTGCTTACACACGAGACTGCAGTGTAAACATGTGCATGCTACCATGTGTGGCACCACTCTCCCCTGTCACAGGGCATCAACATTAGGAGCTTGCCATCAGGGTACGCCTGTGATTCCACCACCGGCATCATCTTTAAAACGCTACATCAGGCAAGATCGACCAGTTCAGGACATCATCGCCACATATGCCGCCATAACTCAGTGCAATTGTCTCAAGTGATAGAGAAAGCGTGAGTAAAGAACAAATCAGAGAAATAAAGCAATTAAACAAGAGTTTTTTGTCAAGCAACTAAAATAAGCCTTCAAATGGACTTAATATATGGCTGAATACTTATGCTGCTGTCAAACAGCCACTGGTTTTGCCTTATGAATTGATCTGGACAGCATCAAATGTTTGCGAGCCCTTCACTTGGTCAATACGTCTTCTGAATAGTAAAAAAGGCGTAACGAAAAGCCTGAGAGTTCACATGGCAACAAGCAAATTTAAATGTTGGAAATTTGATTTCAAATATGGTAGTCGACTGTGGTATTTTGGACGCAGTAATTGCAGAATAATTGCAATAATTTGGACGCAATAATTGCAGAAAAAAGTATTTTAGACGCAATGTACTGCAGTTATACTTCACTGTGACTGCAATCTTTTTTCGTAAGCATAAATTCTAAAGGAGGGTAAAAATGAAATGAGGGGAACTTTGCTGCTTCTGAGGCACTTCAGTTCTGGAGCTGTGCGACCTTGCTCTGAGGTCAGGCGGGCCCCTGTCACTGACAGTACACAGTGCCAAATCATTCCAAGCTCTGATTGGAAGAAAAAAAGGTCTCTCTTTCCAGGTCGTCTCCGGGGTTGCGTTCATTAGGGCACACATGTTTTAAAACGTTTTGGAAACAAAAACTATCATTTTTCATTGGACTTCAGATTGTACATCCCCGTTTCGTGGCAGAGGCAACACCTCCAACACAGAAACTATGTGGTAACACAGCAGTTGCGAATAAAAGTCGACCTAATGAAAGTACATCGAGACAAAATAATAATTTGCATCCAACACTTGTCAGGCAGAAAATAATGAGGGCAATAACAAACTACACTGCAAATCTTTATTACAGACTCCATAAGCTTAAATAAGCCTATCCTCCAAGTGTGCGGCCAAATCAATAATATTGCTAAATCTGCCAAGGTGCACATATACACAATAATGGCAGGTGTTGTTTTAGCAGATATGTACTACAGAGGGAAAAGTGCACAAAATGTATTCTATCAATATGTCCCTGTTATGCTGGTTCCCTTTCAGTCAGTCAACTTCGGTACTAGCCCCGCCTTCCACAAGTGATATGCGTGAGGCTTGGATTCATTCCTTCAATTATTCTGCTCTTCACCTCTGTGCGAACAGGAACGATTCATGCTACTAAGTAAAATGTCTAAAGCGAACAAAAACAACGAAAGCTAACAAGCCGGGTTTGGGTTTGAGACATGCCCCAATGAATTAAACGATCCGTTTGTTGTCTTGTATGTTTCGGCGCATGCTCAGGCCGCCCTCGATCGAATTGGTTTGTGTGCGAGACTAGGGGACGGCGGGGCAGGTTCTCTTTTTCTGTTGGACTGATGCAATCGGGGGAGAAGGGCCTTGGTGAGGGACGTGAGCAAGAACACTCTAAATAACTCAGGAGCCAGACATGTAGCCTAAGAAGGAATGAAAATGAATTATTTATGCTAAATTATTATTAGCCTGGTATTTCAAGGCTATTATTTCAAGATTCTCTGGTCTGATGAACTCTTTGGCCTGAACTCCAAGTGTCACTTCTGGAGGAAACCTGGCACCATCCCTACGGTGAAGCATTGTGGTGGCAGAATCATGCAGTGGGGATGTTTTTTAGCAGCAGGGACTGGGAGGCTAGTCAGGATCGAGGCAAATGAACGGAGCAAAGTACAGAGAGATCCTTGATAAAAACCTGCTCCAGAGCACTCAGGACCTCAGACTTGGGCGAAGGTTCACCTTCTAACAAGACAACCACCCTAAGCACATAGCCAACACAACGCAGGAGTGGCTTCTCTGAATGTCCTTGAGTGGGCCAGCCAGATCCCGGACTTGAACCCGATTGAACATCTGTGGAGAGACCTGAAAATATCTGTGCAGCACGCTCCCCATCCAACCTGACATAGCTTGAGGCTCTACAGAGAAGAATGGGAGAAACTCCCCAAATACAGGTGGGCCAAGCTTGTAGCGTCATACCCAAGAAGACTTGAGGCTGTAATTGCTGCCAAAGGGTGCTTCAACAAAGTACTGAGTAAGGGGTCTGAATACTTAGGTAAATTTTATATTTCCGTTTTTTATATTTAAATAGCAAACATTTCTAAAATCCTGTTTTTGCTTTGTCATTATGGGGTATTATATGCAGATTGATGTAAGGCTGTAATCTAACAAAATGTGGAAAAAGTCAAGGGGTCTGAATACTTTCCGAAGGCACTGTATATGCAATTTATAGACTATTATAATTGAATACAACAAAATGTTGTTTAAATGCTGAGCGCATAATGTTCATGCCAGCCGACTGTGTCGCACTTGCAAATTATTCACAATGTATTTATTTGTAGGCTATAGCCTTGAAATAAATAAATAATAATAGCCTAAATAATTAATTCCTTCTTCAGCTACATGTCTGGCTCCTGACCTATTTGTATGCTGTTTAATAGGTAGCCTATTAGATTAAGTTGTCTATTTGAAATGATGAGCACTTCTTACTGTCACCTTTTCATGTTGTTTATTAAAAATACTTTTAATTTCAAATCAAAATCAATACATTGAAACAAAATGGTAGGTCCAGATAGTCACAAAAATACATGGGTGTTGGTTAAATTGTGATTTTAACAAATTGAGCGAATGTGGATCAGCATTTTTTTCTTCTGCTTGTGAGCGAGAAGCTGTTTTTAGTAGAATGGTTGTGAAGGACACAAAGCATCGGAGCAGTGCACAAGCGCTAGAGTGGTGAGCGATGAGCGGGATTGTCGATCGCTCAACTCCACTCACATGCTCTGCAGATTTACAATCAGAGAATTATAAAAAGCAGGAGAATATTTGATTAATTTAGGTTCTGATAGTAATTCCCCTGTTTCAAATTCAATAGTTGCTATATCAGCTAATTGGTCATTACTGCTTAGCTTGTTGGGCAGTAAACAACTGGCACGATTACCATAGTTGAGTCCAACTCAATGGATGGCAAATTCGGCTCTCTGTCTTATCAATAAATTAAATTCGGTCTTGACTTTGGAAAGAGTAATAATTACTTGGTCTGAATTTTTGTTGATGTTAATATTTCCAATTCTGATATCTTCCATAATTGTGATTTATTCAACCCAGACGCAAATGCAGTTGCATTATTTTTTATAAAACATTTGGTGGCATCCAAGAGAATCCAGGAGTCATTGATTGAAATGATATTGATCATTATGAATTAATTGAGTTCAATTTAAAATTGATGACAGAATGTAGGACTTTGTAGTAATGAAACTCCATCATGTGGTTCTTTTAGGAGATTCTGACATTTGTAATTGGCAGTAGTAGGCGTGATAATTGGACAAGCTCATTCAGTGGGGCAAAAAAGTATTTAGTCAGCCACCAATTGTGCAAGTTCTTCCACTTAAAAAGATGAGGCCTGTAATTATAGGTACACTTCAACTATGACAGACAAAATGAAAAAAATAATAATCCAGAAAATCACATTGTAGGATTTTTTATGAATTTATTTGGAAATTCTGGAGGAAAATAAGTATTTGGTAAATAACAAAAGTCTCTCAATACTTTGTTATATACCCTTTGTTGGCAATGAGAGAGGTCAAACGTTTTCTGATTTTCACTCAAAATCTCACGACATGGCCCCATTCATTCTTTCCTTTACACGGATCAGTGGTCCTGGTCCCTTTGCAGAAAAACAGCCCCAAAGCATGATGTTTCCACCCCCATGCTTCACAGTAGGTATGGTGTTCTTTGGATGCAACTCAGCATTCTTTGTCCTCCAAACACGACGAGTTGAGTTTTTACCAAAAAGTTATATTTTGGTTTCTTCTGACCATATGACATTCTCCCAATCTTCTTCTGGATCATCCAAATGCTCTCTAGCAAACTTCAGACGGGCCTGGACATGTACTGGCTTAAGCAGGGGGACACGTCTGGCACTGCAGGATTTGAGTCCCTGGCGGCGTAGTGTGTTACTGATGGTAGGCTTTGTTACTTTGGTCCCAGCTCTCTGCAGGTCATTCACTAGGTCCCCCCGTGTGGTTCTGGGATTTTTGCTCACCGTTCTTGTGATCATTTTGACCCCACGGGGTGAGATCTTGCGTGGAGCCCCAGATCGAGGGAGATTATCAGTGGTCTTGTATGTCTTCCATTTCCTAATAATTGCTCCCACAGTTGATTTCTTCAAACCAAGCTGCTTACCTATTGCAGATGCAGTCTTCCCAGCCTGGTGCAGGTCTACAATTTTGTTTCTGGTGTCCTTTGACAGCTCTTTGGTCTTGGCCATAGTGGAGTTTGGAGTGTGACTGAGGTTGTGGAAGGTGTCTTTTATACTGATAACAAGTTCAAACAGGTGCCATTAATACAGGTAACGAGTGGAGGACAGAGGAGCCTCTTAAAGAAGAAGTTACAGGTCTGTGAGAGCCAGAAATCTTGCTTGTTTCTAGGTGACCAAATACTTATTTTCCACCATAGCGACCATTGCGAATAAATTCATTAAAAATCCTACAATGTGATTTTCTGGATTTTTTTTCTCATTCTGTCTGTCATTACAGGCATCTCTCATCTTTTTAAGTGGGAGAACTTGCACAATTGGTGGCTGACTAAATACTTTTTTGCCCCACTGTATGTCTAGTTTCCTGATTTTAGAAAATAGGAGTGTAGATAGATTTTATATTATTTTAGAAAATGTTTTATGCCTGTTTAAGTCGAAAGTGTACTTGTTTGCATCTGGATTATGTGTTTGGTTGCATATGGATTGTAGTTAGACTTATTATATTTGTACCCCATGTCCAAAATGGCATTCATGTCTGTCCCAACAACCAAATGGAATTCAGTTAATTCCAACAATATGCTGTTCAGACAATCAAAAAACTTTGGATCATATGAATTTGGACTGTGCACATTAATAAAAACAATTCTCTTTCCATTATGGATACATTTTAGAAAAGTGATTCTGCCTTCTTGGTCTTCGCTTTTACCCAAGATGGTGATTTTTAGTTTCATTATGTTTACACCGTTTGTTTGAGGCCGATGAAAAAGCAGCCAGATTGTAGAAATGGTTCTGCAGTCCATGTCCGTCTTTATGAAGCAGGTGTGTTTCTTGTTATATCAATATGGTTTCTTGCTAGGATATCAAGACAGCTGGAACAGTTGATTGGACAATTTAGGCCTTCCAAATCCCAAAAGAGAATAGCTAGCATTGGAAGCTTATATTGATGATATAATTGTGATCATTAGTGTTATAAGCCAATGGATGTGTAACAAAAAGCAGGACCCCACAGGGAAACTCACCCATTGGTTCTTCCCAACCCAGAAAACCTCCCTGTAAACCATTCCCCCGCCCCCTCTACTCCCCCATTATCATTACAGGGCTGTAGCATCAAAGAGTTGCAGCCTTACACATGGAGTCTCTTCGGAGCGTCTTCAGGCGGGCCACAAACAGGCAAATAACGGCACAGTACAACAGTAGTGTGCAGAACGGCCACTTGGAACGCATAATTCATAGGTCCTTGTCACGGATGGGCTATTGCAGCCACACCGGGTTCCACTCCTATCAGCTAAAAACAAGAATCAGCTACAGTGTGCACGCGATCACCAACACCGGACAATTGAGGAGTCTGACGAATTGATCCAACGAATACCGGTTCCTGTTGCGTCATGCTGATGGCAGAGTCAGGATTTGGCGTAAGCAGCATGAATCCACAGCCCATCCTGCCTTGGGTCAACGGTACAGGCTGGTGGCAGTGGTGTAATGATGTGGCAAATGTTTTTCCGGACCAGGTTAGGTCCCTTGATAGAAATTGCACAACGATTGATGAGTGCTACACCTTGAAGAATCCATACCCCTAAGAATTCGGGCTGTTCTGGAGACAAAGTGGGGTACGACCCAGTACTCGGTGTACACAATAAACTGGCCACATAGTGTATATAGCCATATTTTGCCCATGTAAGGATTAAATGCCCCCCAAAAAACACAGAGGGAAGCAGCCCCAGTCCGTGTGGCACATCAATAGATTGTCCATTGTTCATTAATTAGCAGTGTCACTGTGTTAATATTCTCCCGTTGATCCAGTCATGATCGGGTTCCATCTGACTCATCCCCTTGTGTGTTGGGTTTGATGTGATTCTTGAAGTCTTGAGCTTCCTTGGCAGTGGAGAATGTGTGTGTTGTGGTCTGGAAGGTCAAGATGAGTTTTGCCGGGTGGATGAAGCCCTATCTCAGATTTAGCTTGTGTAGCTGGGATCTTACCTCGTTGTAGGTCACCCCCTCTGTTTTAGTGTAGGCACTCAGGATGCTGATCCTATTCTATGCATAGATCAGAGCCCCCGATTCCACTGCATGGCAAACAATTCACTGTTTGACTTCAACTGTGGAATTGTATAAATCATACAACAAGAGACATTCTGGAGAGGACCCGTGTGGTGCTCAATGTTAATTAGCAGCATGGGACCCAGCTTCTCCTGCCCGAACAGTTCATAGAAAAGATTGCTCATGAAAGAAGTGGGATTGCCCGCTTCCATGACAATTTCATGTCCTATAACCCACACATTGAATTTACGGGATAATTTAAGTGATTCTGTTTTCTCTTTTAGGAGAACGATTGCCCCTTCGAGCTTAGCTAGAAGTCATGCAGTCACACTTCTGTCACATTTTACATTTTCTGAATTATTATTGTTGAACATAAGACTGTAAAAACACAATGATATCAGCTCCATGTGATTTTAATTTTGGGAATCTGTTCCCAAGTATTCCCACGCATAATACGTAATCATATACAAATGTATGCAAGGTTTGAAACGATTATGTTTTAATCAAATATTATATCCATTTGGGCTTCTTGCGGTCTATTTGCAGTCTACTAATTATTTGTAATTATGTTCCGCCCCCCGACCATTCCCTCAAGAATAAATCAGCCCGCGGCTGAATCAAGTTCATGATCCCTGCTCTAGGTGACTTGGTGTTTCCGATGTGGGATGCAGAGATGGATTGGTCGTTGGTCGGGTCGATTGTCTCACCGGCTCCTGTGCCCTCTGTCGCCGGTTATGGGAGGCTACTCAAAGAGAGAGGGTGACCAGGTTCTGTGGGTATCCCCCCGCCTCCTGTCTGCCTTGGTTAGGCACCTCTCGCCTCTTCCTAAAAGGGTCCGGGTCCCACTTCAGGGATCCGGTCCTATGTAGACTATCGAGACCAGGCTAACTGGGGTGGCAGCGTAGCCTAGTGGTTAGAGCGTTGGACTAGTAACCGGAAGGTTGCAAGTTCAAACCCCTGAGCTGACAAGGTACAAATCTGTCGTTCTGCCCCTGAACAGGCAGTTAACCCACTGTTCCCAGGCCGTCATTAAAAATAAGAATTTGTTCTTATTAACTGACTTGCCTGGTTAAATAAAGTTTACAAAAAATAAAAAATAAACAAACACTGCATAGTGTGCTAGCTACTTACAAGATATTCTGACTTCCTAATGTTGGACTTGCTTGGGTAGCGGTCTTGTTTAGTATATGTAGCTAGCTTTAATTTTCTTGTTTATTCAAAAAACGTCCCGTGCTGTGGTCAAAGAGGCTAGACTAGAAGCTTCATCATGGCTAACGTCAGCTAGCATGCATAACTTCAGGTGAATGAAGCTTACCAGATTTCACCCAGCATTATGCCAATCACATTCATATTTCCAATTTCCGGGGTTGGAGGGATCCAGGCTTGTGGGTACTTCTGATGAGGAAACAGCCTCCGAGCACTTGGCTTGGGTAACCCCCGGAGCAAGGGAGCAAGGGGCCTTAGAAGGGGTATGAGCAACCGGTGAGTCCCTCCACAAAAACAGTGCCACCACGTTTGGTTACGGCCAAACGGTGTGCTATGTCAACCATTGCTGGAGCTCCTTGAGTCTATAAAGGGGCTGGGCTTCATCCAGGGTCTCATGGAAGCACAACTTAGTTTGGAAGCGCGTTCAATGGTGTTCAAGGAATGAGAGTAATAAGTTGGGTGAGTCGCTCTCTGTCCACAAGAGGGCACTACTCCTGCATAGGTGGCTCATTATTAGGATTCATTGCTAATTCCTGCCTGCAGCTCACTAGTCCCTATGAGGTGCTTAGTTCAGCTCTTTTTCTGGTTTAAATAAAACCTAGACACTGAAAATGGGAAATCAGCCTGGATCAGATCTATTGGGGCGGTATCTATTGGGGCGATCCTTATCTGTCTAGGGTGTCAGATAAGGATCATATCACCTCTACCTTGTCTCTCAAAGCACTTCATGATGACTGATGTGAGTGCTACGGGGCAATAGTAATTTAGTTCAGTTACCTTTCCTTTCTTGGGTACAGGAACAAGTGTGTGTGTGTAACACTGTGTGGATGTGTGCAACACTGCTTGTTCCCTAGACTCTGCTGCTATCAGCCTTGACTCTGCTCCATCACCTTTGAAAAGATGCGAGGTGAGAGGGACAAGCTGAATGGGAGGACTAAAAACTCGTAGGCTGTCGCCTTGTAATGAAACTACAGAAAATGTCTGTGATTGGGGCACAAGGGCACATGAAAGTACGCATCCTTTAGGTTGATGGTGGTAATCCAACTGCTGAAGTGCACAGACTGTGACAGCCGCTGGTTTGAGAGCATTTTGAAAGTGCGAACTCTGAGATGCTTGCTGAGGACAAGTCTAGAACGGGGCATAAAGTCCCGACCCCTTTGCTTTTTTCTATCCACGGAGAGGGTGTCCAGGTTCCAGCTCTGCATAGCCCAAATTTGGTTGAGGTGCACAGTATGTTTTTGCCAGTCCATGCGCCTACTGGGGATGATGGCTTCTATGAAAGTGGTCATTCCCCTGGGATTACTATTGATGTGGCTGTTCGAGTGCTGAACGTTAACCATGCGCTTGGATGCACCTAGACCGGTTGATTCAGTTGCCCACAACATATGATCATGACCGACATGTCACACCAAGGGTGGGGAGAATTGTGCAAGGGTTACTCACTTCAGTGTCACAGAGTGCCCGGCATATCAATTACCTGGAACTTCTGACGATGTGCATGGCGCTCAGGCACCTCCTCCCATGTTTTTTGGGCCGGCATGTGCTGGTCAGATCCAACAACATGACGACAGTTGCATATTCAACAGTCAGGGGGGAGGATACAGTCCCCACCCCTCCTCTTGCTGCGGAGCAGTGCGCATTTGCTGTCACTTTTGGTGATGCATGTTCCCGGTTGCCTCAACTCGGGGGCAGATCTTCTATCTCATAGGGAGGGCTGATAAACCCTCCCAGCCACAATAATAAATTATCATTGATTCTTGTGGTTTCCCGTTGGACCAGGCAGCCTTGTTTGACGGAAACCATTCACCTTTAAAGCGAACCTGTTGTCCCAGGGCGCACAGGCAGGTTTGGCATGTGAGGCCAGAGATTTGGTTCCTATGGGCCTGTCCATGAGAGGTTTACCTCCAAATGTCCGTCTGCAAGGGCGCCCTGCACGAGGGCTGTATGCACATACTGTTGAAGTCGGAAGTTTACCTACACATCCACAAATGATAGTTTCGACAAGTCAGTTAGGAAATCTACTTTGTGCATGACACTAGTCATTTTATTTGTGTATGTCGCGTATGCCGCACATTCCTTGTCAGAAACACAGTAGGACCCAAAAGCATAATCAGTGCTCTAACTCCCCCTTGTGCTGGTCTGGAGCAATGAAGTTGTGACGCAGGGTACCGTACTAAACCACAAATTACCTCTAAGTCCCGCAGCATAATCACAAAACTTTTAGTGGAGCAAACACTGTACAACACCCATTTGGCCCAAGTTCCTGGGCTCTGTGAAGAGCGGTATTAAATTGAAGGAATGAAACCAAGCCTCACACTTATCACCTGTGGAAGATGGGGCTTCCAGTGAGACACGGATTTCATTGGCCTTGCCAGGCATGATTACAACCGAAGACGTGAAAGTGCAACTCCCCACAGTATGTTGTACCTTGTTTCCCTCCTTCAGGGAACAATAGTTATAGTCAGAACGTTACATTCATCTCCATGGGTTACACATAAAACGTGTTACACATTAATCGCAATAATCTCCATCAGCGTTTCCTGCTAGGCCACATCAAAAGGCTTCTCTAATAAAAAACAATTAAGATAGCAATGCTTTAGTTGCAATGAGAATTTTATCCATGCATGTTCGTGGCTCTCATTGTTCTACCTAATCAGTTCCACCTTTGGAAGGAAGTGTTTGGCGGTAATGGCTTTGTGTGATAACGGCTTCCTATAAAGAGCAATGGGACTTTCTGTTAATTCTGTTAAGGAGTTGTAATGAGCCTTCCTTCCTTTCTGCATGGAAATACAGTGACTGCTCACTGTTGGGAATGTGTGAAGGACGAGTGATATCTGTAGTGAGTGTTATCGGTGTAAGTGTAATGTAGGTGTAGAGCTGTAGTGAGCGTTATAGGTGTAGTGAGAGCTGTAGTATGATGTACTAGGTATAGATGCAGGGCTCTCTCACCTGTGGATGGTGGTGGTGTCTCTGGGCTCCCTGCCAGGGACCCTGTCGACATTGGGCTCCAGTGGGGAGTGCATCAGGTTCAGGCAGGAGGCTAGGGACTGGCTGGAGTCCTCTCGGAATACTACAAAAACACACACACACACACACACAAAACCATTGAGTCAATGTCGTGTGGCACAATAGGCTTGTGTTTACAGAGTTGACAACATGCTTAGAGTAGTCCATTCTGGACAATATGCTATAAAGAGTGTTGCTAGTATTTAAAAACGAACACTATACTACAGTAATCAAATATTTCCTTTACATTCAGAGTGCAGAGTAAAATACACAATGGCATCTGTTTTAACGTTTCATTCATGCAGAAACTACTAAGAAAACAGTTTTGACAATCAGAAATAACCAGATCTTTAAAAAAGGGATGTGGATGGCTCAGTTTCAAGGTAAAACTGAATGTGGCTCAGCTCAGCAGCCCATAAATTGCTGTGAAACTGCCTGGTTCTTAATAAAAATGCCAAGCAGCCACCTGAGAGCACTAAAACAGGAGCATCGATGCATTTGTGTGTGTGTGTGTGTGTGTGTGTGTGTGTGTGTGTGTGTGTGTGTGTGTGGGGGGGGCATGTCTGGTGTGCCTTAATTTGAGTTAGTGTGAGAGACTTTCCACTTAATTCTCTTCTTCAGTAAGTCACATCGTCACTTCACTTTAAGTGTGCGATTTATCAATTCTTTGCAGGGATTTCACAGCACAGTCTGAACCATTTAGGCTAGTATACAGTGTATTCTTAAAGTATTCAGACTGTCCATATTTTGTTAGGTTACAGCCTTATTATAAAATAGATGTTTTTTTTTATGTACAATTCTAAAACAATTCACAATCTACACACAATACCCCATAATGACAAAGCGAAAACAGGTTTTTTGAAATGTTTGCAAATCTATTAAAAATAAACAGAAATACCTTATTTACATAAGTATTCAGACCCTTTGCTATAAGACTCAAAATTGAGCTCAGGTGCATCCTGTTTCCATTGATCATCCTTGAGAGGTTTCTACATCTTGATTGAGTCAATTAATTGGACATGATTTGTAAAGGCATACACCTCTCTAATGAAGGTCCCACAGTTGACAGTGCATGTCAGAGCAAAAACCAAGCCATGAGGTCGAAGGAATTGTCCGTGGAGATCCGAGACATTGTGTTGAAGGCAGAGATCTGAGGAAATGTTGCAAAACAATTCTGCAGCATTGAAGGTCCCCAAGAACACAGTGGCCTTCATCATTCTTAAATGGAAGAAGTTTGGACGCACCAACACTCTTCCTAAGATGGCCACCCGGCCAAACCGAGTAATCGGGGGAGAAGGGCCTTGGTCTGGGAGGTGACCAAGAACCCGATGGTCACTCTGACAGAGCACTAGAGTTCCTCTGTGGAGATGGGAGAACCTTCCAGAAGGACAACCATCTCTGCAGCATTACACCAAATCAGGCCTTTATGGTTGAGTAGCCAGACGGAAGCCACTCCTCAGTAAAAAGGCACATGACAGCCTGCTTAGATTTTGCCAAAAGGCACCTAAAATACTCTCTTGGTCTGATAAAACCAAGCTTGAGCTCTTTGGCCTGAATGCCAAGCGTCACATCTGGAGGAAACCTGGCACCATCCCTAAAGTGAAGCATGGTGGTGGCAGCATCATGCTGTGGGGATGTTACCAGCGGCAGGGACTGGAGACAAGTCAGGATCGAGGGAAAGATGAACAGAGCAAGGTACAGAAAGATCCTTCATCAAAACCTGCTCCAGAGTGCTCAGGGCCTCAGACTTGGGTGACGGTTCACCTTCCAACAGGACAACGACCCTAAGCACACAGCCAAGATAACGCAGGACTGGCCTTTGGGAGAAATCTCTGAATGTCCTTGAGTGGCCCAGTCAGAGCCCGGACTTCAACTCGATCAAACATCTCTGGAGATATCTGAAAATAGCTGTGCAGCAACGCTCCCCATCCAACCTGAAAGAGCTTGAGAGGATCTGCAGAGAAGAATTAAGAGAAACTCCCCAAATGCAGTTGTGCCAAGCTTGTAGCCAAGAACAGTTTTTCTTTATTTAAACATTTGCAATCATTTCTAAAAAAAAAAATGCTTTGGTGGTTATGTGTGTAGATTGATGAGGGAAAAAAACGATTTAATCAATTTTAAAATAAAGGCTGTAACGTAACAAAATGTAGAAAAAGTCAAGGGGTCCGAATACTTTCCGAATGCACTGTATAAAGAAAAAAAAACTTACCATGCTAAATGTTTTTTGTTGTTGTTGTGTGTATTAGCGATGACATCCTGGGAAGCTCTCTGTCTAGAGGCTTTGCCCTAAGTACATGTTTACTGGTACTTTTGCGTGTTCTGATGCAACCTCCAAAAAGAGAGGGGTGTTAAGAGAATTAAGATTGAAGGTAATTATCCAAGCCTGCGTAGATGTTGCATGCCTAGAGATATGAAAGTTTTGTTGAACTGACTCAGACCTCCCGTTAGATAAGAGTCAACTAAGGGGCATATCTGGCCTGTTGTCTCCACTCAAGTCACCAAACACATCCTGCTCCTAATAATAGGCTACATCTTTGCGTTCATCTTGCATTCATACAAGGGCAATTAATTGTTTCTCAGTCATTTCGGTTTTGCAATTCTTTACGTAATGCATAATATATCTTTAGGATACATAAGAACCAGTGAGGTTATGTCACAAAGTTAGCGAATGCAAGAAAAAAAAACAAATCCTTACAAAAACACTTCCCTATGACGCACTCAAAACTTGTTTTAATCAGTCTTCTGCTGCTGGGAAATATGATTTAAACAATGATTAAAAAAATATCAAAAGCATTGAGAATTAACCATTTATGTTGCTAAGTGTTATGAGAATATCAAGGAACTAATGATAGCAACACTGGGGGAACAAACCATCTGAACTGGCTTAAAACGGTTCTAGCAAGTGTATTTGGTTTAGATGGAGTAGAACTATTCTAAACTTCCTAAATATCTGAGCAAACAAGTTAGTCCTGCTTAAACTTGGGTGTGTCCCTGGATACGTGTAGAAATCATTCTAGAATCTCCACATTTCCTTGGACAAGTGGCTGAAGTAGAGGAGCAGAGAGGGTGGCTGCGTCCCCAACGGCACGCTATATAGTGCTCTACTTCTGACCCGAGCCCGATGGGTAAAAATAAGTGCACTATGTAAGGAATAGAGAGCCATTCGGAATGAAGCCGGTGGATTTGCTGTTGAATGGATTGAGAGTGTCCATACCGTGACGCTGGCGTTGGTCATCAGAGAGGTCCAGGTCCAACATCAGATCATCCTCATCCAGCTCAGACGAGCCCAGATTGTTCAGTACATCCTGAGGACACAATGGAGACATCTGTATGACTCGGTGCGCTGGACACAGTTTAACAACAAGCTTGATGCATGCCACTTTACTTTCGGAGTAGGGTCAGAAGTTGACTATAACTAGAGCCCAGTGTGTTTACTTGTAAGGTTAGGTGGGGGGGGGGGCATAGCCATGGTAACCAAAATAAAGGCCGGCCCAGCATTTTTAAATTGCTTAATTAACTCAGGAACCACACCTGTGTGGAAGCACCTGCTTTCAATATACTTTGTATCCCTCATTAACTCAAGAAAATGTCAAGAACTTTGAAAGTTTCTTCAAGTACAATTGCAAAAAACATCAAGTGCTATGATGAAATTGGCTTTCATGAGGACCGCCACAGGAAAGGAAGACTGAGTTACCTATACTGCAGAGGATACATTCATTAGAGTTAACTGCACCTCAGATTGCAGACCAAAAAAATACTTCACAGAGTTCAAGTAACAGACACATCACAACATTAACTGTTCAGAGGACACTGCGTAAATCAGGCCTTCATGGTCAAATTGCTGCATAGAAACCCCTACTAAAGGACTCTAATAAGAAGAATCAATTTGATGCGGCCAAGAAACATTAGCAATGGACATTAGATCGGTGGAAATCTGTCCTTTGGTCTTATTTTTGGTTCCAACCGCAGTGTCTTTGTGAGACGCAGAGTAGGTGAACGGATTATCTCTGCATGTGTGTTTCCCACAGTGAAGCATGGAGGTGGAGGTGAGATGGTGCGTTGCTGTCTGTGATTTATTTTAAAATTCAAGGCACACTTAACCAGCATGGCTACCACAGCATTCTGCAGCAATACACCATCCCATCTGGTTTGCGCTTACTGGGACTATCATTCGTTTTTCAACAGGACAATGACCCAAAACACACCTCCAGGCTGTGTAAGGGCTATTTGACCAAGAAGGAGAGTGATGAGTGCTGTGTCAGCTGACCTGACCGTCACCCAATTGAAATGGTTAGGAATGAGTTGGACCACAGAGTGAAGGAAAACTAGCCAACAAGTGCTCAGCATATATGGGAACAAGACTGTGGACATTCCTCATGAAGCTGGTGGAGATAATGCCAAGAGTGTACAAAGCTGTCATCAAGGCAAAGGGTGGCTTTGAAGAATCTCAAATATATTTAGATTTGTTTAGCACTTTTCTGGTTACTACATGTTATTTCATAGTTTTGATGTCTTCACTATTATTATTCTTCAATGTAGATAACAGTAAAAAAAAAAAAAAAAAAAAAAAAAAAAAAAAACCTTTGAATAAGTAGGTGTGTCCAAACCTTTGACTGGTACTGTATGTATTTTAAGGGTTCATTCATGGCTGTACTGGATCCATAACGGGTCACCAAAGCAAAGGTTATTAAAATCCAATCTCTTAATCTCATAATCAAATGATCTTATCCGTTAAGATTTTGAAGCCAGACACAGTCAACTTTGATGACATTTTCAAAGATATCCACTTCCAAGCAGTGGTTGAGGAATCATATACATGACGACCACTTCTCCTTTTGTCATGTTTCAAAGGGATACACTGCCATCTTGTGGTGATACACAGAAAAATGGTTACCACGTCTGGTCTGTTTGTAAAAATTTGAAGAAAATATCAGAAGGTGCACAGGAAATGCAGAAGCTAGAAAATATGAATTACATACAAAACATCTAAGGGATTGTTATGGACAAGGTCAAAGGTTGGGTAAAAAATAAAACAAATAAAAAATGATTTAATATAATTTGGATAACATTAAGAGGTAAATGTGATGCAGCTTTCATTGGTGAATCACACAATTCCAATAAGATGGATGTGTACTACTAACTAGCTAAAATGTCACTGTAGTGTACCACATTTCCAACAAAATATATTCATGGGCAAGGAAACCTATTTTACTCATCAGTGGTGTCATCACCATACTGCACACAGAGACATACAATTGGTATCCACAAGTACATCCGACTTTGGGTAAGTAGAAAAAAAATGGTTGCCAGAATCTCTACAGTATCCCTTTAAAGTTGGGTACATCAATGTGAATCAGAACCAGGCAGTGTCATTGTGTCCAAACAAAGCTCATGTTGTCCACTGTCACACCGTTCTTAATTGCCAGTATCCCTTTAAGAATATTATTGGTCTAAGAAGCATCCTCAATAGAAATTATCAATTAAAGGTTTAATCTGTGCCTGGGAAACTGACCCTAAATGTCAAGCTCAAGTCAAGGTTAAGAGTTATCTGCATAAAGTATAATACCTTTTGAAGGAAATGATTAGCCTCCACTTATGAAGAGGTAATATAGCCCTTAATGCTCAACTAAGGTGTTCCTCAAGTAATAGTTATTGGAACAGGGTGTCAGTCCTTACTGTAAAATGACATCTATTATATACATAATTTGGAGCTAAATTAGCATGTTAATGTCATCCCCCAGTAATAGATGTGTATTAAAACTCCTTCACTGTGCAAGCTCTGACCTTTTTTACAGTGCAATAATGTTTGAGTGAGTAACTTTATGCTAATAGAGATTTAAAAAACGGTGGCTCGTTAAAACAAGGATCTATTTCATCAATGCCAACCTCAGTAATATGGAAAAAATTCAGAATAAGCAGGTGTCTCTTATTCTGCACATAGAAAGACTTTGGGTCAGTAGATATTATACATTTTGTGCCTGTGGAGTTAATTCAAGAGGACCAATAGAGAAAAATGTGCCGTTGCAGAGGTCCAGACTCTAGGGGTGTATTGGTTGACCCGAGAGGCATTGTGTCAACTATTAACTTGGTCCGGCCAGATGCTCGTGCTAGCAAACTTGCGACATTGTATAAAATATTCCCGGGCCCTTAGAGTTTCCCACGCCAGGACAGATACAGCTGTAAGCTATTTACACAAGGGATAAGAAGTAATCAGGTAGGCCTATTTTATGATGTTTCCACCAGATCAGAGCATGACATTTTCTTCCCCTTTCATGCTGAGTGGATATGGAAAGGGAGAGAGCTCTAAAGACTTTTCAAATAGGCTATGTTGAGGAACTATTGTCATTATCAATGGATGTAAAAACAGACTTTGTTGACTCGCTGTTTGAGGCGAAGAAAACATTACTTTGAGAAGTTCCACAGTGATGGTGAGTTAAGTCAATCAGAAATAGTATCAGATCCCCAAATGGGCACATTTATAGGCCTACATTTGCACACAGGCCAGGTTGCCTAGGCCTACTTCTATGCGTAATCAGGTGCACATTCTTAATGAATAAATTGACAACTGGATAATGGAATGAAATAACCCACAACTTTTTTTATCATAAGTGTAGCCCAGGTTGTGCACTCTGCAAACAACATGTCCACTCCTACAAAGACAAGACAGTAATAATAATATATTGAATGCATTAACAGAAATTACCATAACCAAATAAATATTGTCGATTAGAAATTATGGTAATTAACGGCAAATATACTACCGGTGATACTGGTGTGCCATTTGCAATGTCCACTCAGACAGGCATGAATCTAACAAGTGTCTCGTGTGCCATGATTTTAAATATATTTTACACTGCTCAACTAAAAAAAAAAAATGATACTGTCAACCCACAGCCTATTGACCAAACAATCGACCAGTCAACTAAATAGGGTCCGTCCTAATTAGCGCACACCATAGCAAAACATTTGGCACAGTAATAAAACAAGCGTTTCCTACAGGACAAATTCAAATAGGTCCCCTCCCGTTTGGTCCATTTGGATCCTAGTGAATAATACACCCCTCATGAGAGTTAAGGAGGGGTTATTCATATAGATAATAGTGGACTTAGTTTGTAACCCTTCACACAAATGATTAGTGTCAAAGTGTGTCACTCAAATCAAATAAGTGCTCAAACGTTTCCTTACCAGTCTACTACGGGCCAGGGGAGACTACAATTCCTACATATTTTGAAAAATGGGTTGGTTAACAATCTCTTGATGTGCAGTATGATGGTAAAAATCGCAGTTCCTTCAACATCCACGCGGTTCTCTAAGCACGTCTTATGAAGTGAATACATGTACCGAACATAATACAATTTCACTTAAAAACAGTTTAGGCACTTTTGCCAGTTTAGAATGATTGTATGTATATCTTGTACCCAAAGTATAAGACAGAGCAGGCATATCCTGTTGGCTGTTGAGTGTATTGTAATTATGACAGAGAAGGGAGGGATTATCTTCCCAGTATTGCCTTGTACTTGTCCAGAAAACTACTTTAGTCCACCTCTGCATCACACTTCACTGCTCATGAAACCACAAACCTACTCAACAGACAATGGAAAACACTTTAGCGTTTCACTGAAGCTCTACTCGTCGTATTGGATTGCCTTCTTTTTTTCACCCAAAGTTCAAAAAGAAGCTGGTAAAAAGAGACTAAATTGGTAATACACTCCTACAGCCACACTTCGTGATTCTCCACCAGAGCAAAAAAACAAGACGGTAGAGTCGGCCGCCACTTAGATTTTAACGACCACAGATTTAGCCCCACATGTTAGCCCCACGTATATCACATGTGCTTTCCTTTCTGGGTATGGAAGATGAGGGTTGTCGAGCCACCTCGAAAATGAAATAGATCTTAGTATAAGCCTGAAAAATGTGGTGCACTACAGCAGTGGTTCCCAAGCTTTTTGGTTACTGTACCACCAACTGAATTTTGCTCTGCTCGGTGGCGGTTTATGCAGACATGTGGATTGGAGTGGCCAGGCAGGAAGGAGTCAGGCACAATCCCTTGAGTGACAAGTTGCTGTCCTGTTGCACTGATCTGCAGCACAGCTAGTTAGATAATTAGTCTGTTTAATTTTGGGCGGGCTGTTATCCCCGTGTGAGAGTGTAATCCAGAGAAGGATGCGGCCATGGACTAAGCTATTTAGTCTGCAGCAACAGTGAGGAGCCGCGAGCACCATTGCCAGCTCCCCTGCTGGACTGTCCTCTACTGTAATCCTAGTGTAACTGTGCTATACTGAAGTGTAGTGTAGTGTAAACACGTACGAGGCTGCCAAGCTTGGAGGACGACGAGTTGGTCCTCTGTTTCAGCAGCACGCTCCCCTCGGCAGTGCAATGGGGATCTTTGAGGTTGAGGTGGAGCCCCCGTGGCCCCCCGGCACCCTCCGAGGAGGAACGTAGGCGGCGCTCCATGCGCATCACCTCGTGGTAGGGGCTGGCGCTGCTGCTGCACATGGACACTGTGGAGGGCAGAGCACAAGACACATGATAATATTTTTGCTGACGTGGAAGCAGGAAGCTAGGCAAAAAAGTGGCGAACAGACAAGTAGACAGACAGTCGAATGCGACACAGACAAACAACTGCAGACTACACGTTGGGGGGAAAAAACTTCAAAACAAGCAAACAATCAATTGGCTATCGCAAGCCTTGGGGCTGGAAGTGATCCAGTGTTTTGCAACAACAGCTTCAGTGATTTTATAGAAATTAATTATTTTAGGTGACCTTTGCACTAATGTAAAGGCACTTTTCCAATATAGAGAGGGAATAAGGCTACTTTTACTAATTGATTGAATTTGGGTTATAGATCTACATCATCACGGAGCACACTTTTTAGGTGCAAGTATAACTACTTACGTGTTATCACCAATACAAAGTAACCTAAGCAACAGACAGACAAGAAATAAGCTTACATCAGAAATGAACAATAACAGTGATGTGTTAATAATTATGGATAGCCTAACACTGCCCAAAACCAGTAGACTAACCAATGAAGTTCACAAACAGTTGTCTTAAGAAAACTATTCAGATTTAAGGATGTTACAAGCAGTGCCACACTGTTTCAAGTTTGGTAGGTGAACGGTGGAGTCTCGTGGGCCGTTTCAGAAAGACATAGCCAAAGGGTAGGAATTTGTACAGGAGGTGTTATCCAGGTGTGACTACAGCCTACAATGTCTTAGGAAACCGCTGTCCATTGGTTAATAAATATACCTTTAAGAGGAAATAGTTCCCACTGTACTGAGAACAGGCACGTGGGCCTAAAATAGTGCTGTTCAACCTCCTAATCAGTCTTGTCGTTCTGACTTTGGTACTTTCAACATCATCCAACCAAAGAGTACATAAAATATAGCCTACATTGTAGACCATACCTCTGCCATCTGAATGTGAAAGCAGTGTAAAGTTCAACCACTTTGAACAGAAAATGTCTATTTGTCGGTGATCGAAAACACAAAGTCAGTCTCAAACGGTGATAGGCAATACTGTGTGCAAACACTTTGGGAAAAAAAAATGAACAAAAATATAAACCCACAATAATTTTTACGATTTTACCGAGTTACAGTTCATATAAGGAAATCAGTCAATTGAAATAAATTCATTAGGCTCTAATCTATGGATTTCACAATGAATGGGCAGATGCGCGGCCATGGGTGGGCCTTGGAGGACATAGGCCCACCCACTTTGGAGTCAGGGCCAGCCAATCAGAATTAGTTTTTAATATTCCTCAGTATTCCTCAGCTGTCCGAGTGGTTGGTCTCAGACAATCCAGCGGCTGGTTTCAGACAATCCCGCAGGTAAAGAACCCGGATGTTGAAGGCCTGGGCTAGCGTGGTTATACGTGGTCTGTGGTTGTGATGCCAGTTTGACATACTGCCAAATTCTCTAAAACTACAATTATCTGGCAACAGCTCTGGTGTACATTCCTGCAGTCAGCATGCCAACTACATGCTCCCTCAAAACTTGAAACATCTGTGGCATTGTGTGACAAAAGTCCACATTTTAGAGTGGCCTTTTATTGTCCCCAGCACAAGGTGCACCTGTGTAATGATCATGCTGTTTAATCAGTTTATTGATATGCCACACCTGGCAGGTGGATGGATTGTCTTTGCAAATTAGAAAGGCTCACTAAGAGGGACGTGAACAAATGTGTGCTTTTTGTGCATATGGAATATTTCTGGGATCTTTTATTTCAGCTCTTGAAATTTGGAACCAACACCTTACACGTTGCATTTATATTTTTGTTCAGTATACTTGTCAGTAATTTACAATTAGCTTTTCACAAGAGCAATGCACCTCCTTTCTATTATCAATGAGTCAATCACATAGAGATCAATCAGTACTCCGCATGTTATTCAATTAGTTGTTCAGTTCTTACCTGTGTGGGGTTTCCTCAGGTGGCATGACCTGGGTTCATGTCTACCGCAGCACGCTCCCTTGCCTGGTTCCTGGATGAACACTGTGTTCCTGGACCTCCTCTCAGACTGCTCTGGATTGGAATGGTAGCCTTTACTACGCACTGGGCCTGCCTCGCTCTCACTAGTCTCTGTCTGCGCTGGTCTGACCTCCTCCACCATCATAACATCCTCCTTCTCCTCTTCCTCTTCTTCCTTCTCTTCCTGCGATTGTGTTTGTTGTTCCGGTGGCATTGGTGGTGTTGCAGCTGTTGCTGGTTCTGTGACAGGGACTGCAGTCTCACACTCTGTGGTGTTTGCGGTGCTGGTGTCTGGCAGAAGGGGCTTGTCTGTGGCAGCTTGGGCAGGCATGAAGAACACCTGGGAGGTAGAGACGACGTGGCTGAAGTTGTCTGGCGTGGCGGCGAGGCTGGGGGCAAGCAGCACATCCACCTCGGACACAGAGTCCTCTGTGATGGGGACATTAAACTCAGAGGGGGTGAGGGCCGTGGTGCGGTCCTCAGACAACATGGGCGACTGCAGGGAGCTCTCCCCCAGCAGCTCGCCTGGCCACGAGCCCGGGGTACCCTCTGACGTCGGGGGCACTACACTCACCACTGGGGGCTTGCACTGCTCAGAGTTTTGGAGAAGCGGTGGTGGGCAGAAAAGGACTTGGGCAGCAGCTGTTTCTTCTGCCTGTACGAGCGCTTGCTCTCACCGCTGAAGTCATCCAGATACCCCGAGTCATCGCCCTCGTTGGTACCTGAGCTGATGCAGTTGATGAACACGTTCCTATTGACCGTGGAGGTCACCTTCTCAAAGTCTTCAGTCTGCGAGCGGGTGATCTTCTTCTGCCGGTGGCCCCCAAAGCCAAAGGAGTGGCGCGTCTTGGCCCGTGGAAGCACAGCGCCATCTTGGAAGCCCAGCGGAGGGTTGTTCTGGCTGCTGTTGGTGTCCTGGGCTGGGTCCAGAGGAGGGGTCTGGATGCGTGGCGGCTCACTGTTCCTCTTGCTGCTGAAGCTGATGGAGGGCGTACGGAACAGGCTGCGGCGCTTGCCCGTGCTGCTGTTGCTGGAGTTGGTGCTGGAGGGGGACGAGGTGTGAACGCCATTGCCCACGCCGGCCGAGGATGGGGAGGAGGGCAACGAGTCCTGCCTCTTACTTACGCTCCGCCTGAAGATGGGCAGCCTGGAGACGAGCGTGGAGCGGCGCGACCCTGATTCGCCCATCAAGGATCAGCGGCAGTCACCCTGCAAAACAGACATGACACAGTCAGAGACGCACAGTGAAAGAAATCAGGGCTTCGGGTTGGTTTAAAAAAGGTCCCATCAAGGGATGAACCACATAACCTCAACAACACAACCATCAGTCTGAAGATACACTGTTCATTTCCTTGTGTGCATTTCCAAAAGTGCCATTTGACAAACTACTGAAACTATTAGGCTACAAGTGTAATGTAATCTACAAAAAAAGGTTGTGTGAATATAGTGTACAATATTTATACCCTCTGTAAGATAGATAGACATGGTATTGTCTATAGTGACAAAATAGAGGAAATAGGCCAAGTAGTCATTTCAATGCAACAAATCTAGCCTATATCGCAGCCTACAGTATTGTTCTCAGTCACACATTTCAATTTAAAACTGAGGAAACATTTTCCCGGAAACCTATAATTAAGAGTAGGCTATACATTCATTGGAATAAGCCATTAGATGTGATGGATCACACAACATTTAGACAACTACACAATACCTCATAAATAAAACAATTACTAACTTCACTATAGCCTTATCTTGGACCATTCAAATGGAATGTTTTGCATATCCCGGCTAGAAATGGCCCACGGGGGTATTATCAAACTGAGAAGTTCTATGAAAAACACAGAGATAGGCTACCTCCAACGCGTTACTGATTGCATGGATGGAGCAAAGTCCCACAGAGAAAAACCAGAGATAGTTAGGTCTATTTTCTCTTGGAGTTGTAGATTCAATATGAATGTCTAATAAGCCTAGTCAATTTCAACACAAGTTAGGCTAAGTGTAACTAGAAAGGTTGCGTACACAGTACAAAAGCTACAGAAGAGTCTTAGAACTAGGAGGCCATCGATATTATCAGCCTGACATTAGTGACATCTCAAATACATTTTATTATAATAAGCTACTTGGCAAACAATGTTAATAAATCACACAAGCAAGTGCAAGTTCTCCCACTTAAAAAGATGAGGCCTGTAATTTTCATAGGTACACTCCAACTATGACAGATAAAATGACAAAAGAAAATCCAGAAATTTTATGAATTTATTTGCAAATTGTGGTGGAAAATAAGTATTTGGTCACCTAGAAACAAGCAAGATTTCTGGCTCTCACAGACCTGTTACTTCTTCTTTAAGAGGCTCCTCTGTCCTCCACTCGTTACCTGTATTAATGGCACCTGTTTGAACTTGTTATCAGTATAAAATACACCTGTCTACAACCTCAAACAGTCACACTCCAAACTCCACTATGGCCAAGACCAAAAAGCTGTCAAAGGACACCAGAAACAAAATTGTAGACCTGCACAAGGCTGGGAAGACTGAATCTGCCATAGGTAAGCAGCTTGGTTTGAAGAAATCAACTGTGGGAGCAATTATTAGGAAATGGAAGACATACAAGACCACTGATAATCTACCTCGATCTGGGGCTCCACGCAAGATCTCACCCCGTGGGGTCAAAATGATCACAAGAACAGTGAGCAAAAATCCCAGAACCACACAGGGGGACCTAGTGAATGACCTGCAGAGAGCTGGGACCAAAGTAACAAAGCCTACCATCAGCAAGGGCATTGGAGATGAAACGTGGCTGGGTATTTCAGCATGACAATGATCCCAAACACACCGCCCGGGGAACGAAGGAGTGGCTTCGTAAGAAGCATTTCAAGGTCCTGGAGTGGCCTAGCCAGTCTCCAGATCTCAACCCCATAGAAAATCTTTGGAGGGAGTTGAAAGTCCGTGTTGCCCAGCAACAGCCCCAAAACATCACTGCTCTAGAGGAGATCTGCATGGAGGAATGGGCCAAAATACCAGCAACAATGTGTAAAAACCTTGTGAAGACTTACAGAAAACGTTTGACCTCTGTCATTGCCAACAAAGGGTATATAACAAAGTATTTTGTTATTGACCAAATACTTATTTTCCACCATAATTTGCAAATAATTTCATTAAAAATCCTACAATGTGATTTTCTGGATTTTTTTCCCCTCATTTTGTCTGTCACAGTTGAAGTGTACCTATGATGAAAATTACAGGCTTTATCTTTTTAAGTGGGAGAACTTGCACAATTGGTGGCTGACTAAATACTTTTTTGCCCCACTGTATTTTATAGTAACATTATAATGGAATATAACAGAATAAAATACAAATAATAGTTTTCCCTTGTCATGGGAATATGTGGAACCATTGTCATAAAAAATATATTTTTGCTCTTTCATTGGCTAGAAGAGTCCCATCTGATCTCACCTCCCTTCCATCTTTGAGGACATTAATTTCCATTGTTATAGAGCGGTTACTTGACTATCTTGTCGATATAATAGAACATCTTTGTTGAACTCAAATGGAACAACCCGAATGTGACAGGAGTTTCCTGACAACATTTGGTCTCCCGAGTGGCGCAGTGGTCTAAGGCACTGCATCTCAGTGCAAGAGGTGTCACTACAGTCCCTGGTTCAAATCCAGGCTGTATCACATCTGGCCGTGATTGGGAGTCCCACAGGGCAGCGCACAATTGGCCCAGCCTCATCCAGTTTTGGCCGGATAGGTTTGTAAATACGAATTCTCTCTTGACTGACTTGCTAGTTAACTACCAAACTAAAACACGTAACAATACAAACAATCAGATTCTGTACTATAAATGCTATTTTCTTTATGGAATGCAGGACCTATACATCATCTCACTTGGCACATTAGCCATGATGACTCAAAATATGGCTTTTTACCAATTTGTATTCTTTATAATGCATTTATAAATAATTCAAAATGTGTAAAAAGCCTCATCGTTGGAGTTATAACATGGCTATATGCAAATCATCTTATTTTATCTTTAAAAGACTAACTAGGTCTAAAGTTGAATGCACTGCACTAGCTAGGTAATGTTATCAATCATGCCACAAAAATCCCTTCCAAAAAAGGTCATGGAGCAATATGACTACTAGCCTAGCTAGCTAGCTAATTCACTGTTGAGAAACACTGACAGTTGTTGCACTGGTGTACATGATGTAGCAAACTACAGCTGCTGTATGCATTGCTATTAAAATGTTAACGTGGGTATCTTGATAACTCACTAGATGTAATCTGGAGTAACATCATGAGTTGGCTAGTAAATTGTCTCCTTGCTATGAATTTAGCCAGCTAGCTAACATTAGCTACAGATGTAAAAACAATATATATATATATTGGATATTTGGTTCTCGCTCATCAATAGCTCTTAGACAAAGCGTACCATGACTATTCAGAATCAGGAGAGGATGTGAAAAAAAAAACGTGCTTTTATTTTGGAAATCTCTTAATTTACATTTTTTATCATCACAAATCATGCCATGACTATGAAAATGTTACCAAAAACAACAAGAAAAACTAAGCAATGTAAATAAATATAAAGTTAATTTTTGTCCATCCTCCCGTGATTTAGAATATATAATTATCATAGTTATGGCATGCTTTGTCTAAGAGCTACTGAAGATTGAAAGCAACAACAACAAAAATCAAACACATTTTCTAAATAATAATTGTGGATTATTTTGTATTTTTTTTTACATTTCTCCCCTGATTCTGAATATATAATTGTTTTAGTCATAGCTCGCTTTGTGTAACAGCTACTGAAGATTGAAAGACACCCACCCAAAAAAAAGAAAATCTAAATTGATTCAGAATATACCATCTTCATAGTCATGGCATGCTTGGTTTAATAGCCATTGACCAGAGAACCGAATATCCAATATAAAACTAATTTTACCTCCTTACATTCGCTAGCTTCCATATTTGAATGCAGGACTGCAGTTTGAGCTGTCAAACGTCAACGCTGTAAGTGCCAATGTCCAAACATAATCTCAATGTTATTTGTGGAACGGGGAAAATCATGGTCCGGGCAAGTAATTTGGACCAAATACTGCCATAATACGAACACTACAGACGACTCAAATCTCGCTGTTTTTGGCTGAAAAGAAAGATGCAGGTGTGAGCGAGCCCCGGCGAAGAAGCCGCAGTTAGCTAGTCAAGATAGCAGAAATGTGTTACCTTCAGCTAAATTCCAATGTCCAGGCTGCTCCTTCCAATGACAGACGAAGCTTGTCTGAATATATTTAAACCTCGATTGAATATTGATAGTTTTGCTATATCTGTAAGATTTTCATGTGGCTGTATAGCATGGTTAATTAAATAATCTATCGCACAAATGCACCTCAATGACGTATAATCTCTACCAGCTACACTAAATTTGTACTTCCGGGTCACGGAATTTTGGATTTAAAAAAAATAAAAGTCACCACGTAATAGTAGAAAAGTGTCAAAAACTGTATTGATTCATGATATATAAAAACATAATTGTCTAAACAATAACTCATATTTTATGACGTGTATTAAATGTGGGTTTTAAAACACATTCAAGGTAAAATAAATGCCCCCAATGCAATACACTGTATAATAAAAGAGGCAATAAGCAGTTGTTGCAACCATTTTTGGACTTAAAAATGCATGATATGTACCCATTGATTATTGAAGACTATAACTTATAAATGCCTCATGAGCTTAGTTCAATGGTTGTACCCCATCGTATAAGCTTGTTTTACTCTAAATGTTTATAAACAAAGTAAATGTAGCTTTAAAACATGGTTAACTGTATAATATGTATATCATTGACAGCCAAATCCATGCATCCATAGATGTCTATGAACTTAAGAATGGTTAAATTTATCCAGGCCCACACCTCAGCTTTTTCCCTAAACAATGGTGGGGTGCAGCTTTGTTATTGTATTAGCTTCTGATTGCCACTTTAAATACATATTGGCTTATATAGAGCAAGCTATTCTAGGTGCCGAAGTAAAAGTAGAGTTTGGATTACTCACTGGGGTCTGTAGAATCTATATATTGTGTTATTTCATGGGGGATTGAGGTCTAAATATCCAGCAACACTTTCTACTCCACCATTCAATTGGTCCCAATGCAAGACCTCAGTCCCTCGTGAAATAACACCATATATAGATTCTACAGACCCTACAGAGTATTCCCCACCACACTTTTGCATCAGCTATTAATAGTTTTTCTTTATAAGCCAATATGTAATTTATTGGCCTACACTACACTGTATTGCATTGGGACCAATGGAATGTGTGGAGTAGAAAGTGCTGTTTGAAATGTAGACAGGAAATAACACCATATATAGACTCTAGTGCTAGATCAGTAGGTTATGTTAGAATATTATGTTCTTTACATTAATTTATTGAAGATCCAACCATTTCTCAATGTGCTCCCCTTTATATTATTTATCTTATGTGAAGTGGTAATTGTTTTTAGTTTTTTCACCAATGTAGTTATACTTTTGTAACCTAATTTTAACATTAGTCACTATGCAAAGCTGCAAAATTATTGATTTCGTATCATAGCGTTATACCACACTTTTATTTTGAAGCCACAATCGAAAAACCGGAAATCTTAATGTTGCTGCCAGGACGCTAATGTTGCTCGCATGACGCTAATGTAATCTCTTTGCTTCCCCCTTCCGCATTACACAGCCCACGAGCATGCGTGGCGTGCACCCCTTCTTCCCTGACGACTGAGCAGCATCCTCATGAAGCAGGTGATGCGCTGGACCAATTGCTGGCCTGATGATGCTGGCAAGTAACAGTATGGCCACTTACAAAAATTCAACTTCTTTGTCAAATGGAATTTGACCTTGTGTATTGATCAAAATGCAATTACATAGCTACAACAGTTGAACAGTAAGTTACAGGCTGTTTAATGCCATCTGTTCTGTTCAGCTTACCATAATTGCAGGTGTGCCGCCATTCAATCACCCCGTTGACCTGTCAGGAAACCAAACATAGGCTCTCATGAAAGAGCATATTCATAGAATATGATTAGCCTACTGTGCACATTGTGTATAATTGCATAGACTTTTTTGCTGTGTTGCATTTTCCCTGTGCTGTATTATGTTTAGTTTGCTACCATTACTATTATCTGTACTATTGATTGGATACATCTGACAATGCTCTTGGACACAGTGACGTAACTTGGGGTCATTCTGTGTGTTTCGGGTCTTTCAACATCAGGCCCCCTCACCAAGGCGACCTAGGGAGAAGCTCAATTGGTTTTGCTCGACTCATTTCGCCTCTCTCCTGCTTTGAAAAAGGTAATAGAGGAGCTGAGGCGAGGAAACGTGCTTGTATGAAATGAGACTCCTCCATTCCCACTCACCAGGCAAATTGCTTTTACAGCAGTGGAATCCCAAAATAAAATTTGCAAAGCAATAAAAACTAAATTTAGCTAGTTGTGCAAGACATTTTATAGATAAAATAATAAGTAGCTAAAACGCTAAAGTAATATGTCGTTTTGAAATATGTGCATGCTTTTTTCCTTCGAGAAAAAAGCTGTGGCAGATTTTTTTTTTTTACTTTCGTGCTAGATGTCATAAGGATACTCTTGATCATCAGGAAATGGAGGTGGTTAACAGGCTCCTCTGTTCATCTACTAACGAATTGATACTCACCTGGAGCACTCGACCACTTCTCGTTTCCGGGTCATGGAGGAGAAGACAACAGAGTTGAGGACTGACTTTTCCCAATTGAGAATCTCCCCTTGTCTTACAGAGATGAAGGGTTGACGCCTTCTCAGTCCTCTCCTCTGTTGCAGTCTGGGGAAATGGGTCCTCTGTTGCAGTCTTCTGGTACCAACTACTGTTTTCAACGACAACATTACTCAAAACACTGTTAGACATCTCAATTTGCACAATTCTCCTGAAAGAATTAAGCTGATTCTGTAGGAATATCATGTAATTTTTGGGGCCAGGATGTGCAGGATCTTTTAAATTCCTGCAGGATAAGGCCAATGAAGCAGGTGTCCTATCAAAGAATTTATTCAATTATACAGGATTCCTGCAGGAATTGTTGCCTTTGTTTAGTAACTGTGGAGGTCTTTAGGACTTTTTTGCAAGGGTAGATAATCTTACCTTATCTGTAGAGGCAGTAGCGTCACTTGCTGTCTAATGATGATGGGTGGATCGTGGTCTGAGGGGAGGAGAAAAGGTACATGGCTTTGGGAAGAGTGTGTGTATGCATTTCTTAAAATGTTCCAGTTTTCCATGCCCTGCTACCCCAATTCCCAGTAGTGATATGGGGACATGGATTATCAGCATTTGGCATTTTCTGTTTGCAAAACCATACTCAAAGTGAAAACAATTAGGTATAAATACACACACACACAAATAGAAAACAATTGTTTTAAAACACACTAGTTTATTTCATACAAATCCACAAACAGCAAATTTAAAATAAAATAAAAAAGCGTAGTATTTCAAGAATTTGATGACCAACAAAGCTTCATGTTCATTAAAGCATTATACTCACAGAAAGCAAACATCACATCCCATTACTTACATGAGAAAACAAAAGGCCTATTTCCTGCATTCTACGTAATATTGCACACCAATTCATACAGACCTGCACAGCCGAGAGGCATACATGCGACAGTTTAAAGTGCTAGCTTGAACCATTTGATTGAGAGTCTGCAGAATATTTGGTCTAACGTACTACTGAAAGCCATACGATTCCCTTTTCTAAAATATGCGCACTATATAGTAAACCTCTACCATACGTCGACCCTGAAAGACACAGCTGCTGTGGCCACCAGTGACTTGACTCAAGATAGGCAAATTAACAAACACCTAATCTAAGAGACATTCAGTTTGTTCTGTATATAATAATGCATTCTGTGATGAATAAACAACCCTGAACCTGTTAATTAAGTTCATAGACTTTTTAAAGGTGTTTCAGTCATTCCAAAAGGAACAGGTAGAGGTGTTGTGCCCTAAAAGGAATGGTAGAGAATTACTCTAAATGATGCACACCAATTCTAAAGTAAATAGGAATTCAGTTTAAAACTACAGATTATGTTGTTACGCAACATAACCTTATATGATTCAGATAAGCAACAAAATAACACCACATATTCTAGGAAACACTACACTCAAATGGACCTAAACACATCAAAACACAGAAAGGGGGATGTGTATGTTCCGTTTTAAATTGCTCACTTCACAAATTCAGTCAGGCGTGATTACATCTCGGTCCAATTACAATTTTACACCAACTGCCCAAATGTCTCAAGTTTCTATTAAGCCTTGAGAAACATCACAGCAGATACAGATTGCAGATCTAGGTTTTATTTGACAGAAAATGTCACACTAGATATGTACATGGATGTTAAAATTAAGAAAACAATGTTAATTCCAGTTTATTATTGGATATGAACAATCTTAAAGGCTGATATTACGGTATAATAAAATTGTAATGTATTTATGGAAGCTGCAAAGGAAAGTTAAGTCCTGTTCCATGTAGGAAGGTATAGTTTTAAAAGGATTTCCAGGGCCGATAGGAGGTAGGTAGCATAAGGCCCACAGGCCACAAACCTGAGAAAACACACACCGATTAACCTTACCCTCAACAAAACACAAACATGACTGGATCTACAGATAGTCCTGTCCAGAAACCCATGTAGGAAAGCCAGAGCTGACCAGGGGTGTATTGAGTACGGTGAAACGAGATAAAAGTAATGTATAGAGTCAAAATGACACCCTTTTCTAGAGGACAGAGAATTTGGTCGATTTGCATAATATATTTTCTATCTAAATGTTCTGAAACGCTGCACCCTCTTGCTTCTCAAGAACCAAATCAACAACTTGTGTAACAACTGGCTGTAATTTTAACTTGAGATCGGCCTGTGTCAACTCACAATTCCAAAAGTTGACACCATGATTTACATGGGAAGTCTGAGTTGCACACGCAGAACTCAAGTTTGAATTCAACCCTGCATGTGAAAGCCTAGTGTTTACAATTCAGATAAATGTGCTCTGCTTTGAAGTAGTCAGTAGGTTGTGGGAGAATATGTGAATGGTGTGGTAGTCTTTTAAATAAACACCTGTGAGAATGTGTCCAAATTCAAATGCGGTCTACCCAATTGGTGTTGACCGTGAGTCTTGTCAAAGGACATTGATTAGGTATACGTTTTGTCTCAGTTTTTGGTAGGGATGTTTCTCAACCGAGGGGTCCTTGCAACTTAAATACACTCTCTCACCTTTGTAACTGATGACTAACCTAGCCTGTTTTGCACAGTTATTATTAGACAAATTACAGCATTTTCTAGATTACCTATATATCATGAAAGGCACAGGAGTGGGACTAGCTGCAAGGCTCTTCAGGTTTCACTTGGCTACATTTTACTGGACTTAGTAGTACAATATAAATAGCGGTTCATTAAAACAAAGAAATGGCATGATGATAATCAACTGAAAGTGTGTACATACACACACAAACAAAATCACTACAAAAATATACCTGACTGAAAGCAGAGAGAGAGAAACATGAGCTCAAAGGCAAGAGACTTTGGTGTGTGGAAGGCCCAACATCTCACATATACGACAGTCGCTTTGCTGCGATGAACTCCTCTAGGTGGACCTTGCCACTACCCATGAGGCCAAACGCGGGATACATGGTACCGGTGCAGTCCACCTGCCGCTCGTAAAGGCATCTCATGGTGTTTGCATCGTAGAAGTAGACACGGCCCGCCTCGTAGTCCAGGTACACGCCAATGCGCTGGGGCATGGGCAGCACCCGGTTGCCGTGGTCATTGCCGGCGGTGGCGGAGGAGATAGATGCTTTGGGGATGAACACTTTTCCCATGCCCACAGTGAGCAGGGTAAAGGGCTGGGACAGGTCGTAGCACGTGTCCTCGCTGCCACTGTCGTGCCCACTGTCGTGGTCGTACCTGGAGTTGGAAGAGAAATCAGCCTACAATTGCAACACATTCAACTATACTCTGACGCACCATGATTATCTGGAAGCCTGTTAAAATATACATAATAGTAAACCAAATAAATATTTTTAGGAATTGTTGAGAAACTAAGGCCTGGTCCGTGAGTTAGCCCTTAACAGGTTAATGCTTTTTACAGCACAGGCTTCTTTGTGACTCAGGCCTGATCCTTAGTGAGTAATAGAGTAAGACTGAGGAAGTGGGGTTTACCTAGGGCTACTAGTGTCCCGGGGGTTGTGGATCCACTCCAGCAGCTTGGAATCAGAGGCCACGCCCACCTTGACTAAGTAGGAGTGGGGCTCCACGCGGAAGGCCCAGTAGTGTCTGCCCTGAGAGATGCCTGTGTCACCGATGATGTAGTCCAGGCCCATGTAGCTGCCTGTCTGCACGCGCTCAGCAGCCAGCAGGAAGGCCATGCCGGCCGCACTCTCCACCGAGTCACGCAGCTTACTCAATATCAGACGCTCCGAGCTGAAGCCACACTTGTCATTGAACAGGAAGCCAAACACTACAGGTGAGAGAGAGCAATGATACAAAAGGAACAGCATCAGCTGCAGATTGGATTTCACATCATCTTTGGGTGCCAGGGAAAAGGTGGACTTTCATAAAGTGTCACATGGGGGCGCCATTATAAAGATGTTCAAGTAATGAAACAAACTTAAGGAATTTAACAAATTCCCAAAACGATACATTTTCAGATGTGAAGATATACACAATAATGCTTGGTTTCTTATTTCTCAAATAAGGTCTATATAAATTATTTTCTAGGCCACATCTGCTGCTGAACATAAAAATATTCCAAAAATAGTTACAACGCCAAAGGCAATAATTACTGTAAACTTAAGTAAAATAATTATGCCTGTGCATTGAACCATTGCATTTGTCTCCATGGTATGAGATGACTTAATTCGCATTAATTCATGACGATCCCTTAAAAATAAGGGCAAAGATACTAGCCGATTTACCCCTTTAGCCTTTGTTGTGTGAACGGCACAAAATTAATTGAATGGAGTCATCCTAAAGATAAGCTTAATTAAAAAGGATAAGAAAAATGACAAATGTATGGTCATACAGCAATGATTCAAGTCTATGCCTACACTGACTGTTGTTGTGATAGGAGGCGTGTTGAAGCTACTGTAATGTCTGTCTGAGGCCAGCATTGACCCAGAATTCCATCTCATTACTAACGCACTGTGCATCCCACTGCTACATGTGCCCACAGTCCAGGCAAAGGAATGTGGGCTCCCAGTCCCATCACTGGACTTCCATCTACAGTGGGCCCAGCCTCAGTTTACGGCAAACTAATGAGCCAGGGGAGGATAAACACTCAATGAAATCCTAATGGATCAGCCATTGTCTATATGCATGGGGGCTCCAATTCAGTAGACTGTTGAGGAATTAAAGTGATATCGACCCCTAGAGAGCTCTACAGATGGAATGTGATTGCTATTCAGAGTGCTTAGAACCATCGGAGTCAGAAACAGAGGCTTTGAATATTGTAAACAGATTAACTGTAACTCTGGACCTCAGCTGCATCTCAACTCTGCCCAGTCGGTCTGAAGAAGAAAAAAAAACTATTTCAAAAAGGCAAGTGTTTCTGCGATTCAACAAAAGGAGATGGGTCGCAGGAATTATAAATGACTGACCGACCCACCGTCTCTTCCTTAGAGTCAACTGTATTTTATCTACACAGTTCATTTTGAAACAGTCGAGCGTCTGTCAATTTGTAATCTTCCGTGGATCCGACTGCTAAATACCGACAGAAAAAAAAGCTTAACTTCAGCCCGAAGCCCAGCACAGGCGGGATGCCAACGTAAGACTGAAAATAAGATTTATTTCTTTGTAATTAGGATAATTAGCATGCAAATTTCAGGGCTGCCTAGTAGAGATTATTGCTATAGAGCCCAGTACAGTATACTAGTTTTTCCCAGTTCCTACATTTGAAAAATGGAATTGAATCATTGTTAAATTATTGCATAGAATTTACTCCAGTAGAGCCTGAAATGATTAGTCTCACTGTTTTGGTTACGGGCCCAGGGCCACCTCTCTCCTCATCAGTGCCAACCATACACATATGACATCATCATAATCAGTGTTTGGTGTGTGTGTGTGTGTGTATGTATGACATCAGAGCCTGGTGCCTACCTGGAGCAGGTGGTGTGTGGAAGGTGACTTCTGGGCTGTAGGGGCTGTAGAAGGAGTTGCGGCAGCTGCGTACTCTGAACGAGTAGAGGCTGTTGGCCTCCAGGTCGCACACCACTGTGCTGGGGCCGTACACCGGGACTGTGGGGCGCCAGCGGCTGCCGCCCTCCTCCTCGTCCTGCTCAACACCCAGCTTCCTGTACTCAAGCACCTGGTGGTCTGTAGCCAGGGTATCCTCAGCCAACTGCCAGCACACCAGGCCTTCGTTGTAGACGCGACTGCGGGACAGATCGATGATGGGAGGGTCAGGGACTGGAGATGGAGGGGAGGAGAAAAAGGTAAATGGCAGAGGGATGGGTCAGTTTAAAGTATAATTTGTCTGCAGCCAATTCATATGTTTTTCTCTAATCGACAAACTACTATGTATTGGTTATTCAGGAAATGTAGAAAAATAAAATGATAAGAACCCAAAACTTGATTCAACATATTAGTTTATGTAATAATAGCATAAGTTTATTTAAGGGCATGAGTCGACCAGCGATGAGACTGAACTCCTAGACAGACAGTACAGAATATAGACAGACAATGGATAGGAAGAATAAGAGAAGCTCTTAAAAAGGTTTCATTAATGCACCGGACATTGCCGGGAAAAGCACTTTGCAAAACCCTCTCTCGCTTGCTCTCCCCCTCGCTCACTGAGGATATCTTCCCGTCAAACAGTAGCAGCCGGATCCAGCTAGGGTCCCATAGAATCGGATCAGGGCTGAGGAGGGTGCCGCAGATGGAACTGGGCAGCCTGCAAACCTCGCCGGCACCCGGCCCGAGAGCGCATCTATTCTCAGAGAAACAACCTATTTTTCAGGCTACAGACCGGGACGGGAGGGAGAGACAGACTAAACAGAGACGTCAACTTCCTTCTTACTGGCTGTGAGTTCAGACCATACTGCAGTCTCTGGAAGGGCTGGTTTAGTAAGGGAGAACGCACACAACACAATGTCTTTATGGTTCAACTAGTGGGACACATTCAAATATGGAGCCATTGTGAGCGTAGAAGACTCCAGAATGGCATTATAATGACAATTTGATGAGCAGGGTTGAAGTTACACATCGACTCTTGGGGGGATATTTGTGGGAGGTGTCCTTGGTTGTCACTGTCCCATCCTCAGATCCCCACCCTACAGGCACTGTGAACCTTGTTGATGAGGACTGCCAGACATTTGTTAAATGGGAGACAGTTTTGCATCCTATGCTCTTTTCATGTCTAACGTCAATTCAATTACTGCTGGGCATCAATTCTTAAGAGTTTCCTCCTCTCAGACAGAGTGCATCATTACCTTCCTGTCCCTCCCCTGCCATTTAGATTAACCACATCAATCAATGGCCTTCATTTCAAGGGCTTTCAAGCAGCTTTCCCCGCAAGAGAGGGAAAATTGATTACTTGGACGCATTTCTAATATGTAAGCAACATACAGTTGTTTCATATGACCCACTATGGCTCGACAGAGCAGAGCCCTTTATGGTCAGTAATACTTCTAGCAGGAGGGAGAATGGCTGGAGCTCATTCTAAGGACACAGCCACAGGTAGATGACAGTCTATGAATACCCTTCTGCTTACTTCCTAGGTTACATACACTCCTACTTAGTATGCAGAAAATCAAATCAGTTCCTTTTCATGGCAGACAATTATATCCAGCCCGTCTCACAGTGCCCTTTTCTTTAAAATCGGGGCAAAGGGACGTGAGAGTATGCAAAGCAGTGGACAAGAAAAAGCTCTGCAATGCTCTCAGTGCCAAAATCCCTGTGTGTATATCAGGAGTGTAACCGGCTTATTCAATTAAAGGGCTTCTGGTGGCCGGCATCTAAACAGAGAGCAGAGCTCAGAAGGAGGTGTAAGTGACCAACAGGTTGAGGTGACTAAGTGTGGGACAGATGAGGATTGTGTCAACAAATTGAGTTTTAGGATTTCATTACATTGTTACTGGGGGGGGGGGGGGGGAGTCTTACCTCCACCAAAACAAAGCTCCTTCAGCAGGGTCTCCTCTCTGGAAGTGTCCAGCACAAACTCATCAAAGGAGGGGTCGGCCACAGGCTGGAATGTCCTCAGAGACTCGGTGGATTTCGCGATCCTGGGAGTGAAAGGACACAAAATGGTGAACACTACCAAGGAGCCATTCCATCAGAGCATAATGGAAATCATCTCCTGGGCAAGATAATCAAGTGTGGGAAACGTGTGTGTATTAATGTAACAGCGTTCCTAAAAGTAAAAGTGTGAATAAAGTCCTCAAGCTGCTTTTTGACTAATGGAGATTAATAAGCAGGATTATAGAGCTAGAGCGGGACATAGGGAAAGTAAACAAGGCTTTGTCGTTCCAATCTCGCACTTGGAAAAGGTACCTGGCCAGCCACACCAATGGCTGACCGGATCTCTGGCACACTCACCACACCCACATAAGCTGATTGAATTCTCCAGCACTAAAATAACAGGGGCCAAATCCCCATCACAAACCTAGAGGTCCAGAGTTGCCACAGGGAAATGACCATGGCAATAGTCACCATGATCAAATAGCCATTATGGCCTGTAATAAAAAGGTTGAAAATGGGCCATTTGTTTATTAAGAATGGAGGCCAATCGAATTACTGCCCTTTTATAAACAATGGTATTATATCACCATTAGATAATAGCCTTTACCCACAACTGATGACGGGAACCTTTGGGTGACAGTGTCTACTGTATACTACCCAGAACAGAGGGAAATGTGCTGAGACTGGGAGTGGCAGACAGGGTTGGAGAGAGGCTGACCTGGTGTGCAGCTGCTTGGCAGTCTGAACAAAGCAGGACTGGTCCGTCTCCTTGAGAACCTCCTGGGCATAACCCACCAGGCCGCTGTTCTCCAACATGCCCTGGTACTCGTCCACCTGGCTCCGAAGCTGGTCCAGACGCCGCGTCCTCGACTGCTCGATGGACCGCAGCATCTCAAACTTCCTCTCCTGGAGGGTCTCGAACAGTCGCTCAAAGTTCTCGTCGGTCCGACGCTCCACCAACTGGCCTTTCTCCTGTAGAAGTAAGAGAAATGTTGCACGACAATTCATTGAAACCTACAACTGCATAGAAGTAGCCTATGGACCATTGTTTGTGCAATCATGGCACATCATGCCGAAGAGTTTGACATGACAAGGAGTTGGAATGATAGCACAAACGGATCTGGGACAAATTAAATGAAGACAAGACAGGGACAAAAGACATAACAGTACAGATGAGCAAACGCTTCTGCAGTGGAATTCATGTGAATTAGTATACGTTCCTTTGTTTATGCCTTTATATGCATTTGAATAAGTGACCTTCCTTCTCAGGGCAGACAGAATGTCCCTTTGTTATTGGACATAACAGACAACACAGGACTAGTTTAACTCTGTCAACACAGCTACTTGCCTCGGTTTCATTGATCAACACCTCCAGGTGGGAAATCTGAGTCTTCACTTGGTCCTCTTTGCTGATTAAGTAATGGATAGCCTTTGATAGCTTCTCCTGTTGGTATAATAACAACAAAGAAGATTAGCAGAAATGCTCAATAGATAGAACATAAGATACAAATGATTGCATTAAATATGGATGAGTCCGGCCCGGTGCCCGTGTCCACAGGCCTTTTAGATTACAGCCAGATGACATGGAGTCCTCTGTCCCTATGCTTTCAGTAGCTGATTGACCTCTGTCTCAGCGGGTTAGACAAGGTTCGCTTGTTGTGGATGACCACACGTGTCGATTACACTGCCCACAAAGGAAAACTGATCATGTGGACGCGTGCCACTTAGTACAGGTAACTGATCAATATTTCATTAGGGGGCTGAGATACAACGGCGTCACTGGCCAGTTGGGTAAACAACTTCCAAACTATAACACTATTTTTGCCCTGGGTTATATTCATTAGTACACACACATTAGTACAAACATTATGCAACAGAAAACATTCTGCAGTGAAAAACAAATTTATTTTTTGGGACAAATTCAGGTAGTTCACTCCCCGTTTGCTTCCTGGTAAATAAATCAGATTGTTCTGCTCAGGTCAAGTGAATGGTTGGAGACATCGTTATTGTCATAAAGTACCTTGAGGATCTTGTAGGCGCTGCTCATGGTTGTGACTTTGTGGTTGGCGTGGGAGCCTCCCAGCTTGCACAGGTGACAGACTGGACGCCGGCACACCTCGCAGTACATGTTGACCTTCTCCATCTCATGCTCCGGACACATCAGCACCTGGATGGCCATGAGCACACATTGGATTAGTGGTCATTTTAAAAATCGCAAACTCGTCACACCACATATGCAAAATGTCACAAAGGGGAAGCCCAAAAAAGAAGTTTGTCAATACATTCTCTCTCCTTTCAATCCTCTTTCTATTTGTTAGCACTGAACAGGTATCTCCCACAACCAGCAAGTTTCACTGGATTGCAGAAGCACAAAGAAAAGCAGAGATAATTAAACCAACATCTCTGAAATTAAACCAATATCTCTGAAGGCAGCATCATTAACGCAATCAACACCATCAATGACATGAGCTGATCCCTGCAATCTAAAATCAACAGCAGAGCAACATGGTCGAGATCAACAGCACAATGAACCCCCCCCCCGAGGTGGTAAATTGTGTCTACCTTGGGCCTAAAGTTCATGGTGGGACCCACGTATTCGTGCTGGGCTTTGGGGGTGCCCCAGGGGTGGTGGAACTTGAAGCACTCATTGCAGTAACTGGCCTTGCAATCCATGCAGCTCTTGGTAGCCTCCTGCTGGGGCGGCTTGCACATGTTGCACATGATCGCAACAGCAGCGCGGGCCGCCTGCCGGTAGCGCTCCACGATGCTCTCCAGGGTGAAGTTCCGGAAGAGCATGCTCATGCCCCGCTCGCCCAGGTCCACGTCGTGTTGGCAACCCGGGCATGGGAAAGTGGTGATGCGGGGGGTCACAGAGCCACGCCTCCATCCTGGTGAGGACATAGAGCCTGATACAACAGACAGAACGGCCATTAGAGTGCTAATCACACAAATTAAGGGTGGGCCTGCACAGACAAGCACACACACAGTGTCCTACAGAAACAATCACAGGTCCTTCTCGGAAAGCTCATACTACTTGGTCTCTCACACAACATGGATGGATAACACGAGATAGGAAGAGCGTGTTTACAGTGACCTGGACACATAACAGATTTACGTTAAATTAATTTCAAATCAGGTGCAAAGTAAAAGGTGGGAAACCCACTAATGGAACCGAAATCTCAACTCAAATCAACTTAAGGGTAAGAGAGCGTAATATCGATTTCCAGCAAAATGGCTACCTGCAGAGGAAATACATTTTTTAAATGATTTGTCCAGTTCAATATATCCTAACACTCTCTCACAAGCACACACGATGGAGGCAAGCAGCAGAACATTGTGCACTGAATGTAGGAAAATGGCAAGCACACAGACATGCGGTGGGCACAAAGCAAGCGTGTGTGACAAACATGTCTGTCAATGTGTGTGACGGTATATAGCGATGGGAGACTGAGGGTGCTGATGGAGTAGTGAGTGAGCAGGCTTGGTGTTTTGGACGGTCTTGGGATGGAAGTTGATGAGGTGGGGGCCAAGTGTCCTGGCCTGAAGCGGATGGGAGAGGCCAGGGATTAAAAGGACAGTGTACTTAGGCTAGGTGGGTGTGCTGGTCGGGGAGGGTGGGTGTTGCAGCGTGTCTGCAGCAAGGTGTACGGTAGCAGGCTGAGGCACGTTGCCTGCTGCTGCAGTGGAAAGAGCTCAGGGCAGAAACTGACAAGTCATCGCAAGGCCATTCTGGCAGGGGGTACGCTTCCTACAGAACCACATCATTAACAACATGGTTTGAGTCATCACAATGCGACACAGCCCAATCGCCATAACCAGGACTGCATTACAAAATGGATGCAGGCTATCTTGCCAGGAGCATGTGAATAAACCAAATGCTGTACAAGGTAAGAATATACATTTAAAGAGTGGAGTTAAATCTTCCCAACACGTTTTTAACTCCTTTATCTTTTTACTTGAAAAATATACTGTCAAGATGAATGGCTTTTAGACTGAAAGCCTGAGGGTGCAAGACTTGACCTCTACGAAAGGGACACAACTGTTTTGTATCCCGACTTAAATAATTCTGGTGCCATTTTAAGGAGTTGTTCAGATGCATAATTATCATGGCATACCATTTTTTTAAACATCTACTGAGCACTTTAATGTAAAATAAATAAATAATGTCTGCTGAAGCATTGTGCTCTAGGGTCTTCTCCCATCAAATGATAAGAACATTGGCATGTGCGCCATGAGTAATCTCTACAAACACATGCGCGTCTAAAGCATTTTCTATAACTGAAATGTGCAAAAAAATGTTTCTGGAGCAAGCCTGTCAGTAGGAGTGAGACTGAAGTTTGAGGCAGTATAGTCTAGACAATCTTGGAATGTCTAAACAAAATATAATATTTTGTTACATAGAAATAGGTTCCCTGCCTCTTCTAAAAGTACATTTTTTACTTCTTTATTATTATTTAACTAGACAAGTCAGTAAAGAACAAATTCTTATTTACAATGATGGCCTAGGAACAGTGGTTAACTACCTTGTTCAGGGGCAGAACGACAGATTTTTACTGGCCCAACTAGGCTACCTGCCGCCCCGACAAGGAACTTCTCCACAAGGTACTGGATATTTCCGAGGCTACAGGGAGGCTAGTCGAGGCTATTCATTTGTCCAGGCATAAAGAAATTCCACTTTAAACCCTACTCCTAGGTAACTTCCTGAGCCATTTAATTTCTCTCCACTCTCTGACTCACATCCCGCCCAGAGCTGTAGCTCACACACTTATTCTCCAACCTACTTTGTAAGACATGCACGTGTTGAAAGCAGAGCACAAAAGCCTGAAAGCACCAGGCTTGAAAAATGGAACAAAACACCAAATGCAGACATAAATTGGTGGGACTTACTACACATTTGCGACTTTGCTCAGTAGACTTTTTAAAAAGCTAGAATGCCACGTCGACCAAATCGGCTACATAAAGGCAACAGGGGCCTATTGTCAGTTGTGTGGTTACATACAGTAGAGTAACAGTTAAGTTGGGGTTCACAGGGGATCTAGTAACACTGTACTCACTACTACAGCTATTCAAAAATTGGAATGCGTGTCTACCTCTCCTCCCAAACGACCTTCTCTGCAGTGTGGCTGCAAGCAATGGACAAAGAAGTGAAGTGAGACCAACAATTAACATGTACAGTATGTTAAACCTGATGCACAATCAATTAGTGGACAAGTGCTAACACACAATAACATGGCGCTTAAAAGAAATGGCCTTCTAAAAAAGGTTTTGGTGGAAACATATGTGAATTCACAGCTTTCAAACCGTATACATGTACAGCACCAGTCCAAGTTTGGACACACTTACTCATTCAAGAGTAGTTTTTAAAATTATTACTACTTTCTATATTGTAGTATAATAGTGAAGACATCACAACTATGAAATAACACATATGGAATCATGTAGTAACCAAAAACAGTGGAAAACAAATGCTGCAGAATACTGTGATAAACAGCATGGCTAAGTGTGCCTTGAATTCAAAATAAATCACAGACAGTGTCACAAGCAAAGCAGACCCACACCTCCATGCCTCATGGTGGGAACTACACATGGAGATCATCCGTTCACCTACTCTGCGTCTCAAAGACACGGCAGTTGGAACCAAAGACCTCAAATTTGGACTCATCAAATCAAAGGACAAATTTCCACCGGTCTAATGTCCATTGCTCATGTTTCGTGGCCCAAGCAAGTCTCTTATTAGTGTCCTTCAGTAGTGTTTTTTTGCAATAATTCGACAATGAAGGCCTGATTCATGCAGTCTCCTTTGAACAGTTGATGTTGAGATGTGTCTGTTACTTGAACTCTGAAGCATTTATTTGGGCTGCAACTTCTGAGGCTGATGAACTTGTGGCGGTCCTCATGACAGCCAGTTTCATCATAGTGCTTGATGGTTTCTACTAGGGATGCACCGATATTACATTTTTGTCCGATACCAATATTTTCCTTGCCCCAAAAAAAACCTGATAACAATATTTCAAATTTTAGCAGCCTTTGACGCATTCTAGTACAGTTAAATAGTTCACTCACACACACAGTGGTCTAAGGCACTGCATCTCAGTGCAAGAGGCATCACTACAGTCCCTGGTTCGAATCCAGGCTGTAATCACATCAGGCCGTGACTGGAAGTCCCATAGGGCAGCGCACAATTGAGCTTATTTCTCCGAGTCAGTTGTTCGAATGGAGCTAGGAGTGTTCCTGTTTCATATGCCAATGCCATTGAAATGGCAGCAGCGGTATGTATCAGGACATTACCTGGCACAGGACATTTACTGTGCCAGGACATTTTTTGAGCATGCAATACGGCTTTCCTTAGTACGAAATCCTTGTCGACCCACTGTGCCGTCAGACTCATAATGGTTATGGGGCTGACATTGCAGGTCCAAATGTCAGTTGTGAAGCTCATGGATGTGAGTTTCAACAATACTGTGTAACTCCGGTAGGGCAACATCTGAAAAATCGTGTGTACCGGGGCTCGATCAGTTGGCAAAAACCAACATCATCACGACAGAGCACAGTTGATTGTCAAGGGCAATGAATTCCATTATCTTGGCGTTAAGAGATTTTGACTTTGAGTTGTCTCGCTGAAATTTTCTTACTCTTTCAAATGACTGCTCGACTTTTACATGTTTAGTATTTTTCTGCTTTTGTTCTGTGTAGCGCTGTATTTTTCGTGGCATCATCATGTCATCTACTTACGTTATATAGGTATGCACGTCAGCTTTGACATCGGTTTTGCACATCAGCGTTAAACTAGACATCGGGCCGATGCTGGCATTTGTAGCTAATGTTGGCCGATTCCGATATGCTCACCGTTCCTAGTTTTTGCAACTGCACTTGAAGAAACTTTCAAAGTGCTTGACATTTTCCAGATTGACTGACCTTCATATCTTAAAGTAATGATGGACTGTTGTTTCTCTTTGCTTATTTGAGCTGTTCTTGCCATCATATGGACTTGGTCTTTTACCAGAAAGGGGTGGTATACAGAAGATGACCCTACCTTGTCACAACACAACTGATTGGTTCAAACGCATTAAGAAGGAAAGAAATTCCACAAATTTCCTTTGAACAAAGCACACCTGTTCAAAGGTGAAATGCTTTCCAGTGGATTTCCTCATTAAGCTGGTTGAGAGAATGCCAAGAGTGAGTAAAGCTGTCATCAAGGCAAATGGTGGCTACTTTGAAGAATCACAAATATAAATTATATTTTGATTTGTTTAACACTTTTGTGCTTACTACATGATTCCATAAGTGTTATTTCATAGTTTTGATGTCTTCACTATTATTCTACAACATAGAAAATAGTAAAAAATAAAGAAAAACACTTGAATTAGTAGGTGTGTCCAAACTTGACTGGTACTGTACAGAGTTTAACATTCTAAAACAACAAAAATGTGTCTAGTCCGAATCCTAATAAAACAAGAAAACATTGAGGAGTTTCCACAAAACCTGTTAGCTTTTACAGCACTTGACTGATAAATATAGCCCTGGGCTCAGTTCATTTAATCCCTCATTCATTCCCCGCAGGCAGGTTTCATCACCATGATCACCACTGGTCTGACATCCATTCAGCAGAGGTGAAACCTTTAGTGAAATGCTGTCAGAGATTTAAGACTTTTACTGAAAAGTATGTTAATAATGTCCTTTAAGATTTCTTCAATGTACTTATAAGAAAACTGTTTACTAAATCAGCTCCAAAAGTACCATGGTTACTAATTCAAAGGGGATTTAAATTAAGTACATGATTCTTAAGATGACTAAGGATATATTATTTTATTACCAGTTCTAACTCTTTTTCTAAACAGCATTGAATGTTTCCACTGTGTTAATAGATGCGGACCTGGATATGAAGAATGGTCACATTCAGGTTCGGGCAAATGTGAATTGGTTGGGCTGTGGGTTCCACAGCTGTGTTTTTGGAGTGTGCAGGGAGGGACTAGCTCATGATTAAGTAAAAGACTGCCTTGTCTCACTCTATGCTGTTTGCGCCTTGGATTTAGACATTGACCTCTCAGCTTCCCTTAGCTTCCCCCAAAATAAAGAATGTAACAACCTCCCCCTCCCACCAACAAGTTATTTCATAAGCGTTTTAAATGCTTTAGTGGGACAGTCGTGCTTTGTTCCGACATGTGTACATAAATCAAGCCTGTCATCCTATCAAGGTGGTGTAAATGATAGGCATTCCGTGTTAAGAAATTGCTTGGCATTACGAAATCAAAATAGCCACAATACACCTATCATTTAACGTTTTTGTGAAGTGCATGCTTTAAGGGCATGGAACTTGACAGAACAAAAGTGATGGATTGAATAAGCTTGTCGAGTCTATACTCTGTTCAAGAAACTTAAGACCCATCTCAAAACTTAATGAGATTAAAGGAAATAGTATGAACAGCCAACATTATGATTTTAAACAGGGTGGGGTCAGTGGTGTCGTCTTTCATTCTACAACCCAGAGAATAACTAGGAAAATACAGATTAAACTGGGTATGGCATGTCCATAAAACTTTACTGCAAATTGCATGTAATGTTGCCAGATTTGCATCACTTGTCACAATTTAGGCTTGAAGAATGGCCAAACCCAAACGCACCTGATCTTGCAAGCCTATCCAGCCTCTCCATGCTTGGCGAGGGCACTCTGGATCGGGGCCCTGGGCTCCCAGGGAGGGAACACTCCGAGCCTGCATCGAAAGAATCCTCATGGTTCAATAGTAGCAGCTCTCGGACACACTTGTGACAAATGCTGTGCTGACAGGGCAAGATGAGGGGGTGTGTAAACAGCTCCTTGCAGATCGGACAAATTAGTTCGCGCTCAATATTCTTGATAGGGACCTGGTGTGGACACAAACATTAATATTAGGTCTACAGTAAACTTATCCCCAGGCTAATTGCTTTCCCGCATACCAGTTCAACAGAGAGGGATCCAGCTGGTGGACGAGAATAGCAACAACAGCGTTTTCCAAACTCAGTCCTGGGGACCCCAAAGAGTGCACAGTTTGGTTTGATGGGGAGTTGATTTTTTTTTCCAAATGTGCACCCCTTTGTGTCCCCGGGACAGAGTTTGGGAAACGCTGGTCAACAGTAACATACTTAGGCTTACGTAAATGCTTTTTAAACATTTCATTTGAAAGAGGCCAGTTTTGATACCGAGACTGGGCATACACGTAACATTTGTAAATGTAAGCTCTACCCTGGTAGGCCATGCACATAGTTAAAGAAGTTCATGCATCAGCTTGTTGGTTGGCTGAGGCAAAATGGTTAGAGCAAGCAATTCCTCAAAGGGGAAAGCTTTATGGACACACCTGGTGCCCAAAATGGTGACGTATGTTGTGCAGCGAGAGTTGAGTGGAGAAGAACGGAGTCGGTTCGGTCATCCTGATGAGCCCTTCCCAGCTATCTAGTTTATAGATGTGGCTAGAAACTTCCGAGAGAATTAGGAACTGGTCTGCCGAAGTTGGCCTTGGGAGCATATTCAGAAATTATTTTAAATTGGAGTTATTGTTTTTTTTTTAAAAATGTGGACATTAGTTGTATATTTTTTGGTGAAAATCACTATAATAAATGTGCTGTAGATGTCACCCCGGCCTGATATTGGCTACACTATCAAGCTACTTCTCTCACTTTACTGTGGCAAGCCGGCTTGCAGCGCAAACTTTCCTCCATTGAGCAGTAGACTGTATCACGGTGACAATTATTTTTTAAATTTTATTTCACCTTTATTTAACCAGGTAGGCTAGTTGAGAACAAGTTCTCATTTACAACTGCGACCTGGCCAAGATAAAGCAAAGCAGTGTGACACAAACAACAGAGTTACACATGGAATAAACAAGCGTACAGTCAATAACACAATAGAAAAAAAGAAAGTCTACATACAGTGTGTGTAAATGGCGTGAGGAGGTAGGCAATAAATAGGCCATAGTAGCAAAGTAATTGCAATTTAGCAGATTAACACTGGAGTGATATATGAGCAGATGATGATAAGCAGATGATGGTGTATAAGTAGTGATACTGGTGTGCAAAAGAGCAGCAAGGTAAATAAAAACAATATGGGGATGAGGTAGGTAGATTGGGTGGGCTATTTACAAATGGACTATGTACAGCTGCAGCGATCGGTTAGCTGCTCAGATAACTGATGTTTAAAGTTAGTGAGGGAAATGTAATTATCCAGCAATTTTTACAATTTATTCCAGTCACTGGCAGCAGAGAACTGGAAGGAAAGGCAGCCAAAGGTTTTGGCTTTGGGAATGACCAGTGAGATATACCTGCTGGAGCGCGTGCTACAGGTGGGTGTTGTTATCGTGACCAGTGAGCTGAGATAAGGTGGAGCTTTACCTAGACTAGTTGAGGACCTAGATGGTTACTGTACCAAATACCAATATTAAAAGTGATTTATTGTATAGGCTGTTATCCTTCTCTAAATAAAAATCAAGTGGGATGAGAAAAACATTTTAATATAGATATATATAACTAGGCAAAAAAATAAACATCCTCTCACTGTCAACAGCGTTTGTTTTCAGAAAACCTAACATGCTTAACTATTTGTATGAACATAAGATTCAACAACTGAGACACAAAATGAACAAGTTCCACAGACATGTGACTAACAAATTGAATAATTTGTCCAAATCAAAAGTCAGTATCTGGTCACCAGCTGCATTAAGTACTGCAGTGCATCTTCTCCTCATGGACTGCACCAGATTTGCCAGTTGTTGCTGTAAGATGTTACCCCACTCTTCCACCAAGGCACCTGCCAGTTCCCAGACATTTCTGGGGGGAATGGGATTGAGATCCGGGCTCCTCGCTGGCCATTGCATCACATTGGCATTCCTGTCTTGCAGGAAATCAGCTATAGAACGAGCAATATAGCTGGTGGCATTGTCATACTGGAGGGTCATGTCAGGATGAGCCTGCAGGAAGGGTACCACATGAGGGAGGAGGATGTCTTCCCTGTAATGGACAGCATTGAGATTGCCTGCAATGACAACAAGCCTCAGTCCAAATTATGCTGTGACACACCGCCCTAGACCATGACGGAACCTCCACCTCCAAAAATCGATCCCGCTCCAGAGTACAGGTGTCGGTGTAACACTCATTCCTTCGACAATAAACGCAAATCCAACCATCACCCCTGGAAAGACAAAACCGCGACTCGTCAGTGAAGAGCACTTTTTGCCAGTCCTGTCTGGTCCAGCGACAGTGGGTTTGTGTCCATAGGCGACATTGTTGCCTGTGATGTCTGGTGAGGACCTGCCTTACAACAGGCCTACAAGCCCTCAGTCCAGCCTCTCTCAGCCTATTACGGACAGTCTGAGCACTGATGAAGGGATTGTGCATTCCTGGTGTAACTCAGGCAGTTGTTGTTGCCATCCTGTACCTGTCCCGCAGTGTGATGTTCAGATGTACCGACACTGTGCAGGTGTTGTTACACGTGGTCTGCCACTGCGAGGACAATCAGCTGTCCGTCCTGTCTACTTGTAGCGCTGTCTTATGCGTCTCACAGTACAGACATTGCAATTTATTGCCCTGGCCACATCTGCAGTCCTCATGCCTCCTTGCAGCATGCCTAAGGCACATTCACACAGATGAGCAGGGACCCTGGGCATCTTTCTTTTGGTGTTTTTCAGAGTCAGTAGAACGTCCTCTTTCGTGTCCTAAGTTTTCGTAACTGTGACCTTAATTTCTTACTGTCTGTAAGCTGTTAGTGTCTTAACGACCGTTCCACAGGTGCATGTTCATTAATTGTTTATGGTTCATTGAACAAGCATGGGAACCAGTGTTTAAACCCTTTACAATGAAGATCTGTTTAGTTATTTGGATTTGTATGAATTATCTTTGAAAGACAAGGTCCTGAAAAAGGTACACGTTTCTTTTTTAGCAGATAGATACATAGATACATAGATATAGTAATGCTCTACTTGTCAGTGTTCCAAATGGGACATGATTTACCTAATAAATGTTTTTTTTTTTATCTAAACACTCAAACACCAGATACAATTCATAGCTAGCAGTGCACTGGAATGACATTCAGTGGAAGTGGAATGACATTCACTCATGGGATGGGTGGCCAAAAAGAACTACCTGAAAGCCATACCCCCTTTGGAAAGTATTCAGACAGCCTTTTTCTAAAATGATTTCAATTTTCGTCGTCCCCCCCTCAATCTACACACAATACCCCATAATGACAAAGCAATATGTTTTGAATTTTTTGGCAAATCTATTAAAAATACAAACTTAAATATAATTTACATAAGTATTCAGACCCTTTACTCAGTACTTTCTTGAAGCACTTTTGGCAGCGTTTACAGCCTCAAGCCATTTTATGTATGACAAGCTTGGCACATCTGTATTTGGGGAGTTTGTCAGGTTGGATGGGGAGCGTTGCTGCACAGCTATTTTCAGGTCTCTCCAGAGATGTTCGGTCGGATTCATGTCCGCGCTCTGGCTGGGCCACTCAAGGACATTCAGAGACTTGTCCCGAAACCACTCCAGCATTGTCTTGGCTGTGTGTTTAGGGTCGTTTTCCTGTTGGAAGGTGAACCGTCACCCCAGTCTAAGGTCCTGAGCACTCTGGAGCAAGTTTTCATCAAGGATCTCTCTGTACTTTGCTTCGGTCATCTTTCCCTCGATCCGGACTAGTCTCACAGTCTCTGCCGCTGAAAAAAATCCCTATAGTAAGATGCTTCCACCAACATGCTTCGTCTGGTCACTCTACCAGAAATGCTTGATTGGTGGAGTGCTCCTTCCATCTCCACAGAGGAACTCTGGAACTCTTTCAGAGTGACCATTGGGTTCTTGGTCACCTCCCTGACCCTGGCCCTTCTCGCCCATTTTGCTCACTTTGGCCGGATAGCCAGCTCTAGGAAGAGTCTTAGTGATTCCAAACAATCCTGTCTTGGAGCTCTATGGACAATTCCTTCGACCTCATGGCTTGGTTTTTGCTCTGACATGCACTGTCAACTGTGGGACCTTAGGCACAGGTGTGTGCGCTTTCCAAATCATGTCCAATCAATGGAATTTACCACAGGTGAACTCCAATCAAGTTGTAGAAACATCTCAAGGATGATCAATAGAAACAGGATGCACTTGAGCTCAACTTCAAAATATCACAGCAAAGGGTCTGAATACTTATGTAAATGAGGTATTTTTGTTTTTAACTAATTTTTTTGCCAAAAATATTTCTAAAAACCTATTTTCGCTTTGTCATTATGGGGTATTGTGTGTAGATTGATAAAAACAAAAATATTTAAGCAATTTTAGAATAAGGCTGTAACTTAACAAAATGTGGAAATGGGGGTCATAAACTTTTCGAGTGCACTGTATGTCACTGTGCTTCTATGGCTGTGTGTACAATGCCACTGCCTACTTCATTTGTTTCAATTAGGTTTTGGCCTTCCTAGGTTTTGGCCTTCCTATGGAGTTTGTCCGCCACCGTGCTTCGACACCTGCATTGCTTGCTGTTTGGGGTTTTAGGCTGGGTTTCTGTACAGCACTTTGAGATATCAGCTGATGTACGAAGGGCTATATAAATTGATTTGATTTACCAAAACAGCTCATAATCCAGTGCCCTTATCACAGTCAACACCTATATTTTAGCTTAAAACAAAGAAACATTATCAGCCTCATGGCCAAACTAGCTTGCTGGGAAGGGCTCATCAGGATGACTGACTGAAACGAATCCATTCGTCTCCACTCAACTCTTAGCTGCGCGACATACTTCATCAATGTGTGTACCAGTCGGTATTGCCTGTCCCTCAAAAATAGGCAGCACGGAAACTTCAAATGCCTTATTTTATAGTTAATTATTACTGTAAAATTAGCCTATATAATTTCGACAACGCCATTTGAAATGGGAAAGGCAATGATGAATCATTAACGTTCCACGAGGACATTTCATATAATTTTGTATTATTAAAACTAGTACACAGACTTGTCACTTACCGGCAAAATTGAGTTACGTCGCGAGACTGCAGACATGATGAATTTTTTTAGCGTCGTTTAGCTTGTTAGAACTTATCCAACGTATGTTGAAGTTGCCGACTCCTGCAATCACGTTGTCGAGTCGACAATGAATTCTAACAACGTGAAAAGACGCTATGGATGGGACCGAGTGTCGTGAATCAGCAACAGTCTAAAGGCTGCTGCATTTCAAGTACTGACGGACAGCAAAACTGTGTGGGGCGGGGTGGAGACACTGAAATCACCATAGTAACAATGCGGCAGCCCAGAGTATTCAAAAGACCGGGAGGGCAGTAGGATCAGGTTTCATTGGACCAAAACTCGAGGCTTGCAGTGAGAGACGTTATATTGTTGCACTCCCACAATTGTTACTGTTAGGCCTACTATTTGTATACTGAACAAAAATATACATGCAACAGTATCAAAGATTTTTCTGAGTTTACAGTTCATATAAAAGGAAATCGGTCAATTTTAAATAATTTCATTGGCCCTAATCTATGGATTTCACATGACTGGGAATACAGATATGCATCTGTTGGTCACAGATACCTTAAAAAGGTAGGGGCGTGGATCAGAAAACCTGTCCATATCTGGATTGACCACTATTTGCCAACTTTGCATAGAGTTGATCAGGCTGTTGGTTGTGGCCTGTGGGATGTTGTCCTACTCCTCTTCAATGACTATGCAAAGTTGCTGGATATTGGCTGGAACTGTGACACGCTGTCATACGCAAATCCAGAGCATTCTAAACATGCTCAATGGGTGACATGTCTGGTGAGTATGTAGGGACATTTTCAGTTTCCACGAATTGTGTACAGATCCTTGTGACATGCATGATCATGTTGAAACAGGAGGTGATGGTGGAGGATGAATGGCACAACAATAGGCATCAAGATCTCATTACGGTATCTCTGTGCGTTCAAATTTAACATTGATAAAAATGCAATTGTGTTCATTGTCAGTAGCTTATGCCTGCCCACTCTGTTCAAAACAGCAAACAGCTTGTCCACACGACACCATACACGTGGTCTGTGGTCGTGAGGCCAGTTGGACATACTGCCAAATTCTCTAAAACGACGTTGGAGACGGCTTATGGTAGAGAAATAAACATTCAGTTATTTGGCAACAGCTCTGATGGACATTGCCAATTGAACACTTCCTTAAAACTTGAGACATCTGTGTAGATTGTGCATTCAGTCACAGCACTATTATTTGTAGATAATTAATATGGCACTTCATGGACTAAGAGTGGCTTGAACAGTAGGCCTAAGCTAATTTGTGTAAATAGCCTCAAGCTTACCCTACCAGTTTAGCAGTGAAACATGTTTGCACAAGATGTTTGCACATGGATGGTGCATCCAAATAAAGTTCTCCCCAAATGCAAATATTACATGGGTAGAAGTAGGCTGTTTACATAAATTATAGTCATTTTTTTTACCTTTATTTAACTAGGCAAGTCAGTGAAGAACAAATTCTTAATTTCAATGACGGCCTAGGAACAGTGGGTCAACTGCCTTGTTCGGGGACAGAACAACAGATTTGTACCTTGTCAGCTCGGGGGTTTGAACTTGCAACCTTCCGGGTACTAGTCCAATGCTCTAAACACAAGGCTACCTGTACATTAATAATGTATGTTCATAGGCCTGGTCTATTCCCCTACTAATCTTGTTCAAAAGGCTACAATATTTGTAATGACTGCAATTTAGCATGCTTTTGCATTCTATTCTTTATGCAACCGCTTGGTATCCTGCAAAGCCTAATTAATATATTTAAATTAAAAATCTTGATTTATGAGTTACATAATCTTACTATAAGAGATCAGGGCATTTGTTTGCAGCCTATAAAGGGGATACACTAAAATATAGGACTTCATGGAGATTACATGGAGAGAACAAAACACATTTGTGAATCTTGCACCCCACACGAACTGCTCAAGTCACACTTTCAGATAGCATAGATAAAACATTTATTTTACATATTTATGTCCCTGATCCCGTTCCAAGGACGGCACAAAACCTTGAGCATCCTTCCTCTCCACCTAGATTACACACCTTGATCTAGTTGACACCATACTGAAAATGTCAGCGTGGCTTCAATAGGCTACAGATGTTTCATTTCCATAAATCATATCTGACGTTCACTTACCTCTCCGGCTGTTATCCGCTGGACTATCTGCTCGACCAAACTCGGTAACATATCCTGATTTTCTTCGGTATCCGCAGTATCTGACATGATGATGTATAATGTCGACAAAATGCAGGGATTATAATTAACAAATAAATAGCCTAACATATACTGTAAAAATCGATTGGCTTCCCAAAGAGAGAACGTAACATTCGGAGGAATATGGTTGCATCTTCATCCTCAGTACATCGAGCAGCCTAAGTAGCATACAATTCATTCCCCAGCTGCTTGAGGAGAACATTTTGCAAGATTTATCAAGAGAAATCATCTTTGACGCGTAACCCCGCCCTCACTATACATCTCAGGCGTGCGTTTACCCGCACAGTTAGACATCAGCAGCATCATCGGCGATGCCTTCAACTGAGCCCTTTGTATTTCATCCAACAAATGAAGACTATGGCTATTTTGAAATTACAGATACTAATATCATGATGTTTGGGAATATAATGTATTTTACTGAGATAAAATTAAAGGAATTAAATTTGAGTCACC